>NW_004949096.1:29474628-29490756 GCF_000317375.1 Microtus ochrogaster
GCATACACGCAGAAAGAATATTGTATACATAATAAATAAATAAATATTAAAAAAAAAAGAAATACCAAAAAGCATAAAAGAATGTATGGGTCCTGATACAGCAATGGTGTGGGACTTTAATACCCAACTCTCACATTTAAATAGGTCTTCCAGAATAAAAATAAGAAACCTCAGAGCAACAACATGCCATTAGCAAGTGGATACAGAATTTACACTTGACAGACAGGGAATGCTCTCAGAGACATACGGAACTGTCTCCTAAACTGATCACATCATAGGCCAGAAATCATTACTTAAATTCTTTAATTAATAAATTCTCTTTTGGCTTGTTTTTTGTTGTTTTGTTTTTCAAGACAGAGTTTCCACTGTGTATCCCAAGCTGTCCTGGACCTCTCTCTGGAGATCAAGCTGGCTTCAAACTCACAGAGATCCGCCTGTCTCTGCCTCCCAAGTGTTGGTATTAAAGGCATGCACCACCAATGCTAAGCAGAATAAATTCTTTGTATCAGACCACAATGGAATAAAAGTAGAAACAGGAAAAAAAATACAAAAACTACAAAAATACTTGGAAACTTAACAATATATTTTTGAATTAATAGTGGACTATTGGAGAAATTAGAAAAGAAAATTTAAAACTCCTAGAGTTAAATGAAAATGAGAATACAAAGTTCCAGAACCTTTGGGGCACAGTCAAGGCAGTCCTAAGAACAAAGCTTATTGATATAAATTCTTATATTAAAACAATGACAACAGCAACTATCTTAAATAAACAATCTACTGATACACCTTAAGGCTCTAGAAAAACAACACTAAGCCAATCCCAAACCCAGGAGATGGGGACACATTTAAAAGTTAGGGAGGAAATTAACAAAATGGAAACTAAATGAACAATACACAAAATCAACTAAAGAAAGAGTCGGTTCTTTGAAAAAGTAAGTATCACTGATAAATCCTTAGCCAATGTGACATAAAGAAAGAATGTGAAGACAAAATTACAATGAAAGGGTGTTATTTAATGGACTCAATAAAATCCACAACATTACTAAAGCATAATTTGGAAACTTATTTCCCAAAAAGCTGAAAAACCTAGAAGAAATGGTCAAATTCTATATGCATATGACCTAACAAAATTAAAACCAGAAGATTAAAAATAACTTAGAGACCTACTACAAGTACTGAAAATTTAACCCAGGCTTTTTCACGTTAGGCAAATGCCCCACCATACACTAACTTATGTACAGTGTATTTTCTTTTAAGAAAAATAGCTAATATCTCAACTAAGAATATCTAATAATTAAGATGTATGTGGTAGTGCATACCTTTAATTGCAGCACTTGGGAGGCAGAGGCAGGTGTATCTCTGTGGGTTTGAAGCCAGCCTGGTTTACACAGAGAGTTCTAGAACAGTCAGGGCTACATAGAGAGATCCTGTTTCAAAAAAATAAAAAAAACAGCCAGGCAGTACGGTGCATGCCTTTAAACCCAGCACTTGGGAGAAGAGGCAGGTGGGTATCAGTGAGTTCGAGACAAGCCTGGCCTACAGAGAGAGTTCCAGGACAGCCAGGGGCAGTTACACAGAGAAATTCTGTCTTGAAAATCACACAAACAAATTTAAAAAACCAAAAAGAATAGTCTAATAGTTAAATGTTAGTGAATTAATTCAATATTAGCAAAATATGATTCAAAACATGGAAAATCATGACCTACACATCTAATTTCACGGAATCTAAGATGTACCATTATTTTATACTTCCTAATAGATGAACACTGTTGACTAAATTATGAACTGCCATTGACTGAGACATACCCTAATTTTTAAATGTTTTAAATTTTATTTTAATGTTTTTAAATTAATATAATAGGGTATTTCTAAGAGTCCCACTGTACATCAAGGTCCTTTAATTTTGTAAAATATACCCATCCTACTGAGCATACCCATCCTACTGAGCATACCCATCCTACTGAGCATAGTAAGTGCAATACAAAGCAGAGGACTAAAAGGGACAGAATTCACATATTTTGCCACCAACAGTTTCTCCTAAAGAAGAAAGTGACTCTTTATTCAAAGACAGAGATAAATATAACATTGTCACAGTGCTGTTACCTCATCACTCTTAATGGATTCCAAGCCTGAAGTGGTTGCCACAACTAAAGAAGATTTTTCTCTTAATCTCTTCACTGTGTCAAACATCTGTGAAAATAGATGAAACATTAAGTGGCTGGACTGACCAGGAAGACGAATCACTAATCTGATTCAACCATTTCAGAGATAAGCCATCTTATCTCTGAGGTAAGCTATACAGATATGTATTTTAAAACAATTGAAAAAGTGACCCTGACTATGAAATACTGCTGGTTTGTGAGCCATCAGCTGAGTGAGTGCAGTCTGCTGTTTGTCTGGGATGGGAGGTGTAGCACAGATTTATTTGTAAATTTTGATAGGAACTCTAACTCCTGGGCTCAAGTGGTTTTTCTAACTTAACCTTCTAAATAACAGGGATTACATAGCATATCAACAAACTCAGTTTAAAGGAATATTTTTATTAATGTCCTCAATATGAAGATACACCACTTATTCTGACCTATGAAGTGAACACAATCTAGCCCCTGTGGCCCCTCCAACATTGCCGCCTCTCTTTATGTACAGTCCTTCTGGACTTACTCTGGACCTCTTATGACCTCTTGCACTGACCCCTTTTCTAAAATACTCCTTGGAGTCTTAGAACACTGGCTCTAGAATGATCCAGGTCTCAGCTCTAACTAACTTCACCTTCTGACAAAGACCTCTCATTATTCAAGGGAATCTTCTCTCATTCTACTGGATTATCCTGATGATTGTTTTCAAATTATCTGTACTTCAACCATGGTATATGCACCATGAAAGAAAGCTCTTCGTGCTGCTTGGGGTCTTGAATTCAGCACAGCATACTGTAATCACTCAATGCATGCAGCTGATGCAGCTGATAATGACATAATTGAGAATATCTTTCATTACTAAAAGTAACTCCAGAGAAACAGAAAAAAAAAACTTACTATAAGCATAAAAAACCACAGTTGTTCGCTTCCCGGTCAGGGAACAAAAAAAACAAAAAACAAAAAAACAAAAAAAAAACCACAGTTGTGATATAACTGACAGTAAATGGCTTTACAAATGGAAAGAGAACACAGGACATGAATTTTATCAGCAAATAGAAGATTTTATATAAGGTCACATGTAGCATGGTATCACACAATTATGTATAGTGAATAATTTTCAATAATGAAAATAATAATGTCACTTTTTAGACTTTATTTTTGAAATTGTATTACAATTAAATTGTTTCTCCTTTCATACCTCCAAACCTTCCTAAATACTCCTTCCTTGATCTTTTTCATACTGATGGCTCTTTTTTGCATTAATTGTTGTTACATGTGTATATGTATGTGTGTGTGTGTGTATTCCTAAATATAACCTGCACAGTCTCAGATTACTTATATGTATTTTTTATGTGCTCACTGTATCATACTGTAAATTTTATTTATTTATGGTTTTGAGGGTTGAATCAAGGACTCACACATGTTAAAAACACATTCACCACTGATCTCTACTTTCCGCCCTTACAATGTTGTCTTCATTATAATCTGATTATGTTCTTTCTACTGACAAAGGTAAAACAGTGTGCAAAGTTATACCAGTAGAGACCTCACACACCTTATATTTTTGTACTGAGTTTACTGACTGTATCAAGGCCACATCAAGCAACAAACTATTTAGGGGTGCATAAGTACATTCTGTGGTATTCAAGTAAGGATGAAGGGCTAAATAATGCATTTATCAAAATGTGGTCTTGTCATTAAGCAACACATAACTATATTAAACCAGTTTACTTTTGCAACATACCTGGAGTATCCATGCAATCATGTCCTTCTGGCCTTCTAATTGGGGGATTCCTTTGAGCTTCTCCAAAAGCATTTGTATATTCTGGGCATTCATGGCTGAACTTCCCAATCCTTTTTTAAAATACAAAAGTATATTTAGAGAATTAAAATTCATAATTTTGTACTAATTATAATTCTTAGTGCCTATCATTCTCACACGATAATTGAGGTTTGCCAGCCAGTCCCTTTGCTACCTTAGTTTTTATTTATTTCTTTTTTGTTTTGTTCTATCTTTTCAGACAGGGTCACTCTGTGTAGCCTTGGCTGTCCTGGAACTTCCTCTGGCCTCAAATTCAGTGATACACCTGCCTCTGTCTCCCAGGTGCTGGGATTAAAGGTACGTATCACCACTGCTCAGCATTTAATTTTTTAAAAGAATTTGTGATGACATGACTAAACAACAGAATGAGAAAGACTCCCTCTGCATCGCTCACTGGTACTGCTAGGGGCTACCCTTCATAGTCTGCTCCTGCCTTTCCTCTGTGCTCACTGTCTACACAAAGCCCATGATGAGAACAACTGCAGAGATACTCAAGGGAAAGATATTATATTCATATGCAAAGAAGGCTAACAGTATTTTCAATACACAGAAAGCAAGTTATAATAAAAAGTGAATTACGTATAAGACTTTGGACTCACCAAGATAGGATAGATAATTCTCTGAATTTTTCAAATGCAAATGAACTAGACATTGTTGATGTATTTATTGCCTGTATGTAATGTATATAGTTATTATACTTATTGTATATAGTTTTTCTTATATTAGTTATAGTCTTCTTTTTTATTTTAGACAAAAGGGGGAAATGTTGTGGCATTTCACTTGTATTTTACTTGTAAGTAAAACTTTCCTGTGGATCAGAAAAGTAAAACAGCCACACTGGCCAGCCTTATAGACCAGGCAGCAATATCACACACCTTTAATTTCAGTGGCTACACAAGCTTGCCATAGAAACCAGGCAGTAGTGGTGGATGCCTTTAATCCTAGAGAGGATTATAGACTGGGAAGAGATGGCTCTCAGACACAGTCTCATTCTGAGATTCTTGGAGGCAGGATCACTTTTTCGGACTGAGGTTGAGGTAGGAGACAAAGCTGGCTCCTTTGCTTTCTGGTCTTCAGTCTCCGAGCTTTTATTAATCATGCTTTAATTGGCACTCATGTATATAGAAAATGTGGTTACTTTGCTTATAAGTATTGGTTTTATAATCAATGCTTCAGAAATGCTCTTTGAACAAAACTATCTTAATGTAATAGCATTTTAATCTAAACCTATGCTAGTCTTCAAGATTAAAAAAGAAACATTTTCAGACTCACTTCACTCCTGACATACTACAACCACGCATACAGTAAAAACACCTGCAATAGAGAATCTTTATAGCTTTGATTTACAAACTGGCAATTAGCTAGACGTTTGTTGGGAAATGATGCTGTAGCATACTTGAAGCCTTATGGTAGAAGTCGAACATCACTTCTTCTTCGGGAGCTTTCTGAAGCTGCTGCTTCTCTTCCAGCAAGCCCAGTGCCAATATGTGGAATGCCTGGAGGAAGAAAACAGGGTCTCTGAAGGGCTCCTTCTTTAACTGGCAGTACTGATATAAATAACCCAAAGAGGAAGAGAACAATAAACAAAACCAGACAAAACTTATACAATGGTCAAGAGAAAGAGAAATCATGAATACTATGAAAAATGCCTCCGATTAAGGAGACATAGCTTAAAATATCACTTAAAAAGTGTTAAAAATCTCACCAGGGTGGTGGCGCATGCCTTTAATTCCAGTGCTTAAGAGGCAGAGGCAGGTGGATCTCTGTGAGTTTGAGGCCAGTTTGGCCTACAAAGTGAGTTCCAGGACAACAAGGACTGTTACACAGAGAAACCCTGTCTCGGAAAAAAAAAAAAAAAAAAAAAAAAAAAACAACTAAACAGGTCGAGGGTTGTGAAGTTTAGGATAAACCACACAGCTGCCAGAGTGTTTGGAAGCAGTCAGTTGTTATTGCACTGGTGATAGTGTGAAAATTAACAAGCTTTACATTTTTAAAAATCATGGTGATAACATCATTTAAAAATGTAAACGAACAGACTGTGTACTCAGAATTGGTATAGCAAATATACTCAATAATTTTATGTATGTAAAATTATTTATACAAGGATGCTCACTGTAAACTAGGGGTGGTGCACACCTGTAATCTCATGTACTTGGAAGGCTGAGGTGGAAGGATCACCTGAGTTCACAAAATCAAGACCAGCCTGAACAACATAAACAGAAGCCATCACAAGGAAAGAAGCAAACTGACCATAAACAATGCTCATCTTAATAGTCTTTGTTATGATAAAACTCCCAAGCCGGGCGGTGGTGGCGCAAGCCTTTAATCCCAGCACTCGGGAGGCAGAGGCAGGCGGATCTCTGTGAGTTCGAGACCAGCCTGGTCTACAGAGCTAGTTCCAGGACAGGCTCCAAAGCCACAGAGAAACCCTGTCTCGAAAAACCAAAAACAAAAAAAACTCCCAATCCAAACCCGATGTCTATTAATAAGAGAAAACTTAGATGCACAACAGTATACCTATATAATGAGATGTTCATGCAATCAGGAATGACAAATACCTTTATGTGCTTATGTTGGTATAGTTTCCAGAATATATGAAATATTAACAGTGTTTATCTCCTGAAGAGGACACTGGGAGATGGGGAAATTTAAATAAAGTTTAAATAAAGCTCTACAATACTGAATCTAGTACTGCAGATATTTATCACTGTTATAAGCACAGAGATACAAATGGAGCATTAGCCTACAGACCAATAATAACCAGCAGGGGATGGGGTAGAGAACACTGAGCAGGTATCAAATAAATATAGTTACCATCAAGTAGCAGGATTAAGAAATTTATTAATTAGCAGTTCCAAGAAGTCAGGTATGATGCCTCATAAGTATAATCTCAGCCCTCAGGATACTGAGGCAGGAGAATTGATACAAGATTAAAGCTAGCCTAGGCATAAGGAGTTGTAGTCCACCCTGTGCTACTTAGAGGTCTTGTCTAGCATATTCATGATCCTGGGATCATTCCCCAGCACCACCATAACCAAAGCAAACAAAATAAACAAATAGATGCCTATAAAAAGTATGATGCACCAGGCATTGGTGATGTGCTCCTTTAATCCCAGCACTCAGGAGGTAGAGGTAGGAGAATCTGAGTTTGAGGCTAGCCTGGTCAACAGTGTGTTCCAGGACAGCCACTGTGACACAGGAAAACTCTGTCTAGGAAAAAACAAAATAAAAACTTGAAAAAAAAAAAAAGAAGAAAACTCATGATGCAATGGGATATGGATTTATTACTAACATGATGAGATGTCTTTTTTTCCCCGTAATTCAGAAGAAGGAGCTTTACTTGAATAGAGTTGGAGATAGTACCTAAGATAACATACGAAAAAATTATGTTCCAAAAGAACTCATCAACCAAATGGATTTTACTTCCCAGCAGCTTTGCAGGGGAGGGCACAGCAAAGGGCAGGGAGTGGAAGGTTAATTGCCCCTAGCACAACACAGCTGTTGTACAGAAAGTAATCATAGAGCATTAGAGGGCATCTGAGAGAGACAGAGAGAGAAAGACAGAAAAAGAGAGAGAGAAAGAGAGAGAGATCTTTGAAAATATGTTAGGGATAATAAAAACATGAGAATGTATCAACAAAGAAACTTAGGCCACAGTTCAACCACTTTAACAATTCCTA
Source organism: Microtus ochrogaster (assembly GCF_000317375.1). Taxonomy (NCBI): domain Eukaryota; kingdom Metazoa; phylum Chordata; class Mammalia; order Rodentia; family Cricetidae; genus Microtus; species Microtus ochrogaster. The sequence continues at coordinate 29,482,266 of NW_004949096.1, forward strand.
AATAGCATGTGTTTCTGATAGGGTCTGATTCACATTAACCCAGGAATTTTTTTTCAGATAAACATACCATTTGGAGCATCCCTTCTGTCCACAAATTAGAATCTGTGTCTACTGCCCGCTCAAATATGGTCCTGAGAATGTACATCATGACATCACAGTTGAGAAGGTTGATCACTTTGCTGAAAGCAGGGCAGAACTCAGGAGGAGGTGGCGGTGGCAATGCTATTAGGGAAGCAGAATAAATGGGGAAGAGAGACAAACAGGTATTTTTATTTGAGCTACCCTAACATACATAATTGCAAATATAAAAATTAATAGCTTAAATGCAAAATAACATGATTTATTTCTACTTTAAAGCACTGAAAACATCAATATCAAAGGAAATGTAAACTGCTCTACCAGTCTCTGAAAATAAATTTGACTTGCTTACAACACTTTCATTTATGTTGGCCACATCTTAATATGTAAACACAAAGAAGCTCTTTAGTTGTTCCCCTCAAATCAACAAAATAAAACACCCACAGAAAACAGCCAAATGTATCCGTTCAGAATCTTGATTTTACCTTCATCTTTATTTTCTTGTTTTCTCCTTTTCTTCTGCATATGTTCAGCCTATTAAAGCAAAGGTAACAACTATCATTACATACACTGTTTAGCAAGTACAAAACGAAAGGAATACTGCTTGAAAACAAATAGATTGATCTATCCACTAAAGTACTTTATACTAATTTAAAATGTATTCAAAATATTATCTTGACTAGAAACCAAAAAATTGTCCTAGGGAAGGACACTGTAAGATGAGTAAGGTATGATTCTCATTAAGAACCTAGCCAGTGTCCCAAGCTGTGAGATGGCTCAGCCAGTAAAGGGTCCCTGCAACTTAGTAAGACTTGGGTCAAGACCCAAGTGATGGAAGGAGTAACAGACTTCTGGATGTATACCCATACCCCAGTAAATAATAAATAAATGTAATAAAAACTTAAAAAGATAAAAAGAAAGAACTTAGCCCTGTTCTTTTGGTCAGAAAAGCTTCCTAGTTTCTGTTCTGTACAAGAACCCACATGACGGTATGTAACTTTTATCTTTACTCATATTCATATGTAATTATTTTATTAAATGAAAGCTTCTGTATTAGACTCCACTGCTGTGAGAGAGTACCAGACAGCATGACTTAAAGGGCACAGCATCTCGCCCAGATCATGCCTGGTTTCAGGTGATCACGGAGAGGAAGCCATGATAGAGTAGCCTTTCTCACAATGCCAGCAAACAAGCAAGACAATGCTGAGAGCATCCAACTTTCTCCTTCTCCCACTTTGTTAAAAGTTACTCAATTTAAGAAAAGTCAACAAAACGAGCCATCACCTAAACCAATCTATCCTTCTAAGAACAGCAGAAATTATGTGCCAATCCTCTGTAGAATAGTCACTGCTGAGGGAGGGAAGGAGGGAGGGAGGGAGGGAGGGAGGGAGGGAGGGAGGGAGGACTATTCTAAAGAAAAGTGACACATGTAACTCAAATGAAAGGTGTGCTGTTGAGCTATTCTCTCCTGTAACAACTATAAATTATAGGACATTTTTGGTATAGCCAAGAAAACCTAAATATTGTTGACACACTAGATTGCTGATTTTCTTGGATGAGTTACCACCCTCTCTACTAACAGGAACCACCATGAAACTCCTTTTCTAGATTCAGAAAAACATACAGGCCTTCAGGCTTATTTCTTACCTTGCTGTGCTGTGTTTTAGAGTAATGGTAAAAGTACGTATTGAAGTCTTTCAGTGATTCATCTTTCAATTCATAGACTCCATGGCCTGATACACCCGGTTTCCTAAAGCAACAGAAAACACAGAAATGAACAGTAGGTTTTGATTTTGTTTTGTTTTCACAATATTGAAAACAAAGTAAGAATCTAAAATCTGATCTAAAATTCAAGATTCCTAAAAAATTATATCTCAGAATTAATCAATCTAGTTGCTATGGTAACACAAAAAACATACACTGAGTGCAAAGTCCTGACAACAGTGACATTTTACTCTCAATAGTTATAAAATTCAAACAAATCTGGGAAAGTTTATTTTCTGCTACCCGAGCCTGATAGTGTGCCCTATTTAGATTTCCATCCTTCTTTTAAAGCCTCTGGGTATAAAGGCGCCTATTAAACTACAGTACACAACATAATTTAGGATCAAATCTCAAATGGTAGAGAAACAAATCATTAATAGCAAATAGTTTTAACAATAGTGTGGTAGAAAAAGCACCACGCCTAAAAGAGCACACCACACTTAACATCTTTGAGTTTCTATCCAATTCTTAAGTTAAAGATATTATTAACCACTGCTAAAGGAGAAAAAAGTTGTCACACCAACTCCAGTGTCGTCTGTGTGACATGACATATGTCATTATGCCGGACGGGAGCTACGTGTCTTATGGGACTAGGCTTCCTGGAGGTCAATGGCAGACAGCCCGATATTAGGCACTGCTCAGGCATAGACGGGTTTCTCGAGTAGCTGGCTATGTGGGATATGGACTTTGCACAATCTCTTTTATAATAATGTTATTCTATATATCTACAAGACAGGATTATCTCTTTAGGAACAGCTCCGAGATAGGGAAGCAAAGTATGGGAATGTATAAGACTACATACATGGGGTGTATGATGAGCAAGGGAATAGATGGGCTAATGTTGATGGACAAAGACTGTTATATTGTACTTTGAACTTTATGGATAGGCTTGCTAGATCCCAACCCCCATAGTGTCTGCTGCATAAGAAGGTACTAAAAAGTATAGTTCAACAGGTGCAGAGAACTGATTTGGTCACTAGATGAAATAAAGAGTTAGGAAGAAGAAGGGCCATGATAGAGATAATGAGACAGAACCTTTCTATTCATAAGATGAAACCACTTGTTTGAGGTTTACATTCCCAAGGATAAGATTTCCTCTTTTAAGGATGCTTTATGTCTAACAACTGTTCCTGATAATGTACTTTTCTTAAATATCGCTGATGTGACTAAAAGAAGCTTTCATACTGTGCCAACCAATGATACATGACTTTCTGATTTGTTCTTTGTTTGAATACTATATAATGAAAACATGAATTCAGTAAAATCACAGCAGATTCCAACCACTCTCTTGTGTGTTGTGTCTGTCTGTCATTTGCCGAACTTGTGCCTTTCTATTACCAAGACCCTGCTTCTCCCATGGTCTGAGTGGCTCCCCTCAGACCGGTCCGTGGCAAAAAGTCACAAGTTATTTTATGTTAGTTAGAACTAGTATAATCATTCTAAACATAATACCATCACAACTCAAAATATATTATTAGTATAAATTTTCCAAATGTGAAGAATTAATCCAACTAACATTTTCACTGTAGACATGACAAAGCGTGTAAGGATTATAAAGTACAGTTAGCATATACAATAAAAATTTATAAAGCAATGAAGTCATAGCTTCAAATGATTGGTAAACTAGTCTTACTAGTTTACTGTCTAAATCACCTACTATCACTAAAAAAATTTCTCACTTACCAAACCAAGAACCTCGTTTTATTAATAGAGACTTTTAATTATTTCATCATTAAATACAGTTAGTTAGTGCCTGGGGCACCCCTCATTCTCTTTCCTCGACTCCACATTGCGTTCTTATTCCTATGAGCTCTATAGAAAAGTTCAGATGTTCTACAAAGTATCAGGTATAAAAATAAAACCAGTTTATCTCTCAGATATTAAACACTTACTTAAATGTGGCCACTTTGTTTATGACATTCTCTAAGCCAGTTTCGTTATTTTCCTGTTGAAACAACATTTTTGACATTGTTACCTTCAGGTAATGAATTTTTGTTTCTTATTGGGAACACAAACACATTTTAAACTTCATCTCTAAAGTACTGAAGTACTGTGAAGTACTCTATACATGATAAATTAAAAGATTAACTGCACACTATTTATTAAAACTACATATGGAGCCAATATGTTGTAGGGAATTGATTTATTAAGATATAGAATCTTATGTATAAGTATCACAAGAAGTTAGCTCTCTGAGTTTACCTTCATATGTATATGTATACACACACACACACACAATCTTTAGCTCCCATCCTCCTTCCTTTTCTTCATTTTTGCTTTTTGTTTTGTTTTGTTTTTTAATTTAACCCAGGGCCTATGGCAAGCACTCTACAATTCAGCTATATACACAGTGTTTAAAAAGAAGCCAAATGTGGTAATATACTATATATTCATAAACAACATTAGGTGCATGTCCATGCTTTACTAATCCTTGAAAGCAAAGTAAACAGAATAAATAGCCTCCAACCAGAAACACATGGCAAGAGCACTTCCCTGGAACTAAAGTTTATATGACTAAAAACTGAAAAGTAATTGCTTTACAACTCTAAGATAAAAATATGGGTCATTTTGTTTAGCAAATTTTCCTGAAATTTGAAGTCAACTTGCAATTAAAAAAAGAAATAAGGAAGGAAGAAAAAGAAAAACAGAAAACAAACAAACCAATTAAACAAACAACAACAAAAACCCAAACTCCCCCAATCTTGAGGGACTGAACAGTAAACTCAGTGGTTAGAGAGAAGGCTCAGTGGTTAAGGGCAGTGGCTGCCCTTACAGGAGTCCCGGGTTCAGGACCTAGTTCTCATACATTGGCTCACAACTGCCTATGCTACAGTTCCAAGGGATCCAACACCCTCTAAGAACACCAAATTTGAATGTGGAACACTTAGAAACATATAGGCAAAACACCCATACACATATAATTAAAATTTTTAAATAAAAATTGTTTTAAAGGGAAGGAAGCAGACTTACATTCTCAGGTAGGTTTTAAAGGGAAGGAAGCAGACTTACATTCTCAGGTAGGTTTCGGGCAATGGCACTGTGTGGCATAGGCTCGATGCAGAGCAAGTGAGTGATCTCTCTCATTATGACTTCCTCCTTGGTAATGTTTCCCACTCCAGGTACATAACGCTCCCCTAATACCATGAAAAACAAAAAACAGAAAGCTTCATTGGTTTCTATTTAAGCTTTGTTCTAACAAATGCACTTATACCAAGAACACTGCATTAGATTAGGTCTATAACAGACAAATCAAAATTACTTCAATATTTCTCCCAAATCAGACAAAGAACTATCTATTGAGAGAGACAGCATTGAGACTCCAGCCCTGATTTAAACTGTAGTACCGGCCCTGGGAAGCTGAGATAGGAGGATGAGCAACTGAAAGGCTATCTTGGATCACAGAGTAAGACCAGGTTTCAAAAATCAAATCAATAGGTTGGAAAGGTGGTTGAATAGGTGGTTGCAGAGGAGCCAAGTTCTATTCCTAGAAGCTATATTAGAACACTCACAACTACCTGCTAATCCAGCTCCATGGGATCCAATACTGCTGGACTCAGAGGGCACCTATACTCACATACCACATACTCATATATACACATACCACACCTACACTAAAAATAATAAATAAAAAAAAATAATAAATCATTAAGGTCAGGAATGTCGAGACACACCTTTAACACCCGCAAGCACGAGACAGAGGCAGGCAAATCTGTATGAGCTGGAGGCAAGCCTGGCCTACATAATGAGTTCCAGGTCAGTCAGAGTTGAATAGTGAGACCCTGTCTCAAAAAGAAAAAAGAAGAAAAAATAAAATAAAAACAAACTGGGAAAAAAAACAAAAAAACACAAAAACAAAACAAAACAAAAAAAAACAGGGGCAGAAAAACTGGCCCAGAAGTTAAGAGCTTTTCTTGTATAGTAATGGAGAGTTTGGATCCTACTATCTGTGTAACAAGGTAGGTGGCTCAAAAGCACCAGCTCTAAAGAACTGATGCCCTCTTTTGTCTTCCACATATATTCATAAATACACACACAGACACACGTGCCCATACACTCACTCAGAAATACAGACAAGCAGCATTCTCTCTCTCTCTCTGTCTCTCTCTCACACATACACACACATACACACACACACACACACACAGGCAGAGAAAGAAAGACACAGACAGAAAAATAAATAAATACATAAAAGAACAAAATAAAAACTGAAAAAATTAATGGCTTACATGATAAAAATTGTATTTATCAAGTCCAGTACTTACACATGCTAGGCACATACTCTACCACTGAGCTACATTCCCAGGCCCAGGTTACAAATACATAAAGAAAACACCCTATCAATTAGAGATTAAAAACTGCTATATTAACTACAGAAATGTCACTGGTGTCAATAATATCTAATGCCCACTGCTTTAAGACTTAAAACATTTGAACATATGTTTTTTTTACTATATTTAATGTACATTTGTATAAAAAATTATATATATGTTGAGGTATGTGAATGGGGGGCCAGAAATCAGTATCGGGGTCTTCACTGGGGGCCTTGCTCTTTGCCTTATTCCTAAGATAGGGTGGCTCACTGCATCTGGAGCTCATTGATATAGTCCAACCTGCTGGCAAACCTGCTCATTAGGGATCCTGCTATCCTAATCTCCTCGGTTCTGGGATTACAGGTGTGTGCTGCCTCCCTCTCTAGCTTTTTTTTTCTCTTTTTGGTTTTTCGAGGCAGGGTTTCTCTGTGGCTTTGGAGCCTGTCCTGGAACTAGCTCTGTAGACCAGGCTGGTCTCGAACTCACAGAGATCCGCCTGCCTCTGCCTCCCGAGTGCTGGGATTAAAGGCGTGCGCCACCAACCACCCGGCCCCTCTCTAGCTTTTATAGGCATATTGGAAAGTGAATTCATGTCCTCGTGCCTGCACAGTAGACACTTCACCAATTTGAGTCACTTCTCTGGTCCTACTGAAACTTTCATTGACATACATTCATTAAACAGAGCAATGGGTTTCGTAAGGACAGTTTCTTTCACTGTATCAGGGACTTTGACTGTATCCATCTCCCATACTATCCCATGTCCCTTCCATTAGTCTCCTTTCTTCACCCTCCTCCACTCTGCCTTCATGACCTGCTTTCACCACTAGTTCTCAACACTGTAACATCTATACAAATATCTATGACATCCATAAGAAATCCTATTAGATATTCTTTAAATTGTATTTCATAGAGAATTTGTTAAATGATTTGTTTATAATAACTCATTTTCACATTTGTAAATTTTATAATTTTCAAATATATATATATATATATATATATATATATATATATATATATTTACCAAAGGGGTCTCCCCCAGGATCACAGTCTCAGAAGCAACCTTAGAGTAGGTTCCTTTCACACTGTATGGATTAGGAATCTGAAACTCAAAGATTATATAGCGAGTTCTTAATAACTGAAAGCAAGGCCAAGACTTCATTATCTAACTCCTAGCCCAAACATTTCTACTTATTTATATCATCCCGTTATAAGCCAGAAATGGGGCTCGAAAGGCGGTTCATTAGCTAAGAGCACTGGCTGCTCTTGCATAGGAGCCAAGTTTTGTTCCCAGCACCCACACAGGAAGCTCACACCATCCTTCTCACTCTACTATTTACACAAAGTAACTTGCAATGATAGCATGATTAAAACATTTAACTTGGACCCAGGATATATTTAAATTTCATGTACATATGTAAATGTTAGCACTAAATAAGTAGATTAATAACCTAGGCCCATAGGGGCTCACAGAGACTGAACCGACAACCAGGGAGCCTGCACGGGACTGACCTAAGCCGTCTGCACATATGCTACGGTTGTATAGCTTGTCATCTGTGTGACTCTAGCAATGGCAGCATTGTCTTTGACTCTTTTTCTGGCTTTGGGACCCTATTCCTCATATTAGGTCGCCTTGTCCAGCCTTAATACAAGAGGAGGTCCTTAGTCTTACTGCAGCTTAATATGCTATATTTTATTGATAACCATGGAGGCCTGCCCTTTTCTGAATAGAAAAGGAGGAGGAGAGGATGGGGAGGCAGGGTGACTTGGAGAAGGGAAGGAAAACTGCAGTCAGAATGTAAAGTAAGTAAATTAAAAAAAAAAAAAACTACATTTCTAGTCAGGATACTTGTACCTAGACCTTCAAAGCCCAACAATAAAAGTCAAGTATAAAAATTAAGAGGTTACCGGGGATGTAGTTTAGTTTAGTGGTAGAGCACTTGCCTAACATGTGGAAGGCCCTAGGTTTGATCTTCAATACTGAGAAAAAAAATATGCAAGGTTCATGTTTTAGAGAACTTTCTAAATCTATCTATCCATCACACTGGTCACATTAATCTCTGATATTTTATGTAGATGTACAACAGAAGACAACTGCCCATTATATTTTATTTAACATTCTCTAAAAGGTAAATCATGTTCCATTTCAAAACATTTTAATCTTACCCACAATATAGATGAGGACCTGAAGCATTTCTTCTATTAATGTATTATACTGTTTAATCAAATCCTATAGAATTAAAAAAAATAGTTACATAAGAACCACAAAACTTCAAGTCTGCATTTCTTTCTTTCTTTCTTTCTTTCTTTCTTTCTTTCTTTCTTTCTTTCTTTCTTTCTTT
>NW_004949096.1:29490856-29507567 GCF_000317375.1 Microtus ochrogaster
CCTGTCCTGGAACTAGCTCTGTAGACCAGGCTGGCCTCGAACTCACAGAGATCCGCCTACCTCTGCCTCCCGAGTGCTGGGATTAAAGGCGTGCGCCACCACCGTCCGGCCAAGTCTGCATTTCTCAATTCGACTCACGGCCCATCTAGACTAGAGCTTTCTTCAGAGCACAGCAATAAGTAGGTGCCAAAGCTTCCATCTGACACATAAAGTATTCAATAACAGCTCTTAAACTGTAACTTTCTTCATTATCTCCATATTGTTATTTGTACTAAATCAAACAAATTCTAATCTTTTCCTTTCTCTACTATCAGCTTCTGTCTTACTGGGAGAGAGAGAAAGTGGCTTAGAGTAGGCGTCCTAGGTGATAAGACTACCCGTCCCTAAAACATAAACGAGTTCTACTGATAAAATCAGTTATTTTTCATGAAGTATAAAGTGACTAAAAATTAATTTCCTTTCTTTAGTTTATTCTTTGGGCCTTTGTAAGTGACTTCTAAGTTAGAAGAATAAAGCAAAGAATTTAATAAATTTAAGACAGTCAGTTTTGCTAGGTGGTGGTGCATACTTTAATCCCAGCCACTTATGAAGCACAGGCAAGCGGATTTCTGAGTTCAAAGCCAGCCTAATCTACAGGGTGAGTTCCAGGACAGTCAGAGACACAGAGAAACCCTGTCTTAAAAAACAAACAAAAAGGCAGAGTTATCACAGAGAAACCCTGTCTTGAAAAAAACCAAAAAAAAAAAAAAAACCCAAAAAGGCAGAGTTACTTTATAAGCTAGTACTTCAACTATGAAAACAATGCAGAGGTGACAATGAAACCCTCATGCTGTCAGAAGTGTGCAGGCACTGATCTGTCAATACTTACTAAGAACCTAAAGAAAAATCAAGCAGTTTTATTCATCAAATTTACATACAAAATGCATCTTAAAACAATTAGACGTGTGTATTTAATACTTCTGTTACAGACGTTTACAATATCAAAACTAGGAAAACTTTAGTAATAAGACGAAAGTATAATGCTTGGGATGGACAGTGGTAATGTACAATTTAATCTCAGCACTCAGGAGGCAGAGGCAAGGGGGTTTCTGTGAGTCAGCCTGATCTACAGAGTGAGTTTCAGGACAGGCTCCAAAGCTACAGAGAGAAACTCGGTCTTGAAAAACAAAAAAAAGCAAAAAGCATAATGCTTTCTGCACGCAATGGAACTGCTATACAGCCATTAAAAAATGATATGTAAAAATGATAAATAGGGTGGTAGTGCATACCATTAATTCCAGCACTTGAGAGGCAGATGCAGGCAGATCTCTGAGTTTGAGCATGGATTTTATTCAGTTACAAGAAAAACAATCCTACCATAATATTTTGTTAAGCACAGGCTACAAATTATAAAATGGTACACACAGAATAAAGCTTTTGCTTTAAAAACAAATTACTGGCACTTTATTTTCTGGAGGAAATATGTTAAAAGACATTTTTTCCTTGTTGATCTATAGAGAACCTAGGTTTTCTAGAGTGAAAAGGAGTACATATGTTTGTGTATTTGTGCATTCTATGTGCATATATGATGTTTGGAAGTATAGTTGTTCCAGAGTATGAGATACACCATGGCTCCTAGACATCTAGGACATTCCAAGACAACAAAATCCAAGGATGCTCAAGTCCACTGTAAAATGATATAGTATCCATGTATGACCTATACACTTATAATACCTAATACAAATGTAAATGTCATCTAAATAGTGGCTGTATAGCACTGGTTGAGGAAAAAGCTTATATATTAGTACAGATACAATTTAAAAAATATCTGATCCCTAGTATGATGTATCTGTAGATGCAGAATCTAGATGTGGAAGGCTAACTAAATATGCAAAAAAGATGCTTTTAAAATATAACTAAATTGTGACAACGATATTTCCTTTGGAGTTAATTCACATACCAATCTCCATTGCTTACCTGGTCTTTCGTGGATACGGTCTTGTTAAAAGCATCGACTAGTTCATACCTCTGAAGTACCAGTAACAAGAACTTGTTGGGATCCATTATAGAAGCTCCAATCTGTAAAAGAAATTGAAAGTCACATTTCTATGTATTAAGTGGAGGAACACTTGTCTCTAATAATCCCTTCAGAAAACTACACAGTAATTTTGAAGATGATAATAGATTGCCCATTCTATTTCTATGTTCAGTCAAAGGCGAGACAAACTCAACTTACAAACAGTATTTCCTCTTATTTTAAGAAATACAAGAACTATATGAAAAATAAAAAATATAAAAAGGAAATAAAAATCTAACCTGAAGCATGATGATATCTTTATCATACATTTCTTCCCTGCATTTAACATCCTGGTAATAAAAAACCTGTAAAAGAAATGGCAGACAGACACTAAAGGGATTTATTTGAAACAAAAATCTTCTTTCTCCATGTACTGCATCTGTTTACATGTAGAAGGATGGGTGTGTGGACCAAATGTTAACATCAGCTGTCTTCCTCAGTGGCTTTCACTTTGTAGAGTCAGGATCTCTCAAATAAGAACCAGCGCTCCCTGATCTGGCTACTCTAGCTAGCCAGTTTGCTGTGAGGATTCCGACTCAGCCTCCTACAGTTAGGATAACAGGGGCTGTCGAGTCCACCTGACTTATGTGGATGCTAGACCCCAAGCTCTGGTCCTCCCTCATGCTTGTGCAAAAAGTGATTTACCCACAGACATATCTTTAGTCAGATGGCTCAACAGGTGAAGATGCTGCCAAGCCTAAACCCTGAGTTAAATCCCTAGACCCAGATGGCGGAAGGAGAAGAGCAATTCCTTTATGCTGCCTTCTGACAAAAGTTTTCTTTTTCCTAGCCCCAAGACAGAGTTTCTCTATGTAGCTCTGGCTGTGCTGTTGTGGAGCTCACTCTGTAGACCAGGCTGGCCCCAAATTCAAAGATCCACCTTACTCTACCTTCTGAGTGCTGGGATTAAAGTTGTGTGCCACCATACCCAGCAGATGTTTCTAATACATAAATCCCTAGGTGCAGCCAAGCGGTGGAGGCGCACACCTTTAATCCCAGCACTTGGGAGGCAGAGATAGGCAGATCTCTGTGAGTTCGAGACCAGCCTGGTCTACAGCGCGAGTTCTAGGACAGGTTCCAAAGTTACAGAGAAACCGTCTCAGAAAAAATAAAAAAAATCCGTCGGTGTAGTAAGAGCTGTGGGCCTCTTCCTACTACCCAGCTCCCGACTGCCTGGCTAGCTTATGCCCCAAAATAACGACACACAAACTGTATTCATATAAACACTGCTTGGCCCATTTGTTCTAGCCTCTTAATGGCTAATTCCACATTTTGCCTAATAATCTGTGTAGCACCAGTCTTACTGGGAAAGATTCAGCATGATGAAAAAATACATGGTGAAGAAGTGGGAGAGAGAGAGGCAGAATGGTTTGTATGCTGTGGTAAGAGGCAGACTTAAAGAGGCAAGGGCAGTGAGGAATGTGTTGATGCCGGCTAGCCTGCTTGCAACCCGGAACCAGGGTGACAAGTGGGCTGTGATTCTGCCATAGCCGGAGTCTACGGTGACATCTACGATCCATGTTGAGACCAAGGCTGTAGGGATGTCCAGGGTCTAGGCCGATACATGTGGCCATTTTGGTGTTCAAGGGCCGTGTTGCCACCAGGGGACATGATGGAGGGGGGAAAACGACAAGCTATGTCTGGGTCCATGGTCCTGTAACACCCAGGGCCTATGTTGGTGTCCATGGCTTCAGTAACCACTGAAGGTGGTGCAGATAACTGGGGTCTGATCAAACAGCTGATGTTGGTATCTGAGGGCCACACTGACACTGGGGCCAGGCTAATCTGGATGACCTGTGCTGCCACCCAGAGCCATATTAAGGCGCAGTGTGGGGCCATGTCTAGGTCCATGGCCTTACTGCAGCCAGGATCTGCGTTGATATCTGTGGCTCCCAATACCAGCAAAGGCTGTGAAAATACCTGGGTCAGGTGGGGATCTGAGGGTCATGCTGCAGCTAGGACCATGCTGATCTGAATGGCCTGTGCTGACACCTGGGGACAGGATGACATTCAAGTCCAGGCTGCTAATGGGGACCGTGTCTGGGTCCATGGTCCTACCATAGTCAGAGTCTGTATTGATATTTGTGGCCTGTGGTGCCACCAAAGGTCACATGGATGTCCAGAGTCTAGGCCAAAATCTGTGGCCACGTTGGTGTCTGAGGGTCATGCTGCCATTGGGGACAAAATGATTTGGGTGGCCTGCACTGCCACATGGAGCCATGGTATTGTCTGGGCCCAAGCTGCTGCCTAGGGCTATGTCTGGGTCCATGGTCCAGCAGCAGCCAGGGTCTGAGCTGATGTACCAGTAACGGCTGTAAGGATGACCAGGGTCTGGACAGTCACCTGAGATCAAGTTGGTGCCAGAGGGCCTTGCTGCTGCAGGAGCCATAGTGATATGGGTGGCCTGGGCTGCTACTGGGGCCATAGTGATGCTCAGGCCATGCCTGGGTCCTGCTGCAGCTGGATTCTGTGATGATGCCCATGGCCTGTATTACCACAGGAGTCATAAGAACCAAGCATGTTGAAATTTGAAGGCCATGCTGAGCTTGCTGTGCCTCTCACTGGTCCAGGGATAGCTGGCCCTGCCCATCACTGGTCACTGCAGATCTGCTCCATTCCCTCCCTACTTAAGAGAGACAGCCCCATTCCTCACCATGGGGGTGGGAGAGCTGGCTCCTAGGTACTAGGAGAGCTGGCTCTGTGCCTTGCCTGAGGGAGGCGGTCCCGGTGGCCCAGAAAGACCCACATCATAAGCCTTGGGGTTAGCTTACCCTAACACTATCCCATCTATGACCTACTGGAGGAAGTGAAGGGACTGTCCTGCAGAACTATAGCTACAGGATCCCCATTACTCGGGGCAACAGCAGGGTATCCAAGAGGTGTTTTGGTGAGGATCCAGTGACAGTGATGGTGTGCCAGAGGCCTTGAACCAGCCCAATGACTCACTGCAATGAACATTTTTCAGATAGGCCTGACTAGACAAAAGGGTTTACTGCGTGACACACCACAGCACCCAATGCCACTAGAATGAAGGAAGGGGTGTTGAAAAGATGGAGAAGCGAGGTGGTTTTTTGCTTGTTTTGTTTGTAATTGGTTTTGGGGAGTCTTTTTTTGGGGGGATGTGCAGGGGTGAGGGGAGGATATGGAGGAGATGGGAGTGAGTAAGATTGGGGTACATGATGTGAAAGTCCCAAAGAATCAATAACAAATTATGGGTTGTTTTTTTTTAAATCTGTTTCTTAATCTTTTAGGAAAAGCACTTCTCCCTGTTTCCCTAAAATAGAAAGAAATATAATTAAAGTAGCCATTGTAATTTTTAAATGGTGAACTCAGAGCTGCACAAAGGGATTTTAGCACTGAGTTATACTCTTAAGCTATAGGGTACCTTTTGGGCAGATGGTGAGTGCTTACCTCTAATATTCAATAACCACCATAGAAACAAAACAACAATAGCAAAGAAGACAAATGAGAGCTGGAGAGACGGCTCTGGGAGTAAGAGCTTTGGCTGCCCTACCAGAGGACCTGGCTTTGACCTCCAACAACCAACATGGAGGCTCGCAACCATCTCTAACTCTAGTCCCAGGAGATATGATGGCCTCTTCTGATCTCCAATGGAAACTGACATACATGGTGCTCAGAAACACGAGAAGGCAAAACACCTGCACACACACACATACAAATGAAAATAGGACAGATGGTGGGAAGACTCAATGTCTCAAACTGAGATAAACCTTGTAAAAGGATAAGTTAATGGAGACTGTGTACTGCTGGCTTTCACCTATCTACACAAGCATCCTAGCTTCTTATAATTCAGATGGGATAAATAGTAAATAGGAAAAAGGAGGAATACTTATAGGAGCCTCAGAATTTTCATATCTAAGAGATGACACAAGAGAATAAAAGTAAATATTTGGCAAACTCGATGGACAAGTCACTTAAAAAAAAAACAACTCATTCACAGGTGTGTGTGCCATACCTGACTAATGAGAGACAGGCCATTTCTTCGCCACATCTCAGCAACAACCTGGGCAACCAGCACCAGACAGCGCAAAGGGTACTCCACTAGGACGTCTACGTGCAAGCCCTCCTGGAACACAGCAGCGAGGTCGAGTACATTATTTCTCATACTACACATGCCTCAAATTAAGCAAGAAATCTGTAAAATGGAAGAGCTTCCCCTCAATGCCTTTCAAGTCTTTTTGTTATTCAGATCGCTACATGATATATTCAGCTGTGAAGTGACTAAATGTGACAATTCAGAGGGGTTAAAAATATGATTTTCTTTCCCACCCACCAATGGAGATGACCAGAAATGGGACATAAACAACTCAATACTTAAGAGTCACTTACAAAAGGCACAAATTCATGCAGTCTTGAAACAGCACCTAGTCTGCTTAAACGTACATGAAGACCTAAATCATGTTTAAAAGAAAACAGGAAAGCAATTAAACCCTATTAGTGTATTTTTAGTTAACTCATCAAGATTGGAAAGTTGGATTATTGAAATGTATTTTCACTAGAGTTGAGGACTTATCTTAGTCACAGAGTGCATGCTTAGTGTGCAGGAAACCTTCGGTTCAGTCTCCACACTCCAAGCCCCAACACACACACATGCTTACTAAGCTTACAAGTGATATTCCAAATTGGAAACAATTAACTTCTAATTTTGAAATACAGTATTACCAAAAACTTACATTGTATATATGTCATATAAAACTAAAAGTCCGCTTCTCCAAATATTTATTCTACTCCTAAAGAAAATGGCTCAGTGAGTAAAGGTGTTTGTTGTCAAGCCCAGTGACCTGAGTTGAATCTCCAGAGCTCACATGGTGGCAGAAGAAAACAAACTCCCATAAGAAGAAAACTTAATCTTCTGATCACCATACACATTCACCATGGCACATTGTCCCCATCCATAACAGAAATAAATACACAAATGTAATGTAAAAGATAAAAAAGAAATACCAAAAGAATTTAAATTTAATCTCAATTTTGGCACAAAGTGATATAAAATCAACATTTATAAATATTTAAAATTTGGGTGGTTGATAGACTACCAAGTTTATACTTAGATAAATATTTATACTTAGTTACTGTGGTGACAGCTCTCAAAGGATAGAAATAATGACAGTCTTTAATGCCAGTACCTAATGGGACTATATGGAACAAAGGAAAAAGTAAAGTACTACTACTCAGAGTATCTACAAAATGTATCATAGATACATAAAAGGCAAGAAATACTCACCAGCAAGCGTTCTAGAGAGTGGTAGATGTATGCTTACAAGATCCTCAGACACTTTGTAGGACTTGGTTTCCAAAACATGACCACACAATTGTACTACTGTCTTGGTACTAGACATGAAATTTGTACTGCATCTCATTACAGCTTTGTGACATTCTTTATAAGCCACTAGTAAGAGATCTTCCTAAGGGAAAAGAAAAATACAAATATATTGACAAGGTAGCTACTTTGTCACCTACTATCTCAATAAATATTTATTAAATATAAGTACAAAACTGTTTTATGTAGTCCCAGGGCTATCTCCATAGGATGTAAAACCAGAGGAAATATAAAATATAAATATTTATAATCAGAGTAAAAATTGTAGGCACCACTTAAATGGTATAAATTCAATATGTTAAAAAGAAAAAGTGTAAATTGGGAAGACATACTTTTGAAAGCAGCTTTTCAATGGGTTCTGAAAACCCCACAGTATTTGTCTAGGGATGCAGCTTTGACGTACTATGTGCGAGTCCTCAGCAATGCTGAAGGGAGAGGAAATACACATACACACGTGCAGGTGCAAGTACATGGGGTGGGGTGGGGTTTTCTAAGGGAAGAGAAAAATAACTGGCAGAACACATGTTTCTTTCTTCCTTTCTTTTCTTTTTCTGGTTTTCAAGATAGGATTTCTCTGTGTAACAGTCCTGGATATCCTGGAACTCACTCTTTAGAGGAGGCTGGCCTTTCTCTGCCTCCCAAGTGCTGGGATTAAAGGCATGTGCCAACACATCCAGATGTTTCTAATACAAAAATCCCTAGGTTTGAATCCTCATACCACACATACATACATACAAAAAGAATTTAAGCAAGAGAAAAATGAGGAGGCATTCTAAGGAGATATCTTTTAAAAAGGAAAAGAAAAATAAGGGAATCAAAGGTTTAATGGATGGAGTTACTGAACGTTACACTGGAAATACTGCAATATGTAAATATATTGACAATGTGAGAAGAGTGATGGAATTGGTTTATTTTTCAGGAATTAATGTGGGTCACCAAAGGTGAAGAAAGAAAAGGATAAAGTGAGGAGCCACAACCACTACCAGGAAGATGATACACATTTGGGATGCAGAAGAATCAAATCTAAGTAAGTCTGGTGGAAAAGAGAAGCTCAGTCATTCAGGTTACTTAATACAGTGCTTCCCACACTAGTTTTATCTTGAAGAAAAAAAACTCCATAGTCAAATACATTTTGGGAACACTCTTCTTAGGTATCAGTATATTGATTAACAAACACACAAAATATGTATGCTCTGAAATTTCTTGTATGGAAGAACAACAATAGAACAAGGGGAGTCGGGATAGGCAAATATAACTTCGAAACTGAAGGAAGTGATAACAAATCAATTTAAGATATTCTGAGTTTGAAATATAAAAATACATTAATTTAAGTACAACCTTTTGGCACACCAACTGAAGTAAGACTACAGTTTGGGTAACTTATCGCTTTAATTAATTAATTTAATTAAGTAGAAGGCACGAAAGACCTTTATAAAGGGAATATTTGGGAATCCCTTTTGGCAAGAAGGAAGAATTGGAAGAAAGGTGACCACTAGGTGGAGCTGATGACTGACAAACTATTAGGATTGTGTAGGTCTGTGAAAACCAGAGGGGGGAAAAATTCAAGATGATCTAAGAATTTAACTCAAGTCAACACTACAGAAAAAAAAAAAAAAAAAAACCCTAAGGAATATGAAAACCAAGAAAAGACTTTTAAATATGCTTATTAAATGAGTTACTTATTTTTTTCTAAAAATACTTCTAATCCATTGATAGGAAGAGAATCAAACTCTAAAGAAATATTGAGACCTAATGTGTAAAGATAGTATTTTATATATTTTATATACATACATGCATGTTATATTTATTATAGATATAAAGATGATAGATAGATAAATAGATAGACAGACAGATAGATAGATAATAGGTAGGTAGACAGACAGACAGACAGACAGACAGACAGACAGATAACTTCAGAAGATGGAGGCAATGTGGTGATGACTAACACCCCTGGACAAAATCTCCTGGCTGCATGATGTTTCCTGAGGATGAGGAGCCAAAGGATATGTTCGGTTAGTTGTTGGCCAAGACTCCTGTCCTGTTTTATAAAGCTACCACACTAAATTAAGTCTATTGTATTTGAGAGACTGCCACATTGAACCTGTGACTTCTGCTGGTCACAGAAGAAAAAAGAAAATTAAAGAAGAATGTAGTGTAAGGAGGCGACAAAAACAAGTAAGGGAGTCCTTTGTGCCCACAGGTACCAGAGTAAGTAGGGGAGAAAAAACAAATGGAGACACCAAGGAGACAAATTCCAGGAAGATCACCATACTGGATCCAAGAGCCTTGAGAAAGGCACTGATTTTAGATAAAGAAGGAAAGGTGGAGACACAGTGATGACACAGAGCCCTGGTCAGAACATGAGGACTATACAGAAAACTGGAGGAAATGGTGGAACTGACTCAGAAAATGTCAAATTTCTCAGTAAAAATAAAAGAGTATCTGCTACAAAGATGGCTAGCCGTGTGAAGAATCCAAGTTTGGATCTCAAGTACCAAATAAAAGCTGGGTGGTGGTAGTATATGCCTTTAATCCCAACACCCTGGATCTCTGTGAATTTGAGACTATCCTGATCTACAGGACAGCCAGAGCTGTTACACAGAGAAACACTGTCTCAAAAAACCAAAAAGAAAAAAAAAAAGCTGAATCTGGTGGCTACCTATAACCACAGTGCTGGGGAGCAGAGACAAGAGATGCCAGAGGGCTTGCTGGCCAGCCAGTCTAGCTGAAATGGTAAGGCCCGGATTCAGTGAAAGACACTGCCTGAATAAGACAGACACCCAATGTCAACATCTAGTCTCTACACATGTACAAATGGGCACACACGAATGAAAGAATAAAGTCATATTCTCTTGCAGGGGGGATCTTTGGGGATTTTTTTTGTGTGTGCACGCATGTGTGTGAGTAATGTGTACATGCATATGCCTATGGATGCAGAGGTAACCTTGGGCGTTATCCCTCAGGAACATCCACCTGTTTTTCACTGGAACCTGGACTTATCTATTAGTTAGTATGGTTGGCCAGAGAGCCCCAGGGAACCTCATGTCTCTACCCCATCTCCCACTGTTAGAATTACAAGCACACAACACTTTGCCTTTTTATGTGGATGCTGGAGCTCAATAGAACTCAGGTCCTTATGCTTTCATGGCAAGCATTTTACTGACTAAGCTACCTCCCTAGACTAGGATTGAATCTCTATAGACAAAGGGTTATGGTCTAAAATTGTTGGTTAAGAAATACATTTATTTCATAAATTAAAGTCATTTTTAAGTGGATTAATATAATATGTAAGAAACTTTGTGATTAAATAAATATTCATTCCTCTCTATTCTTGAAATATTTTAAAATTTTCATGGTGCAAGTTATCATACTATTAATCATTTTTTAAATAAATTCATAAATATATATGAGAAAATTTGGGATGGATAGGTTTCAAAGGGGTCTTTGATATATAGTTCTGGCTGGCCTTGAAGTTCAGAGCAATCCTCTTACCTTAGCCTCCCAAGAGATAGGATTATAGGTATATACCACCACACCTAAGACATACATTTTTAAAAAAGACTCATTTTTACATTAATTATGTGTGTGTGTGTGTGTGTATGTGTGTATAGTATGTGCATATATGTACAGTTGCCCAAGAAGGCCAGAGGTGTGAGAGTCCCCTGCAAATGCAGCTATAGGTGGTTGTCAGATGCACGATATGTGTGCTGGGAAACAAATGTGGGTCCTGTGCAAGAGCACCATGCACTCCTAGCCACTGAAACACCTTTCCAGTGGTCCCAACATACATTTTAAAAACTACTTTATTATTTTTTATGCGTATGGTTGTTTCATCATTCATTTGTGTATCGTGTATGTACACTACCTGTGGAGGCCAGAAGAGGGTGTCAGATCCCATGGATGGAATTACAGATGGTTATGAGCCACCATATGAATGTTGGGAATTGAAGCCAGGTCCTCTGGAAAGTCATTAAGTACTCTGAACAGATGAACCATTTCTCTAGCCCCAAAGCAGATACTTTTAAACTTTGTAATTCTCCTAAATAAGTGAACTACTCTGGGATACATTTTCTAAACAAATACAGAAGAATAAATTTTCTTTCCATACAATAATATAATTTTAAGTATCTAAGGCTGTCACATTTTAAACTTTTACATCAACGAAGCTATAGCACAAAACTGTGCTACTAATAACTATTAGAGCACTTACAAAGGTACTAATCCTACTACCAAATCTTTGACTTACATCACAAGCACACCACTCTTGGAACATGAGCAAAATATTCTTAAGCTGCATTTGTATAGCAATGGCAGCCTCCCAGTCAGGGTCTACTTCAATGTGCTGCCCAACTTGTCTTCTGATTTCTTCCATTCCCTGGAAGGAAAGAGTTGTCAGTCCATGGTTCTTTTTTGTCGCTGTTCCCTTATGGGAAAATATAAATATATATTTATATTCATAAATGCACAGTAACTTAACATGGCTGGTAAACTACAGAATATATGAGTTAGAACACGAGGTTTCAGGAGTAGACAGTTCATGGGTATCTGACCACAAATACCAGCAGTGAGAAGTTCCCATTACCTCATGTATAAAACAAGAATCATAATAGCAAAATAAAACTATAAACTGCAGATAATATGTAGTCTTATATATATTTATCATGTGGTAAGCATTCAATGAGCATTAATAGTAGCAGCAGTAACTAATTACACACATGAGTATCTACGAAAGCAAGGACAAGTTAGTGTTTATATCCTATGTCTACTACATTAGAGAAACTGTCTATGAAAACCACTATTAACTTCTTTTGAAAAATGAGAAAATGGGGCTGTAGAGATGGCTCAAAGGTTAAGAGCACTGGCTGCTCTTCCAGAGGACCTGAGTTCATTTCCCAGCAACCACATGGCTGCTCACAACCATCTATTGTGAGATCTAGTGCTGTCTTCTGGTGTACAGGCAGAACACTGTATACAAAAAAGAAAGAAAAAAAAAAGAAATGAAAAGAAAAGACAAGAAAGAAGGGAGAAAGAGAAAAGAAGGAAGGAGGGAGGGAGGGAGGGAGGGAGGGAGGGAAAGAAGCTAGAGAGATAAGTCAGTGGTTTAAGAGAAAAGACTGTTCTTCTAGAGGACTCGGGCTTGATTTCCAGCACCCTCATGCTGGTTCACAACAATCTGAAATTCAGTGACTTCCAGAGAATTCAACACTCTCTTCTGGCACACAGACATCAGGCATGCACAGGGTACACAAATACATATTCAGTCAAGACACCCAAACAAACAAAAAATCTCAAAAAAATAGGAAAAATGAGGGGAGGGTGTTAAAGTTAATTTTCTTTTATTGGTACACCAAAGAATTATCATACCTGCATACAGGTAAGAATCTTCAAGAAAGACCGGAAACCTTCAAGGAATTGCACTCTTAACCTTTCTGTCCATATTAGAGGCTTGCTAATCAGGATGTATCTGTCATTTCAGGAGAAAAAGAAATAGGTCAGATGATTCGAAGGTTCTCAGGGTTACAGACAATACTGATTCATCAAAACTGTGAATTTTAATTTCCTACAATAATTAGGGCCTCTGGGGCAGAACTAGAGTTATTTATTTTGCTTTATTTATATAAAACTAGTAAACTAAGGGAATCATCTTCAGGAGAGAGGCATCAAAGCTAAGCATGGCTTCCTAAGCTGTTTCAGAATGATGAAGTAAACAGCTTAGCTGTCACAGGACAGGCCTGACACAGATTCCTGTAGGTAAATACCGAGACTTCCACAGATTTATCATAGCTGTCATCCAAAGGGCCAAGTCAAATCCTTTGAGGCACAGCTGATTTCAAAAAGACTTCTACCTCCAGGTTTTCAGAACTCAGAGTCCGCAAGGATGTAAACCTGTGTCACCATGCCTTGCACATTAGATGTACAAATCTGGAGAGATGAGCAGGCCTACAACTATGTTAGTATGCAATTCACCAAATGAATATTTCTTTTGGCTGAAAAGACAATAATTAGTTTCAGTGGGAACAAAATTTACCATGAATAAGTTCTCAGGATACAATAAACTATTAAAAATTACTTTGCACTCAATGAAACAAAATACATTCCTGTGTGTGTGTATCATTTATATATATATATGGGACTCGGAACATGAACATGAATAAGATGGCAGTAAGGAGATGTTAATTCTCCCTCTCCCCTGTGTTTGATTGAAAGTGAGATCCCAGCCCTCTAACACCCCTATATCCAAGGAGTATGGGATGATTGGAAGCATCACCCCAGCCCATGTCACCCATCCTTGGAATGCCAATGGAGCAGGAAGCTCCATTTCAAGCCCCCTCCCCTGGGAGTTGCCTTGGTCTGGACTCCACCTCCAAGAAAGCCTGCTAAGCAGTGACCGCTCCCACAGGCTATTTAGGATGCCACCTAGAAAAGGAACATGTGGTCTCCGGGTATTGCATGGTCTTGCCTGCTCTCTTCCCCTCGCCATGCTTTCCCGGGCAAGCCGGGAATGCTGCATTAAACGTTGACATCTTTTATTCAGTCTAATTTGGTCTGATTGGAATTATTTGTGTCAGCAGAGAGGACCGTCTTAAAAAAATATTCCTAACATCCCATCCCTTTTACTTTACTGGGTTGACTTCAGTTGGTATTCATTTCTTGACACACAAATGGTACTCACTCAACAGGAACAGGCTCAGCAGAGAGGAACATTGATTTAGAAAAGACTTGGCAGATATAATTGCTGTCCTTACGAAGTGACTTATTTTTTTCTAAATGGACAAAAGGACCAGAACCAAACAAGGAAAGCCACAAAAGGAACGAAAGTTCAAGAAACTTTTTAATGCTTGGAAAGGTTACTCAAAGTTGGAATTCACTGCTTGGGGAGAAGTAAAATTTCTGTAGGGAATATGAACAGAATAGCACTCACACCAAGGGGTTTATTTTATGTTTAGGTAATCAGGAAAGTAGAGTGCATGGCTGGACTGTAGAGAACTTAGAGATACTTAAACATTTGTAGTAATTACTGTTAAAAAAACTTTCAGGGAAAATTAAGCAGATAACGTAGCAGAAAACAGGACTTAATGACAATTTCCTAAACAAGACATTTCTGAACATGTTTTCGTAAGGTTTCATTGTCAATGTCTGTACACTATGAGGATACATGATGCTGTAAAAAGAACAGCTTTCATTGTCAATGTCTGTACACTATGAGGATACATGATGCTGTAAAAGAAATTTGAGCAGTACAGATAGTCAGGTCTGAATCCCAGTTCTACACATAATATCATTGTGACCTAGGCAAATAATTATAACCTACAAGCCAAGATTGCACCAACTACTTTGTAAGAATGTTGCAATATTAAAATGAAGTTGGTATAAGCAAAGTTCCTTACCACATGAGAACTACTAACAAATTTCACAGGACCCTTTTGCGAGTGAATTGTTGAGTAGCTTACTTCAATTATGTTAGCTTTCTCTAAAATAACTCAGTTATGAGAATATGGCACAGTCATGACATTTAACCCTGTAAAGTAGACCATGGCTCATCGATGAATTAACAAGTCACTTCAAGCACAGCCATTAGGAAGTTGTATTTTGCATAATTTATTATGCATAATTTGCTAAGGAACAAATCTGAGTGGTAATGGATACATGCTAATCACTGTGGTGGTTTGAAAGAAAATGGCCCCCATAGTGAGTGGCATTATTAGGAGGTGTGGCCTTGTTGGAGGAAGTGTGTCACTATGGAGGTGGGCTTCAAGGTCACCTACGTTAAGCTATGACCAGTGCCACAGTAGCTTCTGCTGCCTGCAGATCAAGATGCAGAACTCTCAATTCCTTCTCTAGCACCATATCTGCCTGTACACCACCATGATGATAATGGACTAAACCTCTGAAACTATAAGTCAACCCCAATTAAATGTTCCTTTAAAAGAGTTGCCATGGTCATCGTGTCTCTTCACAGCAATAGAAACCCGAACTAAGACATCCACCATCAATACTTATACTAGAGGTGTGATGACAGAGCAATTTACTAAACTCTAAAGAAAAAATTTATATGCCACAATGACATAATAATAAAATAATGAGAAAATCTTGAATTTCTCTTGGTAAAATCAACAATTCACTATAGAGTTTTCAGATACCTGTCATTTTTTTTTTTTCAGGGCTGGGGCTCAAATCCAGGGCTTTGGATATTCCAGACAAACACTAACTATTAAGCTGAATTCTTAAACCTACGTTTTAAACAGACTAAACTATTTTTAAATTGTACTAGAAGCCCATTTGTTTACCGTCCTTATCCCCCATAGTCATTAGAAGTACATAAAACTTTTTCCCAATCGTGTGTGTGTGTGTGTGTGTGTGTGTGTGTGTATGTGTGTATGATTATATGCATGAGTGCAGATGCCTATGGAAGCTCCAGATTCCCTGGAGCTGGAGTTAGAGGCAGTCATGAGCTTCATGATATACGTACTAGGATCCAAACTTGGGTTCTCTGAAAGAAAAGCAAATGTCCTTAACTGCCAATCTCTCCGGTCCCGCCTTAGAGCTTTTTTGACAACAGCAAACTACGTAAATATTTTATTCTAACATATACTAAAAAATTTTTTTAAAAGTTCATGATTTATTAAATAGTTGATCTACCAGAATTCTTACAACATTCAACATTTCTAAACTAAATGGAAATTTATTTTAATCATCTGTTCTATCATGTGATTCTAATTTTAGTTTAAGACTTGAAATGTTTTTCAATTATGTATATGTGGGGTGCATGTGTGTACAGTATCTGTAAGTACCTGCAAAGATGAGATTAACAGCAAGATTCCCCTGGAGCTGGAGTTAGAGGTGGTTTTGAGCAACCTGATGTGGGTACTAGGAAATGAATCCTGGTCCTCTCCTAGAGTAGTATGCCCTTAAACACTGAATGATTTCTGTAGCTCTCAATTTTAGTGTGAAAATAAATGTTTAGTTCTCTCCAGGGAGAAAAAAATTAATTAGGGAATAAATATCAGTAAGCTGGTATATATGCAAAAAAAGGAAGCAAAAAGAAAAATACACAGATTATTGGAAACTTAGAGAACATAAGAGGAACAAAACCGATTTTTTGCCTGGCAATCGTGTCGACTTCCCCTACCCAGGAGGATAGCTCTATGTTTTTCTTTGGGTTCACCTTCTTATTTAGCTTCTTTAGGATATCAAAATATAGACTCACTGACATTTATTTGTGGCTAGAAACCAATTACGAGTGAGTACATCCCATGTTCATCTTTTTGGGTCTGGGTTACCTCACTCAGGATAGTATTTTCTATTTCCATCCA
>NW_004949096.1:29509842-29528878 GCF_000317375.1 Microtus ochrogaster
ACTAGCTCTGTAGACCAGGCTGGTCTCGAACTCACAGAGATCCACCTGCCTCTGCCTCCCGAGTGCTGGGATTAAAGGTGTGCGCCACCATCGCCTGGCGGTCATTTTGTTTTTTAAACTGCCATCTCACTATGTGCCTAGACTGGCTTCAAACTTAAAATTTTCTGCCTCAGTTGAAGAATGCATGCCCATTAAGTAAATCTGTTTGTTTCTTTACTTTGGAGACAGGGTCTCTCTATTTTAGTCCTAAATATCCTAAAATTTGCTATATATATAGACCAGGCGGGCGTTGAACTCACAGAAATCCTCCTGCTTCCTCCCATGTGTCAGGATTAAAGGCGTTTGTCACCATGCCAGGTCAGAAATAAATAATTTTTAACAAATGCTAAATTACTTTTTCTTTCTTTTTATTTGTTTGTTTGTTTAGAGGCAGGTCTCACTATGCAGCCTTGGCTGGCCTGGTGCTCACTATGTAGACCAGACTGACCATGATTCTATACTGATCTACCTGCCTCTACATCCTGAATGGTGGAACTAAAGGCATGAGCTATCGTGGTCAGCTTAATAAATGTTTATTGAACATTAAAACCAATCCCCAGTTTTTAAAGAACATCAGCTACTTCAGAAGTTAATTTCTAGGGTTTAGGTTTTGCTTTTATGCTCAGTTTTGGAGATCAAATACTGAGCCTTGTATATGTCAGGCAAGTGTTATACCACTGAGTTATACTCGTAGCGAGGAAATTAGTATCTAAAGTAAAACTCCTCTTTTCTCAGTAGCTAGAAAATACCAATGTAGGAATGGCAAGCCTCTTCCACAGATTGTCTAACAAACATTTATCACCTGTAATCATACCATGAGCAATGAAGAACAAAGACACCTTTTATAACCTCTATCATATTGTTATCTATTATGGTATTTCTCTATCACCCCAATTCAATTTTCTTCCCTATCCTTTTCTTTGGCCCTTTGAAATGGGAAAATAGGAATAGCTAATCAGACTTTCAAGAAGAAAGAAGAAAATAGCATAAAAGGAAAGTAGAATCCTCTTTCCTCCCAGACCAGTACAGCACCACCTCACAGCAGGGACTGCTGGGCACACTCTCCTTTCTAAGTTCTTACCTTAATGCATCTATCCATCAAAAAACAATAACTAAAGAACAAAAGAAAGGTAAAATCTACAACTGCAAGATTTTGGTGTTGAAATAACAACACTCCAGAGAGTGAGAAATCACCTTTAAACGTCACTCGTAAAGATTGGACCATTTGGACAAGGGTAGTTTCCAGTTATTTTGTCCCTGGGTACCACTAGAGTTATTACACACATAGATACCACAGAAGTATTAAATTTTCCAAATGAAAGTAGCAAAATTTTGTGATTGGGCTGGAGAAATGGCTCAGAGGTTAAGAACACTGACTGCTCTTCCAGAGGTCCTGAGTTCAATTCCCAGTAACCACGTGGTGGCTCACAACCCATCTGTAATGAGATCTGGTGCCCTCTACTGACCTGCAGCATACATGCAGACAGCATATGGTATAATCAATTAATAAGCAAATCTTTAAAAAAAAAACTTTGTGATTATCACACGGTTTCAATTTGATATCACATCAAGTAAAAGTCTTGAAAAGCAGAGCAAGTTTTACTCAGAAAATCTCATACATACCAGGGTCGGGACAGTGAACATCTGAACAGACAGTGCGGTTATCGAGATGCTCCTGTCATGATCATCGCTGATATATTCCTTCTGCAGTTGTTTATAGTACTGAAAGTGATGGAAGAGGAGAGCTGATTTGAATCACAGCTGAAACCTTTACATTCTAAGTTTTAATAACTGTCTCAAGTGTGACACAGTTCATAAGATGATGAGTTAATATAATTCTGTTTATCATTATCATAGTCAACAAAAATGTAGACAGCAAGAAAAAGAAGAATACTAAAATATAAATTAAATGACGGTGATCTAGCAGAGTTAGAAAGATTATTAACTTTAAAAACAAAATACACAGGTGAAAATCATGGCAGAGTGTAATAGTGCAGTTTTCCCTTTCTTAAAACAAAACAAACAACAAAAAAGAAAAGAAAAGCCCTATGGCAATGTTTGACAGTTTCTACTTAACAGTATAGAGCTGGATATATTAAAAGTATTTAGCAACGTATATAAAGCAGGAAGCCAATCACTCATATTCAGTCAATCCTCAAGCAGAGTAGGCTTAATATTTTTTTATGCACAGTGGTGAATTACAGCTGAAAACCAGCCCTGCTGTGTTAGATCAAAGGCAGCACCACACCTACCGAGTATCAAGCATCATTTATGTATAAACAGAGTTGCAAACAATTTACCTATTTAATTTTTCTCACCAGAATCCTAGAGTTTAAGAGGAAACCATGCTGTACAAAAACTGTATTTCATCTAAGTAAGCTTAGCTTTTGTATAATAGAATAAAATTTCATTTCAGATTAGCTATTCAGTCTATGTAGGCCCAGTAAACTTATCTCTAAAATGTTTAGAAAATATTTACATCTTCAGCTATCATCACTTCCAAAGAAGACATATACATATACTTTTAAAATACTAGTTATCATTTTATGTGCTATGGGTGTTTTGCCTATCTAGGAGTGTCTGTGGTGGCCAGAAGAGAACATCAGATTCCCCAGAACTGGAGTGAACTGCCATGTTGGTGCTAGGAATTAAACCCAGGTCCTCTAGAAGAACAAATGCTCTTAAGCCATCTCTCTGGCCCCTAAATGTTAGTTTTTAAATATCTACTTATAAAATCTAAAGAAGGTTGCCATTGTCCCTCTCTGCTTTCAACTCTAGTTTTGGTTCTACTTCTATCCTGTCCTAAGTCTCTCAGAACTGTTTGAAAATTAAAATCAGAAGGAGTTGTCAGGCAGTGGTGGTGCACACCTTTAATCCCCAGCACTCAGCAAACAGAGGGAAGCGGATCTCTGTGAGTTTAAGGCTAGCCAGGATGCCAAAGTGAGGCCCTGTCCCAAAAGGGTAAGGAGGGCTAGAGAGATAGCTTAGTGGTTAAGAGCACTGGTTGTTTTTCCAAAGGACTCAGGTTCCATTCCCAGAAGCCACAAAGTGGCTCAAAGTCATCTATAACTCAAATTCCATGAGATTTAACACCCACTTCTGGCTTCTGTGGGCAGCAGGCACATGTTACACAGACATACAGGTTAAAGAGGTTAAATACCCATATACACAAAATAAAAGTAAGTAAATCTTCAAAAAAATCAAAAGGAGTCAATAAATACTTATTGTATATTTTTAAGTAAGGCAAAATAAAAAAACTCCCCATTCTGTGTATCCTTGCAATGTTACATGGATGATAAGCAAAAAGACATTAACAATGTATGGCACCTGGAACAGATCAATAAAGCAACATAAGAGAGTTTTAATTTCATCTTTGTGTTTTTAATCTCAGTTAAATTACTAGTCTGCTACTTCCTGCTTCTGTCACATGCACATCTGCTCCTTTTTCCTGCTCTTCCCTTAAGCAGTCACTTCTATTTTTGTAGTAATTTTACCATCAGGCAAATAAATGATCAAAAAGGACAAGTGAAAAAAAAAGACAAAGAAGGATGAATGCATGTATGAATGTAATAACCTGCCTTTGCGTGGCCCTGGGAAACTGTCTTTCTCTAAAACTGCTATTGGCGTTGTACCAACCATCATTTGTAAAAGTACTTATATAATATAAAATAATATATTTTTAGCGAAGAAATTAATAAGAATGTTTTAGATGAGTTCCATTTAAAACTGTGCTTCCATTACTTCATTTGTAAAAATTATATTTACTGGTATTTATAAACAGCAATTACCTTCACAAATTCCATAGCAAAGAGTTTTTTGTATTCCATCTCCATAAAAAAACTACTAAAGATCAGTTCATGAAGGATCTTACGGGCTCCTGTAGATCATCAGGGAACAGAGGTGAGGGCGTTATCAGGACAGAATTATTACAGGCATTAGAAATAATAGAGGTGGTTTGTTTTTATTACCATGCTAATAGCTTCAAATATGCAGTAATATTTAATATCATGAATTAAAAACACAATTTTTAATTCTAAATTTAATTTAAAAAACCATCAATCTCTTTTCTGTACCTCTCTCATCACTCCATCTTACCTTTTATTCTCTCCAAACCATTTTTTTAATCACATTTTAAGACTTATTTTATTCTTAATTATGTGTAGGTGTGCATGTGGCAGGGGGTATGTATACAGAGGCTAGAAAAAGAAGTCAGATCTCCTGGAGCTGTAGTTACAGGCAGTTGTGAGTCACCTAAGTTTGGTACAGAGTACGGAACTTGGGTCCTCTGCAAGACCAGTGGCCCCTCTTAACCTCTGAGCCACTTCTCCTGCCCTCATTTCACCAGTTTTTACTGCTCCTCTCAGAACTGCTTTGCACTGTACCTTTGCCACACCTTTAGACTCTCGTCTATCACTTACTTTCTAGTTCCCATTTGTATTTTTATAGTGAAAACATAGCTTTACTAAAAGCATTGTTACATGAATCTTATTAATTATACTTTAACTGGCTCTGTCTAAATGAAAAGCACTATTATTAAAAAACAGTATTTCTGAATTTTAACCAAGAAAAATGAAATTGGTTAACCTTGCCTTCACATATAACATTAATCAAGATTGTGATCAGTAACTGACTTCATACAGGGAAAACCTGGATTCTGTGATGAAGCCATAATCTCCCCCTGGATTCCTGATGTACTACAAGTAGAGGTCTACCTACCTTTATAAAGTTTTGCATCCCAGAGCATTAGTCTGCTTATAAAACAGGGATTTTCAGAGCCAGGTTCTTCTACAAGGCAGGCCTGGCAAAAGATCTGCCTAAAGTCACCTACAAATAAAGGAAAACAAATTATTTTTCTTCATATGATATTCTCCTAAAAGTGTTCAAATAATAATATGTGAAAAGATTAAAATTAACCTTGCTATGTTTGATGTCAAGAATAATCATGTCATCAAAGACTCAAGAGCCAATAAAGGATGTTATTAGACACTATACATTTGAAAACAAACTTGTATTATACATTTGAAATGTAATCCTGAAAAAAATCAATCAAAATGGATACTTGACCAAGAAAGAAGAAATCTCAAAGATATTTACATATTTTTATAAAATGCAATAGTTAATTAGAAATCAGATAAATAGTGTATATACTTACTTGAATAGCTCATAATTTTGTTCATCCAAGAGCCAAGGCGCAAAGCAAATTTCTGGTGAGCCATAACCACGGAGTGCAACACTTCCACGTGGAGCGGGTGCTGAGAGACATTTTCTGAATGACTCTACAAACAACAGGAGGAGTGAAAAGAAGCATTTAAACTGTGCTTTAAGTAACCTATACTTCATAAAAGAGCCGCATAGCCCACAAGTTCCAAGTTCCCAGACCTATTTATTTTTACTCATGACACCAACCATGGCAATAATAAAATCTTTTTATCTTTTCTACTTAGGCTCCTAGAAATAAATCTACATTGCCTTTTGAAATTCTCTTTGTAGATAATTCAGAAAGTTACCTTTATGTCCTCTTTTGCTTCCTGGCAAGCAGCATAAACGCCTGCTTTGACAGCCCGGCGACCCTAATTGTAGGTGAAAATGAGAATGGGATAGTGGGATGGTAATCACAATCAGCAAGTAACATACCTAAAGAATGGCCAAGTATGAATCATTTGTTGTCTAGAAGTTTTAAGATGCTAGAATAAAATCAAGGTATGATGTCATTAAACTCCAACAACCAGGAGGAAGGAAGACCTCAAATTGAAAGGACATCCTGAGCTACATAATGAGAGTCAAAAAGGGCTAAACCAGGTAGACATGGTGTTACACTCCTTTAATTTCAGCACTTGGGAGGCAGAGCAAGTAGATGTCTATGATTTTTTAGGCTAACTTGATCTTTATAGTGAGGTATAGTATAGCCAGAGCTACACAGTGAAACCCTGACTCAAAAAGAAAATAAAGGCACAGGTGTGTGTGTGTGTGTGTGTGTGTGTGTGTGTGTGTGTGTGTGTGTGTTTTTAAACCAGTAAGGCTGCCACATTCCTCTTACTCCCAGAACTCAGGAAATGAAAGCAGGAGGATCAGGAGTTCAAGATTGTTTTCAGCTACACATCAAGCTTAAGGTCGGCTGGGCTACAAGCAACTCTGTCTCAAAACAAAACACCTCCCAGGACAAAGAATGTAGTTCAATGAAAGAACGTTTATCAGGCTAACATAGGCAAGATGAAAGATCCTATGGCCAGACAGGAATTTTTTTTAATTTAAAAAACTTTGACAATTTCATGTATATAATGAATTTTCGTCACTTCAATACCCATTATCTTCTCTTACCCCCCTCCCTCTCGTACTAAAACCCTTCTTCCAAACAAATCCTTCCTACTTTTGTGTCTTTCTATTTGGTAACTCACTGGAGTTTAATTATAGCTGCTTGAATGATGGAGGATAGGGAGTTATTTACTGGACTATGAACAACTTACTAGTGACAATATCACTGGAAAAAATGATAACCCTTCCCTCAGCAACCATTAACTGGCAATAGTCCTCAGGGAGGAATGAGGCTCACACTCTCCTCCCCTATCCATGATGCTACATTGAAAGACCTAATCCCGTTCAGGTAATCAGTTCCTGTGAGTTCAGGACGGTAACAGTTAATTCATGCCCAGAAGTCAGCTTCCAATTTTAAGTCTATAATAAACCACCTTTTAAAAAAGCAGTTAGCACCTGAATGCCAGAAATGGATGTAAGACAGCAACATAATTCACGTGGTGATCACGAACCTCTTTGTCTATGGCAGTGGTGTGCAACTGTGCCTCTGCGAGCTCACAGTCAAGAGCTCTTTGTAGACTGTATATCACATGATCGTATGAATGGTGCTCATCGTTGAAAAGGACACAATAGTATCTTTCATTTTTCTCCCTATTAAAAAAAAACATATTCAGACAGTAAAGCAAACAAAATGCCCTGTATTCTAAAGCAGCACCATGCGATTTCCTATCTATAGGGAAATAACATGAATATTGATACATGATATGATTTTAAATAATACAGTGCTATGGAATTAAAAAAGAATCCCAGCAAGAAATGCTGATACACAGGTACTTGAAAGGCTGAGGCAAAAAAACTAGTTGTGTCCACAAGCTTGAGACTCGGCTAGGTAACACTCTATGATGCCTTGTCTCCAAAAACTGAAACAAAATCACTAAGTATCACTTCCTCAGTGTTTTCTTTTCTCCAACTTCCTGAAGTCTCATCTTAGCGGCAGTTGGTCCTAAACACCACTCTAAACTTTCTTTTGCTTGACTCACACACTGACAAAGGGAGAAACTGTATTCAGCTTGGAGTCTTTAAGTAGGCAATGATAGATAACCAGATTTTATTTTTGTATTCATTTTCTATTTAAGTGATGCTCTGGGCTGGAGAAATGGCTCAGCAGTTAAGAACAAATACTGCTCTTGTAGAGGACCTGAGTTTGTTGGGAGCTGCAGATCCCTGGTCCCTCGACTTTCTTTGCTTCCTTTAGACCCTTTGCCTACTGGAGTGAACTGAGCAAAATACCTGTGCCTGCATCTGCTCTGAGCATGAGACCTTGATGGCAGGCTGATGAAGTCTGCGAGCTGAAAGATCCTGAGAGCTGGGCGTGGCTAAGGATCCATATAAGCTGCCCCTGAGCACAAGAAAGTGGGCATTGGCATTCTTGTATCAAGGATGACCCGTGTCCGTGTCTCTCTCTGTCTCTTTGTGTGTTTTTAAGTCTCTCAGCCCAGTTTCCAGGTAGCATACCGTCTTGTAGTTACATGGGCACTATCTATAGGGAAATAACATTCGGTTTTCTACATGAGTTCAGTTCCCAGTATCTCCTACAAAATCCTCTGGCTTCTGTGGGCACACACATGGTGCACTCACACAGGCAGACATCTAAATAAAAAGCCAATCTTAAGAGATACTGGCATTATAGTTTCATGAGGGAAAGTGGATTGGTTGGTTTGCTTTTTCCAGTGTGTAAAATGTCAGCACCCCCACTTTGACTCTGGGATCTCAGACAGGCCTCTGACTTCAGATTTGTGACAGAACAGTGCCTATTCTAACTCTAGGAAGAGAATAATGTCTAACATTCCAGAGTTTTGTGAGAATCTCATGCAATCTGTAAAAACGGTGGCTATCGATTATATATCATCAACTTTAAATCTTCTATAATATGGCTTTCAAAAATCCTATTGACCCTCTAAGGGGAAGATTCTTTCACCGCCCTTACAATTTGGAAGCAGAGTTTCAGGTGGGCTAGAGGGGTGCACATGGTCACAACACAAATAAGCAGTGAGGGGCTAGAAGGCCAATCTGTGTTTCTCACCCATAGATGACAATCTAGCACAGCTGTTGTGTTAGGAAGTGCTTATATTATATTTACTGATACAAAATTTTTTAAAAGGTTTCAGCTGCCATTATCATTTATTTGAAATTCAAGTACCTACAGATAAAACTTTTCAATACTTTTATTTCCTCAAGAAGCTTATGGCCGGGCCATGGTGACGCACGCCTTTAATCCCAGCACTCGGGAGGCAGAGGCAGGCTGATCTTTGAGTCCGAGGCCAGCCTGGTCTACAAGAGCTAGTTCCAGGACAGGCTCCAAAGCTACAGAGAAACCTTGTCTCGAAACCCCCCCCCCCCAAAAAAAGAAGTTGTTTATGGACCAATACTGACATACTGACTTTTTAAAAAAAGCATTTATGTCACTAAAATTATTAATTTTTTCCTTTTTTTTTTTTCAAGACAGGGTTTCTCTGTAGCATTGGACACTGTCCTGAAACTAGCTCTT
The DNA here is from genome assembly GCF_000317375.1 of Microtus ochrogaster. Taxonomy (NCBI): domain Eukaryota; kingdom Metazoa; phylum Chordata; class Mammalia; order Rodentia; family Cricetidae; genus Microtus; species Microtus ochrogaster. Next base: position 29,518,682 of record NW_004949096.1, read on the forward strand.
GTAGACCAGGCTGGCCTTGAACTCACAGAGATCCACCTGTCTCTGCCTCCCAAGTAAGGGAATTAAAGGTGTGCACAACCATTATTCGATGTAAAATTCTTTTTTGTCACTAAAATTCCTAATTATTTATCTCTTCTTATATAATTAACTCCCTGAAAACAATCTCTCCTCACAAAATTTGTACATGGATTTGTACTGTGGTTCTGTAAATCTTTAAGTACTATACAAGTAGAAACAGTCCCACACGGCCTGAACTACATTTTCATATTCAGAATTCCCTTTTTATTGTTTTGTGCTAAAGTCTCACCATGTAACTCTGCCCGGCCTAGACCTTGCTATGTAGAGCAGGCTGGCCTTGAATTCAGATATCCACCTGCCTCTGCCTCCTCCTTTTTCTATTAAGTTAAAAGCAACGATGGCAATGCAAATTAGAATTGCTGTTAGATAGAAGTTGCTGAGGTTTGTTTTTTTTTTTAAATCTAAATACAAGTTAAATCTTGATGCAATAATCCTAGCATACTATTTCCAAAGCATAAGGGAAAAAGCTATTGTAACATCTCTCATTAAATTTGTCTTGATCAGGGATGAGCTAAATATCCAGGCTAAATGAAGATTATTCTGAGGTTCTGCTGTTCACAAACATCTTTGAGAAGCCAGACCTTGATCCAGGCCAAAATCAAAATAGGCAACTTACTTACCCACCAGCATTAGCAGCTATAAATAGGACAAACCTTATAAATACAACAAGCCCCTGAAAATGTTGGCTTTTTTCTTCTTATAGATTTGAAATTTCTTTACTTTTCTTTGGCTTAACTCTTGCATAGTATCTAAGTATTTCAAGTAAAAATACTTTGAAAATATTCCCAAGAGAGACAATCTCTGTACATATTTCTTTTTTTAATATTTATTTATTATGTATACAATATTCTGTCTGTGTGTATACCTGCAGGCCAGAAGAGGGCACCAGACCCCATTACAGATGGTTGTGAGCCACCATGTGGTTGCTGAGAATTGAACTCAGGGCCTTTGGAAGAGCAGGCAGTGTTCTTAACCACTGAGCCATCTCTCCAGCCCCTCTGTACATTTTTCAAGGTGATAATAAATTTAGATGACTCCATGCTGAAGAGCCCACACCCACTCTTATCTTGGCATCAAAATGAATCTGAGATACCACCTTACACCAGTCAGAATGGTTAAGATCAAAAACACTAATAATAGCTTATGTTGCAGAGGATGCAGAGTAAGGGTAACATTCCTCCATTGCTGATGGGAATGCAAACTTGTACAATCACTCTGGAAATCAGTATGATTCTTTCTCTGAATACTGGGAATCAACCTATCTCAGGAGCCAAAAATATCACTCTTGGGCATATATCCAAAGGATGCACACTCATACTACAAGGACATTTGTTCAGCTATGTTCATAGCAGCATTATTTGTAATAGCCAGAACCTGGAAACAACCTAGATGACCCTCAGCCAAAGAACAGATAAAGAAAATGTGGTAAATGTATATAATGGAATACTATACAGCGGTAAAAAAAAAAACAATGACATCTTGAAATTTGCATGCAAATGGATGGAACTAAAAAAAAAATCCTGAGTGAGATAACCCAGAAAGAGAAACATAGTATGTACTCACTCATAAGTGGATACTAGCTGTAAAGCAAAGGATAACAAGCCTATAGTCCACAACCCAAGAGAAGCTAAGTAACAAGGAGAACCCTTAGAGAAACATACATAGATCCCCCTGGGAAGGGGAAATAGATAAGATCTCCTGACAAAATTGGGACCATACGAGTAGGGGGAGAAGGGAGAGTAGAAGGGGAGGAGGAGGGGAGAAGGGGAGAGAACTTGAAGAAACTGGATAGTAGAGATGGAGGAAGGACAGAGATGGAGATCAAGGAAAGAGATATTTTGATTGAGGGAGCCATTGTGGGGCTAGCAAGAAACATGGCACTAGAAAATTTCCCAGAAATCCATACAAGGATGACCCCAGCTAAGACCTTAAGCAATAGTGGAAAGGGTGCCTGAACTAGCCTTGCCCTGTAGTCAGACTGATGACTATGTCTTAAATGTCACCATAGAAACTTCATCCAGCAACTAAAGGAAAACAGAGGCCGAGACCCGCAGCAGAGCACTAAGCTGAGCTCTCAAAGTCCAGTTGAAGGGTGGGAGAAGTTAGAATATGAGCAAAGAAGTCAAGACCATGATGGGTACACCCACTGAAACAGTCTACCTGAGCTAATGGGAGCCCACCAACTCCAGCCAGACAGGGAAGGAACAAGCATAGGACCAAACTAGTCCCTCTGAATGTGGGTGAAAGCTGTAGGCTGGGGCAGATTGTGGGGCCACTGGCAGTGGCACCAGGATTTATCCCTATTGCTTGTACTGGCTTTTTAGAACCCATTCTCTTTGGATAGATAACTTGCTCAGCCTAGAAACAGCAGGGAGGGCCTTGGTCCTTCCTCAAAGCCATGTGCCTTACCAGCTCATGGGGAGGTATGGGGAGTGGGTGGGGGGGGGTGGGTAGGAAGGTAGAGGGAATGAGAGGATGGGAGGAAATGGGAACTGAGATTGGTATGTAAAATGAAAAAGATTGTTTTCTTTTAAAAAAAATAAAATAAAGTGAAAAAAAGAAAAAACTATTCTAAAAAATAGTTGTGCTTATATCTATTCCATAATAATAATAAATTCTAACATAAAGGAGAAAGGGAGGGAGGGAGGGAAGAGGGGAAGAAGAAAGGGAAGAGAGGGTGGGCAGGAGGAAGGGGGTCTTCTTAGGAGGTGACTCAACAGTGTGCACTTGCCTTGTATGTACAAGCCCTAGTATAGGAAGGAAGGGCCACAGACACAGACAGCCACCACTAAAGCCTGTGGCTTCTGACAGCTCCCACCTTATCTGTAGTTCAGGAGGCAGTTCCTTTTCTTCTTCCCATATAGTCATTTCTACAAAGTATTTTATCACTGAAGGGAATATTTTCCTGGCTTGAGCAATCACCTCTTCATTCAATGGGCAATTCAAGGTCTGTGAGGAAACAAAATAAAATATACTGAGATTGTGTCCAAATAAATGGATAAGGAAGATAATGTTAAGTATTTAAAATAATCATTCAGTGAGTTCATTACAATATCCGCTAGGAATCAATTCAAGTTGAGTTCATAGGCTCTTGGTAGAGTTACAGATGACAGAAAGAAACACACAGACTGTGGAGTACCTTTTATCCATACTTTCCCCTGTGAATACTCTTCATTGTCTTTATGAATAGCTTCATTATAATAATATGCAACAACTGTCTATTCTTTATAATTTATAAGAACTGTTCTTTTTTTTAATATTTATTTATTTATTATGTATACAATATTCTGTCTGTATGCCTGAAGGCCAGAAGAGGGCGCCAGACCTCTTTACAGATGGTTGTGAGCCACCATGTGGTTGCTGGGAATTGAACTCAGGACCTTTGGAAGAGCAGGCAATGCTCTTAACCACTGAGCCATCTCTCCAGTCCCTATAAGAACTGTTCTTGAGCCAGGCAGTGGTGGCGCACGCCTTTAATCTCAGCACTCGGGAGGCAGAGACAGGTAGTTCGCTGTAAGTTTGAGGCCAGCCTGGTCTACAAGAGCTAGTTCCAGGACAGACAGAGCTACACAGAGAAACCCTGTCTCAAAAAACCAAAACCAAAACAAGCAAACAAAACTATTCTTATGGGCTGGGGAAATGGCTCAGCAGTTAAAGGCTAAGCTCATAACTAAAAATAAAAGAGTTTGGTTGCCAGTATCCACAGCTGTCTCTCTAGACACATAAAAACAACTCTCATAGTAGCTTTGGAAGTAGTCACAGCAAGCAGTGATGACAAAGGGTAAAAAATGGGGCCGAGGTGAAGTTCAGTGGTAATCTTTTGCCTATTGTGAGCCAAGTTTGATCCTCGGCACCATAAAACAAGACAAGAAAAATGACAACTTAGCCAACCACAAAAGAAAAATTATTTGTGATTTGCCCAGTATGTACAGTAGCACAACTGCAGAACATAGAGTAGAAAGTCGATTGCTGAGGACTGGGAAAAGAGGGACTCAGTGTTTACTGGGTACAGAGATTTAGTATTGTAAGGGGGCAAAAAAGCTTGAATTCTATTACATAACAGTGTGAGTATAATTATATACAGCTAAAGCGTATTCTTAGTATGGTTAAGATAGATAATTGGCCAAACCACCGACCTACTCTCTTTTTTTTAACACCTACTTTGTCTTCTCACCAATGCGCTATAATTTTAGTTTTAATCCCTCTTCAACATGTCACCTTTTCTGTCCAAATGTCTTTGTTAAAGAGGTAACGTCAACAGTACTGATATCAATATTAGAAGACAACATTCCCACTCACCTTTTCTCCCCTCAACATTTTCTTCCAACCATTCATACAAGTGTTCTTAGGTGAAGAGTTGAAAGAAAGAAATTCTTGCTTCCAGCATGCATCAGAAGCTGAGTTCATGGACAATATCTGATGCTTATGAAGGAATGTTTCAAGAAAAGCATTTGCAACTTAGAAATAAACTCAACTGGAACAAAAGAACCAGAAGCTAATGAAAACAACCAACTACTAAAATAAGAAAATTAACAATTAACCAGAAATATGAAAGAAACTTCTTTTACATGCATAGCAAAGAGCCTCTCTTTAAAGGCTACACAACTAGCTACCAGTATTATTAGTCCAGCATGGGTAAGCTTGGTGATTCTCCATTAAGCTTGGCAAAATTCCATGTAGCTGGCAGAGTATGAATATTACATTCATCAAAGCAGAGAGAATTCAATACTGAATACACGATGTTTCAGGAGTTGATGTGCTACTCAAAGCATCCTTCCCTCACCCCAGATAAACAGTTTCAGAATATTTATTTCTTTTTCAACCTAATTTTAAAGCCAAAATCTTCAAGATCAGATTATTTGGGACCGGATTCAGTTTTTTAAAAATAAAGCTACCTTTCTGGACATGGTGAGACACATCTTTAATCCTAGTACTTAGGAGGCAGAGTCAAGCTGATCTCTCTGAGTTCAAGGCCAGCCTAGTCTATACAGTGAGTTCCAGGCCAAGCAAGTCTATACAAGAGTGGCTCATAAACAAATAACAAATGAACAAGTAAATGAATAAATCTAGCACAATTATTTTCCCCTCCCCTCTTACCTACAAATTATATTTTTTTCTATCATAATGAATTGAATATCTTCTGTTACATTTCCTAAAAGGTATTGTTTATATGGCCATTCATAAATATTTGTCAAATATATTAAATAGAAAAGCAGGCATTTTGTTGTAGCTTGTTCATTTTAGTGTACATGGTAGTAACCAGCTACAATCCCAGTGACTGGAAGGCCATGCTTGGAAGGATTTAAGTTTCAGGCCAGACTGGACTAGACAAACTCTTTTTCTCAAAGAACAGCAGTATACTAACAAACAAAACCTAGAGATCTTTGTAAAGTCTACTGTAGGTTCTCATCACTTTTTGGTTAATTTTCTTGAGGGTTTTTTTCCCGCTTACAATCATAACTATTCCCCCTTATCCTTTACAATATTTACATTTCTGAGCTCAGCCTAGTTTTGATCTGATTGGGAGTTCTTCCAGAACAGATTCTATAGCAGCAACAATGGATCTCTTGTCTCTTAATTCTGAAACACTGGTGCTCCAACATTAAATGTAATTTGTATGGCTTTTGATTTAAGGTCAATATCCCTTAAAGAAATTGAAAATGCTTTCCAAGAAAACTTTCTCCATATGTGCTAATATACAAGCACCTTCACAGGAGAGTTCCAAGAAGGGGTTTCTTCAGCAATGTGAAAATGGTTGTGTTGCAGACCCAGAGAGACTAAGTAACAAGGAAGGTTCATGGGGGGGACACCCAGATCTCCCTGGGAAGGGGAAATAGAAGAGATTTTGTGAGTGGATTACGGGCAGGTGGGATGAGAACATAAGCAATCGTGTAGTGGGGGAACGGAGGGGAGAGTGCTGAGGGGCACTGCTTGGGTGGAAATTTCAGGGTTAGCAATAGTAAAGTAGCCTGAACTGGCTGTCTCCTGTGACCAGATTGGTGCCTGGCCCAACTGTCATCAAGAGGCATCATTTAGCAACTGATGGAGGCAGATGCAGAGCCCCACAGCCAAACAATAGGTGAAGTTTGAGAACCCTGAGGAGAACAAAGGTGTGTAGGAACCAGAGGGGTCAAGAACACTATGAACTACAGAGAAACCCTGTGTGTGTGTGTGTGTGTGTGTGTGTGTGTGTGTGTGTGTGTGTGTGTGAACCAACAACCAGGAAGCCTGCATAGTACTGACCTAGGTCCTCTGCATATTTGTTACAGTTGTGTAGGTTGGTCCTCTTTGGGAATCCTAACTCCAGGAACAGAGGCTGTCTCCTACTCTTTTACTGGCTTTTGGGCCCGCACTCCTAATACTGGCTTACCTTGCCCAGACTACAAGGGGAGATACTTAGTCTTACTGCAAATTATGTGTCATGTTTTATTGATACTCAAAGAAGACTTGCCCTTTCCTGGATGAAGATGGAAGAGGAAGGGATGGCGGAGGGGAATAGTTGGGAGATTGGAAGGGGAGGACGGGGTGAGGCTGCATCAGGGATATAAAATAAAGATGAATAATAAAAAACAAACAAACAAACAAAAACCCCAAAACCATGGATCCACCTAGGAAGGAGAAAAAGACAAGATCTCCAGAGTAAATTGGGAGCATGGGGGTCAAGGGGGAAGGGGAGAGGGGAGGGAAAAAGAGGAGTGGGAGAAAAACATATAGCTCAATTAAAAACAAAGTATTAAAAAAAAAACCTGTTGTGTTGTATCCTAACATGTATGAATTCACCTGTTAATGTTGTATTAGGATCTCAGCGTGAAACTGTTAATAAGACTGATCTAGAACACCTACATCTTGTTAGATCCGACATCAGTGTTTTCTGGCTTCCTAGAACAAATGTACAAAGCCTCCCTTCTTTTCTCCCATGCTCTGGAGCAATTTATAAACTTTTAGTTCTTTAGTGTTAATCAATTTAGTGAATTAAAAAAAATTATCAGTAAAAATTTTAAGCAGAAAAACAGACCCTTTAAATACCCCTTAATTTAAACTTAATAGTGCAACATTTTTCCACATGTTTTATTTATTCTTGTTCAAATATTTTAAGGTAAAATACAGTCATCATGACTTTCATACTCCAGCACATTGTTTTTTAGGGTTTTTTTATTTTTTGCTTTTCGAAACAGGGTTTTTCTGTGTACCCCTGCCTACCCTAGAACTCACTGTTTCTATTAGGCTATCCTTGAACTCAGAGATTCACCTGCCTCTACCATCCAAGTGCTGAGATCAAAGGCATATGCCACCATGCCTGATATAGTACTTTGATATGCAAAAGTACTTTTTTTAATTAAACTTTTTTCATTTATTTTACATACTGACCACAGTTTCTCCTCCTTCCTCTCCTCTGGTTGCCTCCCTCCACCTCCTTCTACCTGCCCCTTCCACTCCTCCTCTGTCTCCATTCAGAAAGGGGCAGGCCAGCCACAGGAGTCAACAAAACATGGTACATCAAGTTGAAGCAGGACCAAGTTCCTCCATCTACATCAAGGTTGGGTGAAGCAACCCAGCATGGGAAATGGGTTCCCAAAAGCTTGCTCAAGCACTTGGGACAGGTATTGATTCTACTGTCAGGAGCCCCACAAACAGATCAAGCTACACAACTATCACACACATGCAGAGAGCCTAGGTTGGTCCCAATGGTATGTAACTTTTAATAAGAAAGAATATCATAACACCATTATTTTATCTAAAAACATATATGATTAAATATTATCTAACAGAACTTATTCAATTTTCCTAATCATTCTTCCTACCTTTTTAAAGGAATTTACTTTTTATTTTCTTTTTTAAAAGATTTATTAGCCAGGCGGTAGTAATGTACTTCTTTAATCCCAGGACTCCTGGAGCAGAGGCAGACAAATCTGAGTTCAAGGCTAGCCTGGTTTACAAAGCAAGTTCCAGGACAGCCAGGGCTAGAAAGAGAAACTCTGTCTCAAAAAGCCAGAAAAAAATTATTATTTATTTTTATGTGTAAGAATGTTTTGCCTGCACGTTTGTAGCACACATGTGCCCTTGGAGAACAGAAGAGGGTGCCAGATCCTCTGGAACCAGTCCCCTATTAGTTGGTCTGTGTATGCGTGTGTGCGTGGGTGTGTTTCCATGCAACCGTCTGCAGAGGACAGTCATGCCAGATCCTCTTGGAACTGCCTGATGTGAGTGCTGGGAACTGAACTTCTGCAAGAGCAGTACATGATCTCAAGCACTGAGCCATCTCCCCAGCTCCATTCCTCTTAGCGTCTATAAACGTTTCTTGAAACCAAGATCCACAGACTGCATTTGGTTGTTGTGACTCTCAAGTGCTGGACATCCACATCTAACTTAATCTCCCATCCCAAGCGCTCCTCCCCCATCTTTTTTTCTTCATGAAGACAACCAGTTTTTCTGCTAAAAGACAAAACAAACAAAACCAAACACCTATATTCTATATTTTTCCTGGTACCGTTGTTTGTTGTTATAAATTAGAAGGTACTGTGAAGGTTTGGTGATGTCCAGATTAAGTATTTTAACTCGGACTTTCATAAATGAGCTGCTAATAACAACTTTATTGTGACATAAGCAGTATCACTACAATTTACTCATTTAAGTGTACAATTTGAGCTGTACATGGTGGTTCGTGCTTAATCTCAGCATGTGGGAGACTGAGCCAGGAGGGTGGCCATGAGCTCAGTGACAACACTATCTATGGAGTAAGACCCTATCTCACAAAAAAAAAAAGTAAACTGCCTACTAATCCTCATGTTTATACACATATGCTAGTGTTCTCTGTCCTCAAAGAAGAGTCCGATAGCTGTGGAAGAGTCTGACAGCTGTAGGGACAGTTAATGCAGAGGCTCAAAGTGCCTACAGGAAATGATAGGTGATGGAGTGCTAAGGTCTAATTGAGGCATTGGTTGGCATCCTCCAAGGCTCAGAGAACACACGGCTGAAAACAGGGGGAGCAGAAGGGTAAGAGCAAGAGAATAGGTCCTATTATGTGTAGTAGGAATAGGGGATGGTAAAAAGATGTCCCAGGACATGACACAGCCACTGCCTGCCTCATGCATTCTTAGCACCTGTGGTTACATACACAAAACTTACACAAGATTGGGCTTAGTATTTTCTCATAGAGAGGGCACCTGAGGCCCATCCTATCCTGACTGACAGCTGGCGGTTAATGGTTGCTGTGGGTGGGGGTATCATTTTATAGGGTATACCTGCTAAAAAGTAGCTCAGACTTTTTATAATTTCCCTGCAGTCTAGCATGTTCCCTCAGTTGCAACATTCTCAATGAATTGAAACCTTTGCTCCTGGGTTTCAGGTGGTAAACAGACAACCATTAAATGGTACACGCCCGCAATCCCAACACTTGGTAGGCTGAGGCAGGATGATCAGTAGAGTTAGGGGCTGGCTGGCCTAGGCTACTCAGCAAGTTTCAGGCCAGCTTAGGCTATACTTACTGTTGGAGCTTGTATCAAACAAGGAAACAAATACAAACAAAACAGCAGACAAGGAAAGGCTTTCAGTACATTCACAGATGTGTACAAACACAGTCAGTAACAGATTATTTTCTCTACACCTAACAGACAATTTTTATTGCATCTCATCCCTCTAGCCCAAATACCTTGCTTATTCTTACTTCCTCTCCTATCCCCTTTCCCCTATTCCCTCTTCACTTCCTGACTTACTGATACCCTTAGCCCCCAAACCAAATAACAACTACATAGTGTGTTTCTCCAATCAGCACCTTAGTGCTGCTGTCTCAAAGCCATGCTGGGGTCTAAGGTGAAGCACAGGAACATTTCCTGCAGCTCATACTGGGACTGTTGTCAAGCCAGCCTTCAGTCAGCTTTCCCCAAGCAAACATAAAGACAAAGCACCAGGAGGGCTCCCATAAAACAAAACAAATCAAATCAACAAAACAGAGAGAAAAAGGAGAACCAAAACCAGAGGCCACTTAGCTCTCAATACATGCACAAAGTACAACAAAAGATACAATAAATATAGCATTACACTACACTTCCACAAACTCACGACTTTTTTTTTCTTTTTTTTCCTTTTTTTTTATTATTATTTTTTTATTGAGAAAAAAAA
>NW_004949096.1:29529718-29532550 GCF_000317375.1 Microtus ochrogaster
TTTTTTTTTCTGCTGTGCAGTACTCTATTGTGTAAATGTACCACATTTTCCTTATCCATTCTTCCTTCGAGGGTCATTTAATTTAGGCTGTTTCCAGGTTCTGGCTATGACAAACAATGCTGCTATAAACATAGTCGAGCACTTGTCCTTGTGGTACGATTGAGCATCCTTTGGATATATACCCAAAAGTGGTATTGCTGGATCTTGAGGTAGGTTGTTCCTTAATTTTCTGAGAAATAACCACACTGACATCCAAAGGGGCTGTACCAGCTTACACTTCCACCAGCAATGCAGGAGTGTTCCCTTTACCCCACATCCTCTCCAGCATAAGCTGTTATCAGTGTTTTTGATCTTGGCCATTCTTACAGAACTCACAACTTTTAAATACCAGAACAAAGGTAATGAGATAGCTAAAATGCTTAAGAGAGTTCAAAGATTATTTCTTTAAAAAGGGTCAGTGACCATATAGAGGACTTCCATAAATGGTCAAGAAATCAATTAGGATCCACACAAGAAAGACACAAACAGATGAAAGTATCAGTAAGTTTGAAACAACGAAAACAAAAGAAACAAACAAAGAAAAACCATAGCGGATCAAGACCAAGGATTAAGGACAAACTTCAGAGATAAAGCCCAGGTCAAAACAGTAACACATACAGGTATACATAAAGGAAAAATAAATTATGCAGATAACCAAAACTTGTAAGCAATCTCAGATACATTTAAGAGACATAACCTATATATTCATAGCCTAGCAGGAGTTATGGCAAATTACATAAAGAAGCTTAGACAATCTACTTTTAAAAATTATAATCAAGAATTTCTTAAATATGTCCAGAGGAGAACCTCTCCATGGCATATATCTAAATTTAAAAGAAACAGAGAATACTAACATCTGTAAAAGAAAACACCAACTCACATTCAGAGGCAGAAAGATCAGAACGACATTAACCTTTCCCCAGCAACACTCAAAGCCAGAAAAGTGTGATGTAATATAGTGCGAGCCCTGAAACTGTCAAACCAAACTGCTATCCCCTGGGAAGTTATCAAGTAAAGGTGACACAGACATGAATATTCAAGATGAGTACATGTGAAGGCAATTCATGACAACTAGATCAGCACTTCAGAAAGCACTTCACCAGAGAAGAAAGTCAGCTTTATCCGCAAGAACACAAGAAAGCATACATGGCACAAGAAACCAACCTCCCAAACAGAGGGAAGCTGAAAACAAGCTGGCATAGGAATTCCTCAAGACTCAAACCAAAGGGAATTAGAAGAGATGAAAGGAATCACCACATAGTAATAAAAGGAACAATCAAGAGGATATAGCTATTGTAGGTGTCTATGCACTAAGTCTGGGGGCCATCAAATTTCATAAAACAAATGTTAAAAGGCTAAACAGGCCACACAGGTCCATCCACAATAAGCGGAAGACTTCAATACCCAACTCTAATACCTAGGAAGATATTCAAACAAAAGTCAGCAAAGAGCATCATCTGGCCCTCAGATGTGTTCACTGCTTATATGGAGATCCAGAATAGTTGAAAGGGCATAAAAAGTATATAATCCTTGAAATTTTCAAGGATTTATCTATGAAACCTTGTGAGCATGGTGTTTGGAGAAAATGCTACATGGGTGGCAATTCTGCCAAGTATTTCAATGGTTACCTACCAAGTAGTCCCTTGGCTTTTGAATGGTACCTTGCATTGTCTGATAAAACAATTCATTTTTATAGCTGAGTGCAGTGTTCCCAGTACTTGGGAGGCAGAGGCAGGAGATCTCTGTGAGTTTGAGGCCAGCAAGTTCCAGGACAACCAGGATTATGTAATGAGACCCTGCCTCAAAAGAACAAAACCAACAATTCACTTTTAGGCATATTACCTGAGAATCCTTCAGCAGTCTTTTGTGGGTGCCATACTTCACCTGTATCTGTGGTCCTTTAGCTTTCTCCCACCTCCTATCTAAGTGTCTATATCCAGATTTGCTCAATTTTTCCTTGACTAAACTCTATTCATCCACTGGCTGGGCAGTGGTGGTACACGCCTTTAATCCCAGCACTCGGGAGGCAGAGGCAGGTGGATCTCTATGAGTTCCCGACAGCCTGGTCTACAGACTGAGTTCCAGGAGGGGCTGTGGAACTACACAGAGAAACCCCATCTCGAAAAACCAAAAAAAAAAAAAAAGTATCCACTGAGTCATTTTGTCTTTTATCTTTTACTTTAAGAAAAGCAATTACTGAATTCATGTGCTCACTTTGTTTTCATATTCATTATATTCTGTTCTTATCTATTAACAATTTCATTTTGTTCTTTTTTTTTTAAGAATTTATTTTATTGTGTATACAATATTCTGACTCCATGTATGTCCATACGCCAGAAGAGGGCACCAGATCTCATTACAGATGGTTGTGAGTCACCATGTGGTTGCTGGGAATTGAACTCACGACCTCTGGAAGAGCAGCCAGTGCTCTTAACCACTGAGTTATCTCTCCAGCACCCTCATTTTGTTCTTTTGGGGCTGTATATTATCCTTATTGTTCACATTGACTAACAAAAAGTATTTTGAGGGCTGGAGAGATGGCTCAGTGGTTAAGAATTCCCAGAACCCACATGGTGGCTCACACCCATCTGTAATGAGATCTGGTGCCCTCTTCTGGCCTGCAGGCATACATGCAGAGGAACACTGTACACATAATAAATCAATCAATCAATCAATCAATCTTTGGGGGGGAGGCCTAAAAATCAAGTTAAATTTGGTTTTGATGTGCTGCTCGATGATACACAAGATGATGTATATTTAAAACTCATTCCAAGCCGGGCAATGGTGGCGCAC
>NW_004949096.1:29532650-29533869 GCF_000317375.1 Microtus ochrogaster
TCGAGACCAGCCTGGTCTACAGAGCTAGTTCCAGGACAGGCTCCAAAGCCACAGAGAAACCCTGTCTCGAAAAACCAAAAATAAAAAATAAAATAAAATAAAATAAAACTCATTCCGTATTTGAGAAATAAAAATCACATACTATACACAAAAAAAGTACTTTGAATTTATTTTGGGCATGTGTGCATTCATTCCCTCTGGAGAAAATTTTATTTAGAGTAGAAAACAAAATGTTCTTATAATTAACTTTTAGAACAAAAATATTGGATTCTAAATGGAATTCATCTTAACTCATATTTATAACATTTATTCTCATCAAATTTCAGAAAATTTCAAATGGCAATTAAGCTTCTTACCTCTTTTGTAGTGCCTGCTCTTCCAGGTTCATGATCCATACAGAAGGGACCGGTTTTCCAGGCTTCTGTGTCTCCACAGTCACAGAACCCTCCTCCAGTAGAAGTATGCATCTAAAAAATGAAAAATGAGTTGCCAAACTTTCTTATAAAGCAATGAAAAGTAAGAAGTTTGATTCAAATAATAAATATCCACCAACACGCCAATCTTAATTGTATTTGATATAAAGATTCAGGATAGAACACAAATCATTTTAGTTACCAAAGAAATACCAACTACCTGAATATTTCAACATTAACAAAAATGGATTTTCTGAATGTAGAAGTTTTTGAAATATGACTTCATACTTTAAAAATAATAGCTTTTTGATTAAGTGTGAATTAATGGAGAATGAAAAGTAAAAGAAAAAAATCTTTATAATCTAAAATGCTTTAGTATGAATTTTCTTTTTTTATTACATAATTTTTTTTTTTTTTTGGTTTTTCGAGACAGGGTTTCTCTGTGTAACTTTGGAGCCTGTCCTGGAACTTGCTCTGTAGACCAGGCTGGCCTTGAACTCACAGAGATCCACCTGTCTCTGCCTCCTGCCTCCGAGTGCTGGAATTAAAAGCATGCACCACCACCCCTTGGCTTTTTTTTTTTATTTATCTATTTTTAGCTCTTCAAAACCAATATAATGATACACAGTAATTAAAAAATATTTAATACAGTATCTTCATTTACATTAATTTCCTATAGCAACTAAAATCATTTTTCTTTCAGTGTTCCTAGGGGTTAAAAAAAAAACCTAAAATACACTAACTCAGGTAGAGAATAAGAACAATGTGATCGGGCGGTGGTGGCGCACGCCTGTAATCCCAGCACT
>NW_004949096.1:29533969-29536236 GCF_000317375.1 Microtus ochrogaster
AGCCTGGTCTACCAAGGGAGTTCCAGGACAGGCTCCAGAGCTACAGATGTGAAACCCTGTCTCGAAAAACCAAAAAAAAAAAAAAAAAAAAAAAGAACAATGTGATCTAGACTTTTTCTTAGGACTTCCTCTACAAACATACAGTGAGGGAGCACAGACCACCAGACCACCTGTGAGCCATACTTTCAGCAGCTAACAATACAAAAGCCTTTTTTAGCTTGCGATCCACACAAACACTCAAGCCAGATTTTACTCAGACTGCGGTTTATTGACCCTGTACTAGAGAAGGAGCTTCATTCATCTGAGAGGCCTTTGGGAAACTTCAGAAAATGGGGTCATAATTCTAAAATAGTTAACTTCAGAGCTAAGAACAAATCACAATAGGAATCTGGTAGAGGAATGGAAACACTGTATTGCCTGAGCTTCAGAAAGTCAGCAACTGTGAAAGCAGTAAGAGAATGTTACATGGGTAACAGGACACTGAGACTAAAACTGGACAGACTGACACACGTTTGTAATCCCAGCATGTAAGTAGTGAAAGCAGGGAGACGGGTCAGTCTCAGCTACAGAGAGAGTTCCAGACTAACCTCACTACTACATGGGACACTGCTCTTGGGGGAAACGCAAAGCAAAACAAACTAAAACACTTGAGTCTAGATAAAAGGTCAACAAGGAGAAAAATAAGATAGAGGCCTTAATAATGGGGCAACCATTGGAGAAGTAACAAATAAGACATATATATGACATTTTGTAAGATTTGATAAAGATATCAAAATATGTGAATTTGAAAAAAATAAATGTGTATTTTACATAAAAGCAAATATAAGTAGAATAGATAATATCACAAAAACAAAGCACAAAATCTAGGAACAAAATTTAGCAAATTTGCCAGGCATGTGGTTGTATACCTTTAATCTCAGCTACCAGGAGGCAGGCGGGTCTCTGAATTTGAGGCCAGAGTGGTTTCCATAGTAAGTTCCAGGTCAACCAAGAATATACAGTGAGACCATGTCTCAAAAAATAAATAAAGTCAAGAATAACATTTTTTTAAAGTCAATAAAATAAATAGCAGCATAAATCAAATTTAAAAGACAGAAAAGTCTGCCAGCCTGGTCTACAGAGCAAGTTCCAGGGCAGTCAGGGCTACACAGAGAAACCAAAAAACAAACAAAAAAACCCAGATGAAAAATCTTTAGCCATCCATTATGATCCAGAATTCTTACAGTGAGAAATGAAAACTTAGATCTTGGCTCAACAGTTAAGAGCACTTGGCTGGTCCTGCAGGAGTGGGGTTCAGTTCCCAGCATCCACATGGCAGCTGACATCCATCAATGACTTCAGTTCTAACATCCTCTACTGGCCCCAGAAACACCAGACATGCATATAATCCATGTACATACATATACATGCATACTCATACAAATGAAATAAAACACTCATACAAATGAAATAAAAAATACATTTTTTTTAAAAAATATCTGGAAACATTCCAAATGCCCACCAACTAGTGATTGAATAAATGAACCAGCACATGAATACAACGGCACACTACTAACTGCTGGCCCAGGACTTCAAAGGCAGATGTACATGAAAAAAGCCATAATTGAAGATTAATATGTAAGATAATAAAATAATAAAATTAATATGAAAGATAATAAAAGAATTTTGAAAAGGCTTAAATATAGGGAAAGAAAACAGATCCATAGATGCCAGAAGCTAGGGCACCACACAATTTTTTCTATGGATGTTTCTAGTTTAATACTAGTAACTATTATTAATATAATCACACACATGTATACATTCACTAAATTTAACAAACAGGACACTTAAAAGAGTAGACGTTAGTGTATATAATTTACACATCAATAATCCTAACTAAATACTTGAAAAAAGTTAAGGCATAGTGATACGTGCTTTTAATCCCAGCATTTGGGAAACAGAGGCAGGTGGACCTCTCTGAGTTCAAGACCAGTTTGGTCTACATAGTGAGTTCCACACCATCCAAGGCTAGTGAGACTCAGTCTCAAAAATAAAACAATTAAAAACTTAAAATACAAACATATTCAGAGGAAAGGCAAGAGGAAATGAAAAAGGATAGAAACAAATAATCCATAAAAGAAACAAGGGAAGCCGGGCGGTGGTGGCGCACGCCTTTAATCCCAGCACTCGGGAGGCAAAGGCAGGCAGATCTCTGTGAGTTCGAGACCAGCCTGGTCTACAAGAGCTAGTTCCAGGACAGGCTCCAAAACCACAGAGAAACCCTGTCT
>NW_004949096.1:29537012-29547867 GCF_000317375.1 Microtus ochrogaster
AGCCTGTCCTGGAACTAGCTCTTGTAGACCAGGCTGGTCTCGAACTCACAGAGATCAGCCTGCCTCTGCCTCCCGAGTGCTGGGATTAAAGGCATGCGCCACCACCGCCCGGCGGTATATACTACATTCAAACCTTGAGAGCTTTATGTTAAATCAAGCCAGTCACAAAAGACATAGGTTGCATGATTTCATTAATATGAGGCACTTACAAATGTCACATTCCCAGAGACAGAATGTAGGATAATGGTTACCAGGGGGAAAGCAAGGAATGGAAAGCCATTGTTTAATGTGTTTGTGTTTTACAAAGTGAAATTAATTATGGAGATGAATGCAATAGGAACACAGTATGAGTTTAAAATACTTAATGCTACCAAGCTGCACACACACTTAAAAATGGTTCAGATAGTAAATTTTATAAGCATTTTATAATAACAAAATTGAGGAACAAATTTTTCAAAATTAAAAGCACAGATCCTTCTATCTCAAACAATCTACCTTTCTGTACCAAGTCTCAAGTGTGTTTTAATATATCTAATATTAATTTAATATATATACTTTTTCATATAAAAATAAAAGCTTTGGTTGATGGCACAGCTCATAAAGCAAAGATGAGGCAAGCCTGCTACCAGCCTGATGGCCTGAGCTTAATCTCTAGAACCCACACAGTGGGAGAGCAGAACTGATTCCTACACGTCGACCCCTGATCTCCACATGTATGCACATGAATACACACACACACAAGTAAATAAGTAAGAGAAATGTAAAAGAGGTATGAAACTGAGAAAGGTGGCTCACACCTGTAACTCTAGCACCTGGGAAGCTGAAGCAGGAGAACTGACATGAGTTCAAGATTGGGCTGAGCACACAGACAACTCCAGATTGTGCTGGGCTACAGTGTAAAAACTCTGTCTTTAAAACAGAGGAGGGCCAGGCGGTGGTGCACACCTTTAATCCCAGCACTTGGGAGGCAGAGGCAGGTGGATCTCTGTGAGTCTGAGGCCAACCTGGTCTACAGAGCTCCAGGACAGCTAGGGTTGCTATACAGAGAAACCCTGTCTCAAAAAACAAGCAAGCACAATAAACAAACAAACAAACCAGGGGAGGGAGGCTGGACTACATGCCAAGGCCCTGGGTTTTACTCTCAGCGTCATATGATGTTTGTCTAAAGCAGTGGTTCTCAATCTCCCTAATGATGAGCCCTTTAATATGCTTCCTAATGTTATGGTGACTTCCAATCATGAAATTATTTTTGTTGCTACTTAATAATTGTAATTTTGCTACTGTTATGAATCAAAATGGAAATATCTGTGTTTTCTGACGGCCTTCCGTAACCCTCAAAAGGGGTTGCAACCCACAGGTTGATAACTGCTGGTCTAAAGCAACATAGTATTGAACATGAAAAGTATATAAAGAACAGAAGACCAAGAAAAACCTTCAGTGTCAAAAGAGTCCAAGACAGTATTTGAGAACAACAAAGAAACAAAATTTGAGCTACATTTAACAGCATATTTTCTGCTACTCACTTTAATATTGTCCCTTCAGAGGTGACCAATTATTTGATTTGATATGTAAGTTAATTCTAAGAGTCAAAGCATAACACAACTTGATCAAATAGAATGAAAGTTGTGGCCACATTCACCTTTTTTGTTTGTTTGTTTTTGTTTGTTTGTTTCTTAAAACAGCGTTTTTTCTGTAGCTCTGGAGTCTGTCCAGGAAGTCACTCTGTAGACCGGACTGGCCTTGAACTCACAGAGATCTGCCTGCCTCTTCCTCCCAAGTGCTGGGATTAATGACAGGTGCCACCACCGCCCGGCTCCACATTCACGTGAGTCTTCTGGCATCTAGAAGCTGATACCAAGAATCAGGCCCGCTTGAGTTGATAGTCTTTTACTGAACACATCCCAAATCCAATTAGAACATACCCAGAGATGAAAACAAAACCACCCGCAATCTCCTTTTCTCCGTCAGTTTCCTATTCATATCTCTGTCTGATCTGTGTGTCCTGTATCCCCACTTGGCTATATACCTTCTGTGGATGCAGGTCAGACCTTGTATAGTTCTTACCTTCTATGTCTCTCATAGTGTTAGGACATAGAAACTTTTAATAACATTTCTTAAAAATGAATTCGGCTGTTAAAATCAAAAGAACCGAACAAGCAAAGCTGGGAGCTAAGATTTAATTATAAAAATAACTATTAGTGCCGGGCGGTGGTGGCGCACGCCTTTAATCCCAGCACTCGGGAGGCAGAGGCAGGCGGATCTCTGTGAGTTCGAGACCAGCCTGGTTTACAAGACAGGCTCCAAAACCACAGAGAAACCCTGTCTCAAAAAGCCAAAAAAAAAAAATAATAAAAATAAAAAAAAAATAACTATTAGTGTCAGGTATAGTAGCATACACCTCTAATTCTGGCCCTTAAGAGGCAGAGACTAGTAGATCTCTGAGTTCAAGACCAGCCTGGGCTACACACCTGTCTATAAAACAAAAACAAAGACAAAACATCTATTAGGGTGCATTTTAGAATCAGCAGACTTTATATATTCTAGAATTCTGTTCTGCATGATGCATATATATTTGCATTTTGTCTTCAAATCTGAGAGGATGAAACAGGACGATTACTGCCAGTTCAAGGCCAACCTGTAGTAAATAGTAAGTTGAAGGACTGTCTGTGCTAAAAGTGAGTTCTAGGTTAGCCAGGGCTACAGAGTAACAGCCTGTCTCGGAAATACGCAAAACATACACACAAATATTATAGCATTAGAAAATTACTAGAGCTGGGAATATAGCTCAGTGGTAGAGCATTTGCCTAGCACATATGAAATCTCAATTCAATTCTCGCTACCTTCACCTCAAAAAACCCATTTATTAGGTTGGACTATAGCTTCACGAGAGAGCTCTTGCCTGACGTGTGTACAAAGCACGCTGGATTCAATCTCTGGCACTGCCAAGATCGACAAATAAGGACTGGGAATCTAGCTCTGTGATAAAGTGCTTGCCTATCTTGTGTAAGGCTCTAAGTTCAACACAAAGACTCAAACTCAAACAAAATCACATATTTACCTAGGCAACATACTGAAAATTATGTGGGAAAACTTTGAATAGTACAGAAGAATATAAATAAAAATTACAGTTGCCTTTTTGCCCCACCATCTGGAGATGGAGTCTGCTCTTGCCCTTACATACACCTTCACAGTTCTTCCCAATGTTTGTTTTTGGGTTCTTGTTCTCTTCTGTTCTGTTTGCAAGACAGGGTTTCTCTGTGTGGACCTGGCTGTCCTGGAACTAGCTCTGTAGACCAGGTTGGCCTCGAACTCACAGAGATCTACCTGCCTCTGCCTCCCGAATGCTGGGATTAAAGGCATGCACCACTATCACAGGCTATATTTCTTTCTTTTATTAGGGATTTCTTGCCAAAAGAATCTACACAAGGTACAGATAATATACAAAGTTTAACAATGAAATTAACACTGCTAACTTTGAGTCCAGATTGAGGGAATTTCAATACCATAAAAGTTCTCTGTGTGATCAACTGTAAAAATGGCCCATTTTCCATGAACTCCTTTGAAGAGTAATTTCTTTTTTATGTTTTTTTTTTTTTTGAGACAGGATTTCTTTGTATAGCTTTTGAGCCTGTCCTAGAACTTGCTCTGTAGACCAGGCAGGCCTCAAATTCACAGAGATCCACCTGCCTCTGACTCCCAAGTGCTGGGATTAAAGGTGTGTGCCACCTCCACCCCCTGGCTGAAGAGTAATTTCTTTAAGCTTGTGGACATAATATTTTTGTATTTGTTTTTCAAAAGCCTGTCTTTCTATGTAGTCCAGGCTGGCCTAGAAGTTTTAATAAAGATAAGGATAATGTATCTTCAAAATGTTATTTACATTTTACACAGTACTTGAGGCATGATATATATATAAATGTATATGTATATATATAAATTAAAGAGAAATATCAATTATCATGTCTGTTTGATCCCAGAATATAGAACCACACTACTATTTGAGAAATACGGAGATCCTGAGAATCACTAACTTTAAAACAACTCACAGGGCCAATCATCTGAGGATGTGGGAACCTGGAACTCATACATAAGGCTTAAGACTCTGTAACTGATGCAATCTCTTCATACATTATCCAAGTATGGCTAAAGATCCATATGCCCTATAACAACAATTCTTTTCTAGATATACAACCTAGAGAAATCCTCTATATGTACCAAACATGTTCACAGCAGAATTAACAGTACCAAGGTGGAACAATCTACATATCCACATGCAGCATAGTGAGTAAAGACACTATAGTTTATCAAGACCAACAAACTACAGCTACATATATAAGGTTATTCAACAAGAACTATGTACCATATGAATCCATCTATATAAAGTTCAAAATAGATAAAACTTTCCACTACGATTTAAGGGATATATTGGAACGAGAAAAAGTCAAAGACACCACTACCATCGAGCAGAGTGAAGAGTGTTCTCAGGAAGGGTAAAGTGACTGAGGTCCAGAAGGGACAAAGGCAGAGCTCCCGAAATCTACCTTGTCCCAGTCCTTGACTTGGCAGTAGTTACATAGGTTTGGGGCTTTATTTGTTTATTTATTTGCTTATTTTTAAGGTTTATTTTTATTTAATTTAACTTATTCATTTATTTTTGTTTTTTTGGGACAGGATTTCTCTGTGTAAACCAGGCTGTCCTAGAACTCACAGATATCTGCCTGCCTCCTGTGTTGGAATCAAAGGCGTGCGCTACCTCTGCCTGGCAGTTTTTATTTACTCTTTAAGTGATTTATATGCTTTATCCTGTCTCGTTAATGTCACAACAAAATGTTGTAAGGAGAGACTTCTTGAGATAGCATGGGACTGATTTAACTATCAGTGCTATTTAGCAGGAAATGAAACATTGCTTAAAAATTTGGACTAGAGGGGGCTGGAGAGATGGCTCAGAGGTTAAGAGCATTGCCTGCTCTTCCAAAGGTCCTGAGTTCAATTCCCGGCAACCACATGGTGGCTCACAACCATCTGTAATGAGGTCTGGTGCCCTCTTCTGGCCTGCAGGCATACACACAGACAGAACACTGTATACATAATAAGTAAATAAATAAATATTAAAAAAAAAAAATTGGACTAGAGCCGGGCGGTGGTGGCGCACGCCTTTAATCCCAGCACTCGGGAGGCAGAGGCAGGCAGATCTCTGTGAGTTCGAGGCCAGCCTGGTCAACAAGAGCAAGTTACAGGACAGGAACCAAAAGATAGGGAGAACCCCTGTCTCGAAAAATTAAAAAAAAAAAAATTCCTTCCTATATAATTTTATGATTTTTTTCATACCTTGTAACGATGGTTTTTATGAACACTACTCTGGAAGCAGTCCATACAGAGAACACATGTTGGATCAATTGCACAGTCCCTGAAAAAGATAAAGAATTAGAATCTGAAAACCAATGTGCACTGATACTTAAGGTATTATTAAATGAGTGAGCTTCGTATGTGTTGACAAAAGGAACACAAAAATGCCCCAAATCCTCAGTTCTAAGAACACTTTGACCCAGCACTCAGGAGATAGAGGCAGACAGATCTCTTTGAGTTCAAGGCTGGCCTGGTCTATCAAGTAAGTTCCAGGGCAGACAGGGCTACAAAGAGAAACCCTGTTTTGAAAAATAAAACAAAAGAACACTTTGAAACACAGACAACACTGTTGTCATAATTTCAGTCTCATTTCTAAAACATTCAAGAGCACAGTATGTTTAGTTTATAATTTTTAGTGTTACCTCGCTTCAAACTGTTAATTATTTGAAAAATCATATGAAAATTGCATAGAAAACTGTTTTTCTTCATCATCTGCCATGAAGAAAATTGCCACATTTTTTAAACACTGTGCACTATAACTCAGGTTTCAATACAGACGAAATTTATTAGAATATAAGCATTACAACAGGAGGATCTTTCTTTCCTATAGTGATGGATCCCAGACAACTAGAACAGCACCTGGCACATAAGAAGCAACCTCTGTGTCAACAAAAATCTCTCCTCACTTTTTCCTTACAAATGCTTACAGTACACAATTCTATTTCATATTTTCAGAGAAACATAAGTTACTATAAGGTACAGAATTCAAGTTTTTAAAAATAAATTTTAGAGTTGGGTGTTGTGGCACACATCTGCACTCTCTGCACTCTGGAGGCCAAGGCAGGAGAACTGAAAGACAGCCTGAGCTACAAAGTGAGGTTAAGGTTAGTTTGGGCTACATACATACCTGTCCCAAAAATACATGCACAAAAGGAATTTTAGGACCGAAGGAAGGAGCAAAGGGGGAGGGAAAAGGGTGAATTTTAAACAGCTGATAGGACATAAAGGTTGCCAAAATTCTTAAAATCCTCTGTAAAAATATATATTCTAATCTGTTTAGAGTAGTTTCCAATTTAAATTTTGAGAATTCCATATGAACACTGTGTTTCACATAATCTCTATGCCTCCCTCTTTGTTCTGTGTTCTCTTCTACTTCCTCTCAAACTCACGACCTCTTCATTACACACACACATACACGTATGCGAACATGCACGTGCATACACCCTACTGAGTCCATTTAGTGCTGCTCATGTGTAGATGTGTTTGGGGCTGCCCACTGTGACTGGAGCACCTACAAGGGAGCTTGCCCCTGGAGAAAACAGACTTTCCCTCTCTCAGCAGTCACTGGCTGCCAGCAGCACTTGGTCTAGGGTCAGACCTTGTGAAAACTTCCTGTCCATGCTGGCATGTCAACTGGTGCTATCATGAAGCAGATCTTATTTAGGACACTGGAATGCTGAGCTTTCATGGGTGCAGCTTCCCTGTCGTGTTTAGAAAGACACTATCTAGTATCAGGTGCCCTGGTCTTCTGACTCTTAAAATCCCCTCACCTCCACCTCCGCCTTTTCTAGACTGTTCTATAGGTATAAGGGTTGTATTGCAGATGTATTGGGCTGTGTACCCCACAGTTACTTATTTATTTTGACAACTTGTAGATCTCTATAATAATCTCCCTTGGCACTACTAACACTTTTGAATTAATTAGTAATGTCTTTTCTTGGGGTAGAGGGAACTATCCTAGACATTGTGGCCTGTTTAACTGCAACCATGGTTTCTACACACTAACCTGTCACAATGTTTCCAAGAAATTTTGGCAAGATGATTGCTACAAATGTTTATATGATGTAGTTGAAACTGTGCTTTGGTTTAAAATTTCTAAGAGAAAAACTAGATTGTTATACAATATAGAAAATATAATACAAATGCAACAGTTTATTTTTTTTCCTGTGAAAGTAACAAAATAAAAAAAAAAACTGTTTTTGTAAACTTAACTAAGGGCTGAAGTGATGGCTCAGTGATTAAAAGCACTGGTTGCTCTTCTAAGAGGACCTGGATTCAATTCTCAGCACCCATAAGGCAGTTCACAACTGCCTGTAACTCCAGTTCCAGAGGGCCCCTTGTCTGAATTCTGTGGTACCAGGCACAGACACGCATTGATAAAATAAAAACATTGTAGGACACACAAAACTATTAACTATACATACTCAGTGAAGCCTAAAATGACAATCAAGCATAAACCATGAAACTCTGCTGATAAAGTCTAAAAAGGCATAGTTATAACCTAAATGACCGCAAGTAAACAAAGAAGAAAAACAAAAAGTGGTGCTAACATCTAAAGTCAAAAATTTCCACTGGGCATGGAGGTGCACACCTTTTAAGTCCCAAGTAGATCTCTGACTTTGAGGCCATCCTGATCTATATCGGGAGTTCTTGGCCAGATAAGGCTACATAATATGTTTCTGTCTCAATAAATAAATAAAAATTAAAAGTATAAAAAAATCAAAAATTTCAAGCAGGAATGTAGAGTAAGAAACTTCTCTAATATACAATGATATTTAAGACAATTCCTTTACCCAAAACAAAAGGCCTGCACCTGCCAGACAACTGACCTCTTACACTAACCTATATTCCAGCTGTTCCCACACAACCCTTGACCTACAAGTTCTAAAAAACAAAACTTCTGGAAGGTTTTGTTACTTTGTGGGTTTGAACCAAATTTCAGTTAGCGGTGAAAAGCAAAACAAAGCAAGCAAACAAATGTGCACAAGCATAAGTTTTAACACATGTACAAAACCTGGATATTGGGGCTCAGGCCTGTAATTTCATATTGAGGTCTAGGCCAGCAAAGGCAACAGAATGAAACTCTATCTAAAAGATAATTAAGTGTATACATGCACACACATGTATGTACGTATGTATGTATGTGCATGTGTGTGTGTTTGGCATGACATGTGACCACAGGCTCTATGTTACTCATGAGTATATCTTTATGAATACTCATAGATCTCTTACAAAAATCTTACTGTTTGATTACAAGGTCTTAAGATGTTGTTGAAGAAGTAGTCAGAATTCTGAAATATACCTTATATCAAAAGTTTCAGATAAAGTATGCTGACTACATTACATGTACACAAAGCAAAAATCTATTTCTTAAATACTTTTGAAGAACAGAAAAAAGAGTGAGAGAAGTGTTTAATAAGAAATCATAGATTGTGCCAGGTGGTGGTGGCACACACCTTTAATCCCAGCACTTGGGAGGCAAAGACAGGCGAATCTCTGTGAATTCGAGGCCAACCTGGCCTACAAGAACTAGTTCCAGGACAGGCTCTAAAGCTACAGAGAAACCCTGTCTCAAAAAACTAAAAAAAGAAAAAAAAGATAAAGATAAAAGAAAGAAATCATGTATTAAAAAGCAAACTCTATAAGCAAAAGTGGATTTAAAGCTTAAGGTAAAAGGAACTTAAGAGTAAATATACTATAGACAAATCAGGGAAAAGACATTGTGAGGCATAATGCCAACTATAACCCATAAATTAGAACCAATCCTATACCGTCTGAGGCTTACCTACAAGAATATGTTGTTTCTCCACTTTTGAAAACCTTCCCACACAACTGAAATGCTCCACTGTGTTTTAATTTCTCTAAGCAAATATCCGGATCCTCTCCAAATAAGTACCATTCCAATGGAGTGAATATTGATGTCTGTACATTCTCTTCCTGCTTTTCCAAATCTGGGTCCATCTCAGCAAAATAAATTGCTGGCACTAATTGTGCCAAATGGTGTAAGAAAGCAGTATAAAAATCAACTTGTTGATCCCACCACTGAAAAGAAGAAAAGATGACAATTAGACTTTCTTTTACTTTTACAAGTCCTTTTTTATATTATTCTTTGAGACATACACAACGATACTGATCATATTCACGACCACCCGCCCCCATCTGCACCCCCTGCTTCCCCATCCCCTCCTAACTCTGTGCCACTTTCCTTTATGTACGAGTCTCTAACCCATTAAATCCAATTTGTGCTGTCCATACACTGCAGCATGACAGGCCTGCCAGGGGACACAACCTTAAAGCCAGGTTCCTTTCCGCCCCCCCCACCCGCCGACGCACAGGGTTTCTCCGTGTAAAAGTACTTGTTGTCGCCACACCCTTAAAGCCAAGTCGTCTCCCCCAGCCCCCTCCCACCTCCAGACAGTACTCGTTGTCCTGGAACTCACTCTATAGAGCAGGGTGGCTTTGAATACAGAGATTCACCTGTCTCTGCCTCCTGCGTGCTGGGAGTAAAAGTGTGCACCACCATACCCAGAGACCAAGTAAATTTTTAATGATCAAGGAGTACAAATAATGACATAATTCTGTACTTTCGAAGCAATTTGCAATATTTTATCCTTCATCAATACAAAATAAGAGGTGAATCAACTGGACCAGCAAGATGGCTTATCAAGTAAAAATGCTTGCCATCACACCTGATGACTTGTACTAACACGGTCTCAGAAAAAAACTGATACTTGCAAGCTGTGCTCTGATCTCTACATGTACAGTGTGGCACTTGTGTACCCCCCCCACACACTCATTAGATAAATGAATAAATAAAAAATAAATGCATAGATTAAACTTTCAAGTGTTTTTAAGAAATTGAATTACTTGTGGGTTTGCCATATATGCAGCACAGCTAGAGAGTATAAGATATATGTCCTAATGTATAATATTCTTCAAGTTATACTGTTAAATAAAAGACAAAAGATCAGGCAGCTACACAGAGAAACCCTGTCTGAGGGCGGGGGGACTAACAAACTAAAGAAACAGCAAAAGGCACAAAATAGTGAGTCCATGTGCCACTGTTTATACAGAGGAGGAAAGAAGACATGTTGTATATGCTTATATTTAAACAGAAGATCTCTGGGGAAAGGGTTGGTACGGCTAAGGTAGAAAACTGCTTGTCTAGCATACAGGAAGTCTTGGCTTCCACCTGGCATCGTGACACACAACTATAACACAGCACTCTGGAGGTAGGAACAAAAGGATCAGAAATTCAAGATCATCCTCTACTACATACCAAGTTCAAGGCCTGGGTTATATGAGACCTGTCTCTTAAAAAAAGGGGGGAAAATCTTCAAAATAAACTAACATTGCAAAGAGCCCTGGGAAGGATTTAGATTTCACTGTCTGCCTTTACTGTGTGATTTTGTGGAGGCACAAAAGTGTGAGCCTATTTCCACCTTGTCTGAAGGTCAGAGAGTTTCAGTTTGCTTAAAGTTAACAAGTATGACTACACACCCTCACCCAGGGCCTGGTTGCTTCTGTTTTGGACGTTAAGATGGCCCATACAGGTATATTCACTAGCTGTCCTTTGTATCATGTTAAAGCAGTCTTTCGCCTTCTCCTCCCTCTTGTATTGGGGTATAAAAGTGTATGGAAGCCGGGCGATGGTGGCGCACGCCTTTAATCCCAGCACTCGGGAGGCAGAGGCAGGCGGATCTCTGTGAGTTCGAGACCAGCCTGGTCTACA
>NW_004949096.1:29547967-29552390 GCF_000317375.1 Microtus ochrogaster
AAAAAAAAGTGTATGGAAAATTAATCGCAGGCAAATTTCAGTATTCACTGGAATTCCTTCCCAGTACTATCCTATGTTTCTGTTTTATTATTTTCACTTGTGTCTGTTCTCTCTACTAACTTTTCTAATCCTCATGTCCTTAGCCAGGTAGGTCGAAGCTGGTCTCCAAAAGTTTTGAATACCCAATGTCTGTCCCCCAACCTAACGCAGGCTCATGTGTTTAAACAGTTGGTCCCCAGCTGGGGGTGCTACTTTGGGAGGCTATGGAGCCTGAAGAGGTAGAACCTCACTGGAGGCATCAGGGAGCCAAGGGACTGGCTCTGCCAGTCACAGCCAGCCTTTAGTACCCTTTGCCCCAATCTCTGTTTCCTAGTCAGTCACAGAAGTGTGAGTAAGCCACCTCAGGCTCCTGTCACCAGATAGCATGCTTTCCTGACCATGGAACTAGGAGCCAAAAAACCAGTCTTCCCCTATACTGCCTCTGCCAGATGCTTTGTCCCAGCAAAGAGAAAAAACTAATTTAAACACTGTCTAAATTTTTATTTGTTTGTTTGGGGCTTTTTTTGTTTGTTTGTTTTTTTCAAGACAAGGTTTCTCTATAGCTTTGGTGCCTGTCCTGGAGCTAGCCCTGATAGACTAGGCTGGCCTCGAACTCAGAGAACCGCCTGCCTCTGCCTCCCGAGTGCTGGGATTAAAGGCATGGGCCACCACTGCCCGGCTGTAAACTCTTACTTGTGTGTGTGTGTGTGTGTGCGTGTGCGTGTGTGTAGTGTGTGTGCATGCACTCATGCATGTGTGCAGGTTCTATCTACAAAAATCATTCTAAAGCTTATTTAATCTCATATATCTCAGGTACAAAATTATTTATAAAAGTGAAACACTGAAACCCCAATGCCCATCAATGGAAGAACAAAAAAGAAATTGTAAAATCTATGATTTGTTCATTGTTCAAGTGTGCAAAAATACCAGTTATATTCACTACAATACTTGTAACTGAAAAAGCTGAAGTCTGCTTAAATGTCTACAGATAAAAGTTTACCCATCCAGGCAGAAGATATGACTCCATGCTCCTTCAGGTTTTAGGAGACAGGGTCTCACTTTGTAGCCCTGGCTGGCTTGAAACTCCACTATGTAGACCAGGGAGGTCTAGAGCAGAGATCCAATGATTCTGCTTCTGAGTGCCAGATTAAAGGGATACAGTGCCATGCCCAGCAGAACATACCATTCTAGCCAGGCAGTGGTGACACACACCTTTAATCCCAGCACTTAGGAGGCAGAGGCAGCCTGGTCTACAGACTGAGTTCCAGGACAGGCTCCATGCGAGAAACCCTGTCTCAAAAAACAAACAAAAAAACAACCAAAACAAACAAACAAAACATACCATTGTATGTATATGTGTGTGTATATATGTATGCATATAATATATATCCATAAAATACTGCCTAGTAGAAAAGGCAAATTTTGATTAATACAATCTTATGTTTACAAAAACAAATTCTAATTACATAAACTTTAAATTTTTCTACAGATGTTGCTGGGAGTCTAACTATGTGGTAGTAATTTGTGTAACATATACAAGGCACTGGGTTTGATCTGCACCATAAAAAAATAGGTGTCCCAACTGTTATTCTTTCGGTCCCTGCCCTAGCCACGCCCACTCCCCTTTGCCTCTCTCCTCCCTCTCCCTCTCTCTCTTTCTCTCTCCCTCCCTCCCTCCCTCCCTCTCTCTCTCTCTCTCTCTCTCTTTCTAGCTCTCCCTTTTCTCTTTCTCTCCTTTTTAATAAATACTTATATGGCTATTTCCTGTGTTTATTGTCTCACTCGCCACCACCGCCAGCGCGGCGCGTACCCTCCCACTGGTGGGAAACTGTAGCCGCTTGCTCGGGTGCTCAGACTCTAGAGCCGGCGCCCAGCACCGCTGGGGACCCGCAGAAGTTTGCTGCTGCTCTGTGAGCCCGCCGGGCAGGTGGGGGAACCCCCATATATTTTTTAAGAATAACATCAACTCCTGGAGCTCAACGCTTATTCTGCTAAAGCAAATATAAGTAGACAGGTCTTTTAACTTTACTCTTGATTTGTGTGATTTCACATTAAACTACAACAAAACCATAAAGGGAGAGTTCCAGGACAGCCAGGACTACTCAAGAAGCCTTGTCTTTAATCTTCCTTTTAATTTCTCTTGGGTCAAATGGAGCCTCTGAGCTAACAACTATCTAAAGTCTTGAGTACTACTGTCAGGAGCCATTTCCCCCAAAAAGTATTGCAGGGACCATTGTCCTCCATTTCCCCCAAAAAGTATTGCAGGGACCATTATCCCTGGGGATGTTTACAGAGAGCCCCACAACCCAACTGTATTGAAAATTGTTTGTTGGCAGAGCCCACCCCACACCCAACTATCTTGAGAGCCATCTGTTAGCAGAACCTGCCCCATATTCCAACTATCTAGAGAACTGTTTGTGGTTGGAATCACAAAAGGAACCATTCCGCTTGCATAGAGAATACTAGGTGTGTTGACTCATGACCAAGTGTCAACTTGTGACCATTGCTGCCCCAGCAAGATCCCATGACCCTGCCCCCATCCCAAGCCAAATTCCTCATCCAAGGGGTATATAAGCTGCTGCCATTACGCTAATAAAAGGAGGCTTTGACAATAGATCTTCCT
This sequence comes from Microtus ochrogaster, assembly GCF_000317375.1. Classification (NCBI taxonomy): domain Eukaryota; kingdom Metazoa; phylum Chordata; class Mammalia; order Rodentia; family Cricetidae; genus Microtus; species Microtus ochrogaster. The sequence goes on from NW_004949096.1 coordinate 29,550,630, forward strand.
TGGCCTCCTTCCTCTCTCTTGCCCATGTCTTTTTCAGATAGCGCCTCTTCGGAACCCTGGAATAACTGACCTGCCAGGCGGGTTACAACCCTAGACTAACTGACCCGCTGGGCGGTTACATACTACTAAATATTCTTATGCCTTAACACACACACATACACAATTCATGTTTATAAACAATGTATTTACACCTGAATGTGGATGCCAGCAGTGCCCTTTCACGGATCTAATTACTAGCTCTCATTCCTCTACTCTCCCCCTTATCTCTTCTTCAAGGCTCTGGTCGAGGCCTATCTTAATCATTTTTCACTGATAAAGCCAGAAGATTTCTCTCTAGTTTTTTTTTTTTTTTTTTTTTTTTGGATTTTCAAGACAGGGTTTTTCTGTAGCTTTTTGGTTCCTGTCCTGGAACTAGCTCTTGTAGACCAGGCTGGCCTTGAACTCACAGAGATCCGCCTGCCTCTGCCTCCCGAGCGCTGGGATTAAAGGCATGCGCCACCACCGCCCAGCTCTCCAGTTAATTTCAATACAGCACTTAAACAGAAGACATTCACTCTGTACCCATATCTGATGTTCTAAATTACAAATACTCATTCATTTACATAGCATCCTGGGAGCCGAACCCAGGGCCCGCTGCATGCTAACAAATATGTTTTTGTTGTTGTTGTCTCTGTTGGGGACAAGGTCTCACTATGTAGCCCTGTCTATCCTGAACTCATTTTTGTAGCTGGCCTCAAATTCTCAGAGATCTGACTGCCTCTATCGCTGGAATGCTGGGATTAAAGGCGTGTATCACCACACCTAGCCATTAAGTTGGTAAACAATATTTGCGTCTAGCCCTTTCAAGTAGACTGTAAACTCCTGAGGAAAGGAACTGCCTTTCAAAACCCTTCGTACCCACACAGGCACAGCACAAATACACAACCTAAGTTTTTGTTATCACTGTATTAAGTACTTATTGCTAGAAATAACAAGGCAAATTATGACATTAAGCCTTCGTAACTCTGTTCATAGAACCATTACAGTAGATACAGTACAACTAGACTCTTTTTGCAGTTTCCAGTACTGTCACAACTACAGAATTTGCTTTTAATTTTTTTTTATTCTTTTGAGATTCATATGTGTTTTCATCATATTCAGCTCCCCTCCCCCAACTCTTTCCAGATCCATCTCTCTCTGCTTTCCTACCAACCTAACTTTGTGTCCTTTTTTTTTTCCTTTAAACCCATCAAGATCAATTTGTGCTGCCCAAATATTCTTGGATGTGTGGTCTTCCTCTAGAGCTGGCTTAACCGGGGACACTCTTTAAGAAATAATAGTCTCCCCTGTCTCGAAAAACCAAAAAAAAAAAAAAAAGAAATAATAGTCTCCTTTTCCAGAAGCTAACATCGCCAATGGCTCCATGGCTAGGGTGGGGTTTCATGTCCACCTCCCATCTTCATGCTATGAATCAGTCTGGCTTGGGTTTGTTGACAAAACCACTGTAAATTCATATGTGCAGCTTCCCTGCTCTGTCCCTTACAGTTACCCACACAGTCCATTGCCTCTACCTTTCTTTTCCAGTTCCCTTCCCATAATAATCCCTGAACCTTAGGGGGATAGGAGTTCTATTATCATTATTATTATGAAATATATTAATAAGTTTCTCTTGATAGCCCAGGCTGACCTGAAAATTACTACACAGAGGCCGGGCGATGGTGGTGCACGCCTTTAATCCCAGCACTCGGGAGGCAGAGGTAGGCGGATCTCTGTGAGTTCGAG
>NW_004949096.1:29552635-29561598 GCF_000317375.1 Microtus ochrogaster
TTTTTTTTTTGGTTTTTCGAGACAGGGTTTCTCTGTAGCTTTGGAGCCTGTCCTGAAACTCCCTTTGTAGACCAGGCTGGCCTAGAACTCACAGAGAGCCACCTGCCTCTGCCTCCCGAGTGCTGGGATTAAAGGCGTGCGCCACCACTGCCCAGCGGAAATTGCTTTTCAATTAAAATTTCTGTAATCTCTTTCGAGATTAAAACACACACACACAAAAAGGCCAAAAAGATGATGGAGCCATGATGACCTAAATTTAATCCTGGATCCCACATGGTAGCAGGAGAAAACTGACTGCTGAGAGTTGTCCTCTGACATCTACACATTTACTAAAGTATATGAGTGCCTGCAGTCGCAAACATTCATACATACAAACACACAGACACACATGCTAAGTAAAGAATTTTAAATTATACAATATGTATTTTACTGAGTAAACAAAGTTACTCAGGAATTATTATTGGTAAATGTTTCATGTTTTCCCCCTTTTGGTTGTTTTTTAGTGATTTTTCCATTTGCAACAGGAATTAAATGTTTAAATTGAAAGACCAGAAAAACAAACAAAAAAATAACATTTTCTCTACAACATTTGGAATTAAGGGAACGTTTTCCTATTTGACTGTACCATAAAAACAAGTTCTCACAACAATTAAAATCCCAGACATTCCAAACATTTTCCTTGTCCCAATGGAGCGACTAAAAGATAAGTTTGCAACTCTAAAATCTGCAGCTACAGATGCCCCTGTGGGAACATCATTATGAAAAAGGAACTTTGCTAGATTTTTGTTCAAACCACAACTTACCCCTCCAAAGTCAACTACTAAACATCCACAGTCTTCAGGGGCCTGTCACTTCTAAATTTCCTTTCTTAAATTTTACTTATCTGTTTGTTTTTTTTTTTTTTTTTGAGCCAGAGTCTTACCATGCTGCCCCGAACAACCTGGAACTTGCTATGTAACCTAGGCTTGCCTTGAACTTGGGAGATTTGCCTGCCCCAGTCTCCCAAATGCTGGAATTAAAAGTGTGAGCCACAAAGGTTTTTTTTCTTTTAATCCTTATTTATTCTTATTTTATGTGCATTGGTGTTTTGACTGTATGTATATCCATGTGAGGGTGTCAGAGCTCCTGGAATTGGTTGTGAGCTGCCATGTGGGGGCAGGGAATTGAACTCAGGACCTCTGGAAGAGCAGCCAATGCTATTAACTGCTGAGCCATCTCTCCAGCCCCGTCCCCATTCTTTGGAGAGGTTCTGGGATTTTTTTTTCATAGGTAGTACTGAATTAGCAATGAGACAATATTTTGAGACATCAAGAAATCCTTGGGTATATGGGTATACTAAGCTTCCTTGTACTACTATTTGACAGGTTAATTTTTCTTTTTCTTTATTTGTTCCTGAGACAGGATTTCTCTGTATAACCCAGGATGGCCTGGAACTCACAGAGATCCACCTGTCTCTGCCTCCTGAGTGCTGAGATTAAAGGTGTGCGCCACCCCCACCGGAAGACAAGTTCATATTTTAAAAACAGACAACAAGGCTAAAGTTCAAGCATGAGACCTCAGACACAATCCCTGCTTTCAAAGAGCACATTCTTGGCAGCTGTGTCACACCTCCAACTTGGAGAGTGTGGCGACTAACGCCTGAGGTCAGTCACACAGACACCTGGTCCTGCGGACACGCAAACCTAGTTTAAAGGGCTTCGTTTCTTTTCTATTAGGTTTCATATTGTCAGTCTTAATCTGATGCTTGGTCACTTTTTCCTACATTTCATTATTCCTGCTAGCCTTGTGCTGTCTGTAAACATGTTTCCCATATATTTATGGCATTAATAATATAAGCAAGGACCCCCTCTCTCTTTCATCTTGTGAAAAGGAGTAAGTATGCTGCCAGAATCTGGTTTTTATAAGCATCCTGCCTCTTGGCCACTGTCTTCCTTTTTCATCTCTGACCACACTTTTCTTTGAAGTTTTTAAATGAATGCAATATTTTCCTATAGCCTTTTCTGCTGTATGGACTACACATTTGCAAAACAACTCAAGTATTTTCTTAGATTTCAAAGTAAAGCATGTGAGCATTGAAAATGAATAAATGAAAAGACATACTCTTTGTGGCTAATATCATTTCTAGGCTTACTCATAAAAACAGCTGAAAGGTTTTTTCAAAAGTTTGTCCATAAAAACACATTAAGTGGTTAGGGTCTCGCTCTACCAAGTCAAGAAGACCTTGTTTTGAAGAACAGCATTAAGTCAACTACTAGAAGGAATACTTGAGAAGAACTGTGGACTTGGCTCTGGTCAGGGCCCTAACTGTTTCTGGGTAATAAGTGGGTGCTTATGGAAGCACAATAACTCTTCTACAGCCTTTCAGTGCTGTTTGCTTAGTAGAACCTATTTCCACAAGCACTCCACTTGTTTCGGGGACGTAACACTTTTTTTTTTAAAGACTGTAGAATGCTATGCGTAATGGGGCACACATTCTGGAAGAAAAGATTGTGAGTTACAGGGCAGGCTGAGCTATATAAGAAGATCCTATCTCAAGAAAGAAAAGAAAAAAGGCCAAACTTATCAGCCAAAATAAAAATAGCTATTGTTTCTTTTACAAGTGCCATGTTAACTCACATACAAGAGTTCATAGTAAGTCACCAGGGAGTAATGAAGTCTTAATTTAATATTTTGTCTTAAGCCACCTGAGACAATGGGTTAAAGCTTAAAGGCAATTCTTTCATAGACTACAGCACAGGATCAACATCTTTAGAGAAACTAGATGATGGGATGGCAAGAGAAATTTGAAACAGCCTCTAAAGGCAGCATATAAAGTGGCAAAGACACCTCGCCATGGTTCACTGACTTACATGCCGATCCGATCTTTCCAGACAGACGCTCTATGAAGTACTGAGGAGACTGACACAGAACTGATTGTTCTTAAAGACTACACTGGTGGCTCTGTAGAGAATGAACTGAACGAAAGGCCTCATCCAGCATGGCTGCAGGGACTTGTCCTAACTAGGGGGGGGGAGGGGGCAAAGGAAAGAAATAACACATACGCAGTGGGCCCTGGGTTCGGCTCCCAGGATGCTATGTAAATGAATGAATATTTGTAATTTAGAACATCCGATATGGGTAAAGAGTGAATGTCTTCTGTTTAAGTGCTGTATTGAAATTAACTGGAGAGCTGGGCGGTGGTGGCGCACGCCTTTAATCCCAGCACTCGGGAGGCAGAGGCAGGCGGATCTCTCTGAGTTCGAGGCCAGTCTGGACTCTCGGATGGAGAAACCTCAGAACTGCAGCTCAGTGTGTTTATTACACACAGCACAGACAGGCAGGGTTACTGCAGACAGATAAACAAGGAGGCAGGGTTTGTGGTATAAGTTAACTTCAATAGGAGCATTCTCTGTAGGGAGCACTCTTCAGGCCATAAATGACTCAGGGGAAGAGGAAGAAGAGTTATGGAGGACATTTTCTGTACACACCATCAATACATGCACATGGGCCTGAAGAAGGCTTTGATATCCCTCTGTGCTTTGAGCATCACTTTGGGAGCAGTGGTGGAAAAGGGAGGCTTTGCCATTGTCCCATGAGTCTGAGGCCATGTTCCTTGACAAACCTTTGTCTATGTCAACAGCACACATTCACTCAGGGCTTTCTCTGATCCCATTACTGTAAGATGGCAAAGGTAGAAGGAAAGAGACCAGTTAAGAAGCTACAGTTGTCTAGGCAACAATCCTAGTCCAGTGGCTTGGATGACAAAGACGACTGGAAAGACAGAGAGAGAGTTGTGTTCAAGAGCTAATGCAGAGGTGTACTGTACTGAGACAACGATAACAAAACTCTTTCTGTTCCTAAAATCTACCATAAATGCTTAGATCAAAAACGAGGTACAGATGTCATCTGTTTTTTTACCTTAAACTTAATAAGCAAGTATCTTTGCTTCTATCACATTTTTTAAACCTTCCTCAAATTGATATACGCTGACTTCCTGTAATAATTTTCAAATGTAAGCTATATCTCGGGTTACTACAGCTAATTCCTATCTGCTCTCTCTTTTTGAACAGCTATCAGATATTCTAGTGGAGACAAGCAAGCAATTGAGTTCATGACTCTGAAGCTCAGAAGTGAGATGACCTAGAGCACATATAGTTTGTAAAGCTGCAGAGCTGGATGACATCACCTATACAGTGTGATATAGGACAAAGATCACAGCACCACACCAAGTGACAGCTTCAAAGATGGAGAAAAAGGATCATACCACCACACCGAGTGACATCTTCGAAAATGGAATTTAGGAGGGAATTCAGTCAAAGAAAGTAGGTGTTCTGGCAGACCATCACAAAGCCCTCTGGATTTCCAGTTTTCTCAGTCCTTGTCATGGATCCAATAAATTACCCTTTCCTAAAAGCTACTACATTCCATGGCACTGACCTACTCTTATTTCCTAGGCTGTTTGATTCCTGGGTATATGTATGTGCATGCGTACACGCACACAACCTGACCTTAAAGATATTGTTCATTGGGCTAGAGAGATGATTCAGTGTTTAAGAGCACTGACTGTTCTTCTAGAGGACCCAGGTTCAAATCTCAGCACCCACATGATAGCTCACAACTGTCTGTAACTCCAAGATCTGATAGCCTTACACAGACATACACACAAGCAAAACACCAAAGCACATAAAATAAAACACCAAAGCAGTAAATAAATTTTTTTTAAATATATTGTTTGTTCCTTTTGATGCTTCAACCATCAATTCTAAACTAGTAACTTCCAAATGGGTAGCTTGCTAGGGCATACTTATGAATATGTATTTTCTTGAACCTTTTAAGATCCAAGAATTGGTCAGACGGTGGTAGTGCATGCCTTTAATTCCAGCATTTAGGAGGCAGAGGCAGGTGGATCTTTGTGAGTTTGAGGCCAGCCTGGCCTACAGAGTGAATTCCAGGATGCCAAGGCTACACAGAGAAACCTAGTCTCAAAACCAAAGATCCAAGAATCAATTTTCTTGGTGAAGTTTTTTAACTCAAATTAGTTTTTTAATTTTTATCTCTTAGTGAATATTATAATGGCTTTTATAAATGTCCAATAACCCTCACCTATTATTTAACTCTAATTTTTTAAAAAGTATTATTATTATTACTATTATTGTGTGGGGGCAGGTGGGTACATGTACCACAGCATGAAGGTCAGAGGGCAACTTTGTAGAGTTGGTTCTTTCCTTCCACATTTACTTTGGTTCTAATGATCAAAGTAGGTGTCCAAGCTTGTACAGTAAGCACCTCTGAACAATCTTTATGACAGACAGTGCTCACAGCAATGTTAATAAAATGATCCTGTATCTAAAAAGGAAATTTAGTTTAAGGAAATCAACAACTATAACTAAAAAAGCACTCTAACAAGAATGGAGATCTTTATTAAAGCTCTGTAGCTATGCTATATTTGTTATTTTGTTTCTATCAGCCCCAGCAGCAATTTGTGATACAAATTAATCAAATGGGGGTTAGGTGCTGAGGACTCAAGCTGAACAACTTTGGCTTAAACAACAGATGTAAGTAGGGAGAACAAAATGGAAAACAGTGGTTAAATAAAAAGACAGGAAGTAGGATGATCTCTGGGGTCAAGTAGAAAGATTCAAGCCAAAAAAAAAAAAAAAAAACAACCAAACAAAACACCCAAAGGGGCTATCAGGCTTCAGTCATAGGTCTGTATCCGCTTATGCTACCCTATCTTGAATCTAAATTCTTTGCTCATTTATATCAACCACTAGACTGAGTGTGAGTGCGAGTGCCCTGAGGCTGCAGGACACCTCTCCTTGCTACTCTGTAAAGCTTAAAATGCCTTGCCCAGAGAAGTATATTACTCTTTGAAGAAGTTGCTACAGATTCCTGTTCAATTTCTCTACCATTATCTCCGATTCCAAATTAATGGATGTTCTATGGTTTTATTAATGGGGTTTTACAGTGCTGGTGGGAAAGAACTAATATGGCAAAGCTTTAAATAAACATTACTCATCTTTGACGATAAGAAACTACAATTCTTCTGACTACAACATAATTACGATAGATGACAATAAAAAAGCACATGATTCTATGAATCTTTTTCCTATTTATGTCCTAAATTTAAGTGATCCTTCAGCCTTAGCCTAAGATGTTGCAGGGATGGCACTATAGCCACCAGAGCCCTTGCCTAGCACGCATAAAGCCTTGTGTTTGTCCCCTAGCACTCAGAAAACAGTTTCCCTTAGAAACATGTCTAGCTTCTCATCCCTTTTCATCTCTACAGTTGTTTTCATCTGAACTTCACTACTAGGGGGGAAATGAGTTTCAACTACTTTTTGGGATGGAGGAGGAAGAATGCCAAGTGCTGACATAGTACATATCCTTATTCCAACTCTGTCCCTATCAGGTTGTTATCTTACCGACATTCTCTCCAGTCCCTGTGGGTGACTCACTTCTGAGTCTCTCGTCTCATAAAACAATGTTTGATGGAGTAAAGTAAGTCAAGGATGAGTTTATTAAAACTATAAAACAACTGCACTAACAAATATGAATATATATATATGTGTAAAAAATGCATTAGTGTGTGTATCTATATCCCACTTTTCCATACGCAGCTATACACAAACTGATTAAAACATGCCATGATCAGTAGTGAATACTTCTTAAGTATCTCTCCCCACTAGTTCGTTGTCTGAAGGGACCACATCGGAACATTTGCTAATATGACCCCACCATTAAGACTACTCTGTGAGTATTCTCCCTACAATCAGACTATTTGACTTAAATGTGTTCACTACCTCTGCTTTCTCATTCTTTCAAAACCCAAGAGCCAAGTATAGATTCCAGTATTCGTTGATGGTTATTTCTCTCGCTTCTTCACATTTAAAAAGGCAGTGACAAATGACAGCACTCCCTCACTGTGGGCCAGACCTGGGGTTCTCAAGATGCTACTATAATGGACACCTGAACATGACAGCTGCAACACTCACTGTCATTCTCAAGTCCAACCACCTATGCGATATCACACCAGGTGCTGCGTCCGGAATTCCTACCCACAAGAGGGGTCAGCAATGCGTCTACCGAAAAATGGCCTTCTCCAACCTCAGCTCAGCTCCTACAGCAAAGAGCACGAATTCTTCCCACTTCAAAACAGAGCCGTGCGTGTCTAAGCACGTTGAGACTAATAGATGACAGTCATTACACTCCGTAGACTTGGCTGGCAGGAATGTGTGTAAGTAACCACTAACTTTATGGCGGCGGCGGGGGGGGGGAGGTCCCTCCCCTTCCCCAGCAACGCCAAGGAAAGCAGAGCCCCACACCCTCCGAGGCGCGGCGGGAGACTCTTGGGGGAGAGGACAAAAGACGCTAGCGGGTGAAGGCTCACCGAGGTCGGCGGCTGAGGGGCCAGGGAAGGCTCGGGGCTGACGTCCATCCTCTCGCCGCTGTCTGTCTCATCGTCCGCCATCTTAAGGGAAACGAATGACCGCAGTTCTCGACCCCCGGCCGCGGGCGAGCGGAAACCTGTGGCCAGCCCGACGCGCCGGAGACGACACTTTTACGACGGCCCCTGAAGTCAGGTTTGTCGCAGCACCCGGAGCGGCTTCCGGTCGGCTTCCCGGAAGCAGGCTCCCGACCCGCCTGGCGCAGGTTTCCACCCCCTGGTGTTCAGTCCTGGTTTTCTCCCAGGCTGAGTCCCTAGGGAAGACCTTACTGTTTGTCTTTAGCCCTTTGCCCAGGTAGGCATCGTGAGATGACAAAACCGGGAGACCGAGTCCATTTGTCGGTAGAGGAAGACAAACTGAATACTACGCCCTTATGGAAAACAACGTAAAAAGAAGAAAGCCTAGAAACATTGAGGGGAAAAAAGTTAATGTTGGGTCCAGGGGGTTCGTGCAAAGATGGGGACAGACCTCCAAAGTCTATTAAACCAGAAGCAAACTTTATTCCAGAAACCAGGTTCCAGGAAAAACAGAAGCAAACTTAAAAATAAAAAATAAAAAACCACGGTGCACAGAAGCTTATCAGTTAGCTGAGACCACACCACAGCCAGAGATGGTGTTTGTTAGGCTGTGGCAAAAGGCGGGTTTCTGAACCCATCTTTTTATTATGTATACAATATTCTGTTTGTGTGTATGCCTGCAGGCCAGAAGAGGGCACCAGACCCCATTACAGATGGTTGTGAGCCAACATGTGGTTGCTGGGAATTGAACTCAGGACCTTTGGAAGAGCAGACAATGCTCTTAACCTCTGAGCCATCTCTCCAGCTGAACCCATCTTTTTATAGTAGGGACACCAAGCATTAGGTCTGAACAAAGGAATTTTTACGATCTTGGCCCAGTGGGCCAGTCAATGAGACCCTAAACGAGGGAGTGGGGGCGTGGGCGCTAATGTCAATGGATAACTAGGCAGCTATCATGAAATATGTTTCAGAGATTACAGTGAAAGTCACTAATTGCAAGAAAACAGATGTCTTTAGTAATTAGAAAAAGGGACTGCTAGCAATATCAGAAAGTTAATAAAATAATTGGTTCCTAGGCTGGGAACTTAGAAGACAGCAGGGAAGTTCTTCACACTAACTCAAGGAAAAACTCAGATATAGACTGCCATACTTTATAACCTACATTATCAGAGATCATCAGTCAATCTGTGTTTGTACCTTTTCCACTGTCTCCTGGTACCTCCAGGCAGTGTATACTGGAGCCCCATGCCTCCCCTTTGATTGCGCCAGTTTCCTATAACAGAGACAGTTGCCTAACACAGAGGTTACATATCTCTGTCTCCTAAAGGTTAACTCAGTTCATATCTGTTGTTTATCAGGGATAGCCAGGATACTACTCTGAGTATGCAGAGAGAAGCGCTGACATTTTAAATAGAACAGCCAGTTGTAAAATGAAATGACCTAAACTGATGGAGACTTCTTTTTTTTTTTTTTGGTTTTTCGAGACAGGGTTTCTCTGTGGCTTTGGAGCCTGTCCTGG
>NW_004949096.1:29562935-29564635 GCF_000317375.1 Microtus ochrogaster
AAAAAAAAAAAAAAAAAAAAAAAGCAGAACACATATTGGTTTACATAAAGCCCTGTATAAAAATATTTTAAACTAATTATCTGGGTGATGGTGGTACACATTTTTAATACCAGGCCTGGGTCTGGGAGCGGGTGTCGAGGCAGGTGGATCTCTGAGTTAAGGCCAGCCTGATCTCCAGAGGGAGTTCCAAGATAGTCTCCAAAGCTACACAGAGAAACCCTGTCTCAAAAAACAAAATAAAACAAAACAAAAACAACATCAAAAATATAAACTGATTAAAAAATATCTCCTCTGCCTCTATTCTAATGCAGGGAAAAAGGCACACAACACCATGACCAGATTTTTAAAAATAATTGCTGAATTTTAATTGAGATTATTATTATATATAAAAAAGTGGGGTGTTCTTTTGTTAGCTTTTGTTTGTTTTTTTATCTCACTGTCTCCCTCTGGCCTGGAACTTGCTCTCTGCCACCTTGCCCTGTTGAGTGTTTATGCTTTCTATAGAGCTCTCTCATGTTGAGTAAATTATTCATCCCTGGCATAGATTAATCCTAGCTATGATGTGACTTTTCTCTCATAATTTTGTTTTGTTTTATTTTTTGAAACAGAGTGTTTCTGTGTAACAGCTCTAATTGCCCCAGAACTCACTCTGTAGCCCAGGCTGGCCTCAAACTCACAGAAATCTGCCTGCCTCTGCCTCCCAAGTGCTAGGATTAAAGGTGTGCACTACCACTGCTCAACTTATAACATTTTTCAAAAACTTGTGTCTTTTATTTCTACTCATAAACAAAATTAATTTATGTCATATGTCTTATATACTTTATAGACATAGCATGGATAATTTTGTCCATAAAACAAAGTTTCATGAATGAAAGTTTCTACTTGTTGGGGTGCATAGCCCAAGCAGGCCTTGAACTCCTGACCCTCATGTCTCTTACTTGCAAGTCAGATCATGTCTTTAATTTGCAAGTTATCTCCAGAATTTTACACACACACACTACACAGACTGCAGATTGTTTGTAATATTTTTCTTTTAGATTTAAAAAAAAAACATTTTTATAGGGCTGGAGAGATGGCTCAGGAGTAAAGAGAACTGTGTGCTCTTCCAGGGGACATGAGTTCAATTCCCAGCAATCACAACCATCTGTAATGAGATCTGGTGCCCTCTTCTGGCCCGCAGGGATACACACAGGCAGAACACTGTACATAATAAATAAATGAATCTTAAAAACAAAAAAGAGAAAAAATAAATCAACAGTCTGTAGTTGTTATTTTGTTTTTTGATTTTTTTTTTGAGACAGTGTTTCTCTTTGTAACCCTGGAACTCATTCTGTAGACCATACCTCCTGAGCGCTAGAATTAAAGGTGTTCATCACTACCGCCCTGCTAAACGTTTTATTTTTAGCAGCTGAAGAGATGCCTCAGTGGTTAGGGGTTAAGATCCTTGCATAGGATCGGGATTCAGCTCTCAGCACTTACAGTCACAGCAGTCTGTAACTCCAGTTCTAGGGGATGCAATGCTCTCTTTCTGGCCTCCATGGGCACAGCACACTCGTAGTACACAGACATACAAGCAGACAAAACTGATACATAAAATAAAAATAAACGTTTTAAAAGATATTTTGGTTTATACAAACTTTTTTTTGTTTTTCGAGACAGGGTTTCTCTGTGGTTTTGGAGCCTGTCCTGGAACTAGCTCT
>NW_004949096.1:29565150-29583934 GCF_000317375.1 Microtus ochrogaster
TGTAGACCAGGCTGGTCTCGAACTCACAGAGATCCGCCTGCCTCTGCCTCCCAAGTGCTGGGATTAAAGGCGTGCGCCACCACCGCCCGGCTACACTTTTTTTTTTTTTTTTAAAAAAGCGCACTAAAAAAGAATTAAAAAATATTTTTTTTCTGAATACCAATACATAATAGAGTAGGTTAGATAAATTAAGGCCGGAACCAGAATCTAATTATCCTGCCCTCGGTCTATAGGAAATATTGTCAGGCGTACCACAGTGCTACAATATCATATAAATGAGTACACATAAAAGCAGGATAAGGAAAAAGATAATTTTCACAAGACATGAAATCCTGTGGGGGTTATGTTATTTCAGAAGGGGCCAGAGTGAGCCTCCGGTCGCTTTTGTATTTTAAGAGGCGTCCTCATACACACTTTGATTCTCACAAGCATGCTGCACGCACGGAAGGTATCATTAACTTCGCTTTACAGGTGCCGAGGCCGCACCACGGAGGTCAGGGATGCCTGGCCCCGGAGGAGCCAGGTGACGCGCTGCCTCCCGGCCACCCCCTCGCTTGGCTCTTCCTGGTCCTCACTACTTTGGCAAACGCCGGGGAGCCGGGCGGCGGGGCCGCGGAGGCCGGGGCTGAGGCGACGACCAGCCGTGGAGGTGGCGGCGGCCGGTAGGCGGCCTTAGAGGCCGGAAGTGCGGCCGGAGCGCACCGGGGCCGAGCCGCGATGGCGGGAGTGCTGGCCCTCCGGGTGGTGGCGGGGCTAGCGGCGGCGGCGCTGGCAGCCCTGCTGTTGGAGCACTACGGCATGGCCGGACCCCCCTCGCCGTTGCCGAAGCCCCGAGACGCCCAGAGGCCGCACCCCGCCCCGGGATCCGGAGCCCACAACGTCTTCTGGGGTCTGCAGGTGACGCGGCGGGAGGCAAGGGACGGCGCGGGGGCGAAAGCCCAGCCCAGCAGGGGCCTCGGTCGCGTGCCGACTGCTGGGTCAGAGCCCCACACGTTCCTTCCCCGGGGTTCCGTGGCGCATCTTTTTCTTTCCCTTTCCGCGCCCGAGAGCTGCTGGGCCACCCCTATCATTCCTGACTCAGATTGTGTGTCTCTGTCCAATGCCTGCTTTTGACAGATATCCGACATTCACCTGAGCAGGTTTCAAGATCCCGGCAGAGCATTGGACTTAGAGAAGTTCTGTTCGGAAACCATTGACATCATTCAACCAGCTCTTGTCCTGGCCACTGGTAGGGGGGATTCCTGTGTTGTGCTGTGCTGTGCTATGCTGTGCTGTGCTGTGGTGGTGATGTACTGTAGTTCTTGATGGTAGAATGGGCAGCAACTGTTGGCTTGAGGATGTTAGGAACAGGAACTCTGTGGACGCAGCTTACAGGAAGCCCTTTGAGCTACTGGCAAGGGGACTTTGTAATCGCCTTTACCAGTTGATACTAGAGTCAGGATTCAGGCTAATGCTTTGCTATCTCAAGGTTTTCTCAAAGCAGTAGGTATAAGGTGTGTGATGTGTTTATGACTAGGTGTTGTCTGCGATATATGTATCGCGCGCGTGTGTGTTGAGTGTGTGTGTCGTGTATGTGCGTGTTGAGTGTGTGTGTCGTGTATGTGCCTGTTGAGTGTGTGTGTATGTGTGTTGAGTGTGTGTTGATGGTGATGATGTACTAGCTGATGTCCCACTGAATTTGAGAATTAGGAAAAGCCCTTTAACCAGGAATCAAAAGTTCTCCTTTGTTGACTTAACGTTTTCTGTACAAAGAGAAAACCTTATGTTTTCAGTTACTTTAAGGATTCAAGTTACTTCATCCCTTGGTAGTTTTCTAACTGCATGTCCTATACTCTTCCAGTCTATGCACAAGTGCTCCCAAAGTTTGGGGCAGAGAAAAAGGTCCAAGGTGTATTTGTGTTTTTTTATTGGATGGTTCAGTTGTCACTCTACTGAAACACGTCCACTGTTAAGATGAGGTATCAGTCCTCAGTAAGCCCTGCTTCAGGTGTTCTGTTTGCTTTCAAAGAAATTTTGGCTTTTTAATAAATCATTTCTAATATCATAATAACCACATAAACACTTGTTAACTTATGATAACAGAGCCCTTGCTGAGACAATCATGTTGGTTTAAATGGCTCACTTTGGGCATATGTGGACTCATAACTGATTTTATGTATGTGTGCTGAGTAGCTGAAGAATTTGTATTCCTTCAGGTGTGTGTTTGTCTGAACCCCCCCCCCCGGAGTTTATTTTACATTGCAGTTCAATTCTGTGTAAACCCACAGGAGACCTGACAGATGCCAAAACAAAGGAACACTTGGGATCCAGACAACATGAGGTAGAATGGCAAACTTACCAGAGAATCCTGAAGAAGACCAGAGTCTTGGAAAAAACCAAGTGGCTGGATATCAAAGGAAATCATGGTAAAAGCCAAGAGCCAAATAAAATTGCACACACACACACACACACACACACACACACACACACCCTTCAGAAACAGATTTTACTAGTTTAGATTATAAAGTTATAAAATGGGAACTAATAACATAAAGTTAGATATAATGAAGGCCACATTTTTTTTGTTTGTTTTTGGGTTTGTTGTTGTTGTTATTCTGTTTTGTTTTTTGAGACAAGATTTCTCTAGAGCTTTATCCTGTCCTGGAACTTACTCTGTAGAACAGGCTGGCCTCGAACCCACAGAGATCCATCTGTCTCTGCCTCCCAAGGGCTGGGGTTAAAGGCGCCACCACCACCCAGCTAAAGACCACATCTCTTCTACACAGCTGTAACATATGATATTAAAACTTCAGAGGCAAGTAGAACTCTATGAGTTTGAGGCCAGCATAGTTTATATAGCAAATTGTAGGTCGGTCAGGCTCCATAGCAAGATCTTGTCTCAAAAGATAAAAAGACAAAAGAAAGAAAGGAAACAAAAAAAGGAAATCCAGAGGCAAAGGTAAGTGTATCTCTGTAAGTCTGAGGCCAGCTTGAGCTACAGAGCAAGTTCTAGGACAAGCTCCAAAGCCACGGAGAAATCCTGCCTTGAAAAACCAAAAAGAGAATCCAAAAAATGTGAAAGTTAGTATGATGTTTTCCTCTTTACAAAGGAGAAAGAGTTCTTCAGAAATTATGGCTTATGCTGGATGGTGGTGGCGCACACCTTTAATCCCAGCACTCAGAAGGCAGAGGCAGGTGGTAGATCTCTATGAGTTCGAGACCAGCCTGATCTACAAGAGCTAGTTCCAGGATAGGCTCCAAAGCTACAGAAAAACCTTGTCTTGAAAAAAAAAAAACTCAAAAAATTGTGTTTTTAAAAAACCCTACATTTTGTTAAGTGAAAAGAAGCTAAATCTACATCTTCGTACTGTATGATTCCATTTATATGACATCTAGAAGATAAAACTATAGGCAGATGACAGATTGTAGTTGCCAGAGGTAGGGGTAGAAGGGGAAACTGACTTTAAAGGCATTAAGAAAATTCGGGGTATGATTAGACTGCTTTATAGTTTGATTGTGGTCTTGGATAGACCACTGTGTATTTGTCAAAATCCATAGACCTGAGATTGAGAAGCTAGCTCAACTAGTTGGTAGTGTTTGCCTTGTATGTGTGAGGCACTTGCTTTGATCCCCCCCGAACCGTGTACTGGGTGTGGCAACATTCCTGAGGTAGAGGTAAGAGCCTCACAAGGATTCCAGGTCATTCTCTCTAGAATGGGGAGTTCCGGACCAGCCTGGACTAGACAGACACTCTGTTAGAAGCACTTGTTAGGAATGCCTAGAATTCATTTCTTTCTGCCTCTGTAACCCCATGATGAAAACAGAACAACAAGATGGGTAGAGTAGCACGTGCCTGTCATCCCAGCATAAGGAAGGCTGAAGTCGGATGAATGAGAGTTTGAGACCAACATGAGCTAGTTCCAGACAAGCAGCAACAGCAGTGGAGACTTAGAATTTTGAAACTGACTTGTTCTAAACAAAATTACAAAATACTTACTATTTCTTTAGTATATTAGGTGCCTTAAAAGCTTCCAGGTAATCTGAGTTTGGTGAAGTTACTGTTCTTAAAATGTCCACTTGAGTGACACTCTGCTAT
This sequence comes from Microtus ochrogaster, assembly GCF_000317375.1. Taxonomy (NCBI): domain Eukaryota; kingdom Metazoa; phylum Chordata; class Mammalia; order Rodentia; family Cricetidae; genus Microtus; species Microtus ochrogaster. Next base: position 29,569,226 of record NW_004949096.1, read on the forward strand.
TTAAAGGGTTACAGAAAGTGCTGTGTTCTTATGTCATTGACATGTTTGTATTTTTCTATTTTGCATAGGTGAATGTTTGTTTTTTTTTTTAGATGCATATAACATTCCAAGCCTGGAGAGCATCACGAATTATTACAGGTACCTGAAGGAGCACAGTGCAGACTACTAAGTAGGATCTGTCAGAAGGAGGGTCAGTCAAGTCAATGAATGAGTGGAATCTTTGTTTCCAAGACAGGCTTTCTCTGTAGTTTTGTTGCCTCTCCTGGAACTCACTCTGTAGATCAGGCTGGCCTTGAACTCACAGAAATCTGCCTGCTTCTGCCTCCTGCGTGCTGGGATTAAAGGCTTGCACTACCACTGCCCAGCAAATGAAATCATTTTTAAAAGATGAAATTTCTGCTTAAAGAATTTTTGATAATTTAGAAAATGAGCTATCATGTATGTGTGTGTACATGCGCATGCGTGCACACGAGCACATATCTGCATGAGTGTTACAATCAGTCCGTTTTTAAAAATATTTTTCTCTGCTTTGATTCTTTTTAGATCTCGCTATGTTCCCCAGGTTGGTCTGAACTTCTAATTCTCCTTCCAGCCTCAGCCTCTCATGCTAAAAGTATAGGCATGAGCTACCACGCTTGGCTCTCTCTTTTCCTTTCTCTCTCTTTCTCTCTGTTTCTTTTTTTGTTTCTTACTAAGTAGATCAGGCTGGCTTGGAACTCACCTCCACCTCTTCCAGCCTTCACCTCAGAAATGCTGGGATTAGGGGTGTGAGCCGCCACACCCAGCTTCCTTTAATTTCTTTGGTTACAACTGGGACAAAGTAGAAGTCCTTTGGAGGAGTGTTAATAGGTGGACTGCTGAGGTCAGTGGGATTTCAGAAAACTGAGATACTGTCAACCTCTGGAGTGGCCAGAAAGACCAGCAGCGGTCACCCATGACTGCTTTATCCTTTCCTGTGATTAATATCAGCATTACATTTTCTTCATATGTCATGAGTGTGATTTTACCTGGGAACCTCTGTGTTAGAAGCAGTCCCTACGTTTCAGTGTGCTGGGATACTTCTTTTGGTCACAATTTCACTTTCAGTTCCGGCTATTGAGGAGATTTATTGTGCTTTGTCATTTAATCGAGCACTAGGTGTTCTTCAAGAGCTCTTCACTAGCTGTGTGGTCTCAGGGATAGAAGAGCTATCAAGGCCCCTGCCTCCAAGGAACTTATGTTCTGGTAATACTAAAAGGAGGGAAGATGTGTCAGGACAGCATTAGAAAAGAGTGTGAAGGAATGGCTGGTGAAATGCTGCCTTGCTTCACGTGCGAATCATTACAGGAAGTCAGGAAAGGTAGAGCTCATCACAGGGTGGACACAGCGAAGGCCTTGAAAAGGGAGTGAAGTGAAATGTTAAGAGATGGGTTGTGGCTGCAGGTCTGTTCCATTGCTTTTTAAACATGGGTGTGCAGAATAGCTGCCAGGTTAGACTTTTAATAAAGAGTCCCTCGTTTTTCTCTAGGTGTTTGTTGTAGTGGATATTGACCCCACGGCCTTGTGCAAGCTGGGCACGATGGCACACACCTTTAATCCCAGCTCTCAAGAGGTAGAGGCAGGCAGATTTCTTTGAGTTTGAGGCCAACCTGATCTACATAGTGAGTTCCAGGACAGCTAGGGCTACACAGTGAGACTCAGTCTCCACACATTCACACACACAAAAAGAAGAAGAAGAAGGAGAAGGAGAAGGAGAAGGAGAAGGAGAAGGAGAAGGAGAAGGAGAAGGAGAGGAGGAGGAAGGAGGAGGAGGAGGAGAGGAAGAAGAGAATAAAGAAAAAAAACCACCAAAACCCAGTAAATTAATTAATGAAAAAAAAAAGTCATATTTCTTTAGCATGGCTTAAAGTGATTCTGCCATCCTAGGGGTGATCCCTTGGTCAGGTGATTGGCCTAGTCCAATTGGAATGTTAGGTCTCTGTCCAGACCAGAGATTGTATTATCTTGACTAGAAGTCTTTTCTTGACACGCTTTTATTACTATTCTAACATGAAGCCCACTCTTTCTATCATTGCACTAAAGCCTTTCTGTCTGTATCTTTTAGGAAATATTCTGCTGTGCGGAAGGACGGCTCTTTCCATTATGTGCACAGTACTCCCTTTGGCAACTATTCTTTCATCTCTGTGGATGCCACCCAAAGGCCAGGGCCTAAGAGACCCTATAATTTCTTTGGAATTTTAGATGAGGTATGAGTTGAAAAAATTCACTTCCCTTTTTAGCTTACCCGTTTTTATTTTTTCTTGAATATATTTGGACCGTTTAGTTACCTGAAGTAAACATGTTCTTATCTAGATATGTTCCAGAAAAAATTTACTGCAGTTACAGATATGTCTGGAAGCTACTAGCTGCTTCAGAATTGTTACTGCTGTCTCTATTCTTACCCGAAAGTTGGGAAGGGAGCACCTCACTTTTTATATTTATCTATCAAGTGTTTTTTGAATATGTACTAAGTATAGGCTATATTCAGCAAGCTACAAGGCCTATAGCTTAGTATATTATATGTTATATCGTTGCCAATATTATTTAGTAGTCTATATTTTTTTCTAATAAGAGAACAACTTAAACATTTTGGCAAGGCTAAGAACCTGAGAATCTGAGAAGCTCTTCCTATGTCTTAGCACAACAAATGCCAGTTCCTTATTTGATGAGCACATGCTCTTACATGAGACACATGCACCTGCTTAGAAGAGTAAAAGGAGCTAAGATCAAGTAAGTTCCTGGGTGTGTCATCTAGTATCAGAGCATGTGACCAGTTCAGAAAACTGCAGCAAGTGCAGAGTTCGTCAGGCACTGAAAGAGCTGAAAGAGGTTCAGAGTTATGTGAAGGTTCTAGAAGTAAAGAATACAGGATACAGTTACATTTTGTTTCCTAATCACCAAGTACCTTTAGTGAGCTGGTGAACTAGTATTTTTTCTTAGAATAGAGTTTTAAATATACAATGCACAGATCAAGTACATAAAAATCAATTGTGGTGTTACCTAATGCAGAATCCCTGGTCTTCTGTTAATTTAGATTTTTTTATTTTGTCTTATTTGTATGAGTGTTTTGCCTACATATATGTCTGTATACCGTGTGCATGCAGTGCCCATGGGAATCAGAAGTGGGCACGAGATCTTCTAGAACAGGAGTTACAAATGGTTGTGGTCCACCATGTGGGTGCTAGGAACTGAACTCAGGTCCCCTTCAAGAGCAACCAGTGCTCTTAACCACTGAGCCATCTCTCCAGCTCCCTAGTCTTACCCCAATTTTACCAAATTAGAAAGGGTAAGGCCCAGAAATTCATTACTGTATGCATGTTATAGATAAGTACATATTCTGTATGTGCAAATTATGTTTTGAAATCAGTGTCATGAGGTGTTTTAGATACAATAAAATATACTAATTTTAAGTGTTTGAAGAATTTACAAATGTATATGCTGTTTTAACTTTCTCTCAGTCAAGATTTAGGACCTGTCTACCACCCTAGAAAGTTTTCTTGTAGAATCTGTCTTTATTCTGATGGTTCAAGTGATTGATTTTCTATCAGCATGGTTTTATTTATTCTAAATTTTTAGGTAAATGTGATCCTACAGTATGCATTCTTGGGTTTGGCTTCTAATTCTCAGTGTGATGCTTCTGAGATGTGTGTCTGTGGTTGTGGCCATCCAAAGCTCTTCCCTTTTTACTGCTGAGTATTCCATTATGTGGGTATTTTATTTTGTTGGAGTTTCTAGTATTTGACTATATTGAATAGAGACATTAAAACATTTAAGTTTGTCGGTGGACATATAACATGTGTATGTTTTAGACTTTTGGCTTAGTGTTTCTTTTAGAAATTGTGATATAGCAGTACACAAAACTAAAAAGATTAGTTGTCTCATTAAGGGGATAATTATTCTCCCCCATTCCTGACACTGGGGATTGAACCCAGGACCTCGTGCTTGCTGCTAGGAAAAAGCTCTACCCCTGAGCCACACTCCTAACCCTGCAAACAGTGACTAACTTATTCTTCAGTTTCATATGCATCAAATGCAGATGGTGCTTGCTCTGCTCACTGCAGTCATCTCAGAATGGAGTATAATGTGAATGAACACGGTTCAAACTGATAGAGATCTATTCAGGTCCTGACCTACTAGAATTGGGCCACACAAACAATGTGATTATTGTTATAAACTTTAGGAGAAATGTTTGACCTGTCTGGCATTGGATTTTTCTCCCATTTCAGAAACAGATGGAGGAACTCATATCGTTCTCCAAGAAAAGTAGTCAGAGCAACCAGACAATTTGGTTTGGACACTTTACAACATCTACTATCCTTTCTCCGTCCCCGGGGATCCGGACAGTAATGAGGTAAGGCAGGTTCTAGAACCTAAACTGGTCATTTCCAATTGCTGAATCCACTTGCTTTTCTGAAGAGACTTTCTTACTGATTTGGCAAGCAGGTTGTCTTTGTTCATTCATTCTGTTTATTTTTCGTTGTTTAGTTCGGCCACAGCTTATTTGTGTGGGCACCTCCACACTCTTGGTGGACTGATGCCTGTTTTACACACTCGTCACTTTACGGGCACTTTGGAACTTGAGGTGGGAGACTGGAAAGACAGTAGAAGGTAAGGAAGCCTCCCTGCAAATGAAGTTTACACACATTTGCTAAAACAGTGACACTTTATTTGATGGGTTATCCCAGGAAAAACTTATGATAATTCTGTTGTTTTGGTTTGTTATTTTGAAGAATATGTAGCCCAGGCTAACCCTTAATCCTTCTGCCTCTGCCTCCTGAGTGCTAGAATTAAAGGCGTGTGCCACCACCAGGCTAATAAATTCACACACGTCTCAATTTCTTTGCTTATTGCTGTGATAACACTCTGATGAAGCTACTTAGGGGAGAAAGTTGATTCTGGCTCAAAGTGACAGTCCACCCTGCTGAGGAAATCAAGGCAGTAGGAGTCTGAAGCAGCTGATTACATAGTGTCCACAGTCAGGAAGAGAGCAGAATGCTCAGCTCCCTTCACTTACGTCATCCCTGAACCAGTCAGGAAATGGCACCCACAATGGGGTGGGAGTGGGAGTTCTTCCCTCTTTATTTAACAAAATCAAAATATTCCCCCCCAGATGCCCAGAAACCCATCTCAGGTGACTCCAGGTCTTGTCAAGCTGTCGGTTAATGTGTCTCTAGCAATCTATTATGTAATTCCATTATGTAAAACCTTGTTACAACAGTGATTTTTTTAATTAATTACTTTATTTTTTATTAGAAATATTCATTTTATTTTATGTGAGTGTTTTGCCTGCATGTGTGTATGTACACCATGTACATGCATGGTGCCTACAGAGGTCAGAAGGGGAACAGATCTCCTGGAACTGGAGTTATGGATGGTTGTGAACCACCATGTGGGTGCTGGGAACTGAACCCAGGACTTCTGCAAGAGTAGCAAGTGCACTTAACCACTGAGCCATCTCTCCAGCCCCTAAAGCACTGATGTTTACCATCATTATGCCATGTAAACTTTAAGACGTGTCTATTAGAATGTAGGGTTGTCTCTTTCTTTTATTCCTTTTGAGGCACATAGCCCCTAACTGGCCTGATACTGGCTGTGTATGTATACTAGGCCAATGTAGAAATACTTGTGCTTCCTGAGTGCCGGGACCAAGACATACACAACTATGTGTGTTTTTTTTTTCTTTTTCTATCTTTTTTTTTTGAAAGCATGGTTCAGGCTAGCCTAAAACTTACTCTTTAGCCTAGGCTGGCTTCACCATCCTCTTGACTAATCCTTTCAAGGATTGGGTCTACAGATAGGAGCCACCACATTTGGGTTACTATGTAGTTTTAAACTCCAGTGTTCATAAGAATTGTGAAAGAGTTTAGACGGGCGATGGTGGCGCATGCCTTTAATCCCAGCACTTGGGAGGCAGAGGCAGGCGGATCTCTGTGAGTTCGAGACCAGCCTGGTCTACAGAGCTAGTTCCAGGACAGGCTCCAAAGCCACAGAGAAACCCTGTCTTGAAAAACCAAAAAAAAAAAAAAAAAAGAAAGAGTTTAACGGTGTCCAAATCTCACCATTAAAAACGTTATCGGTGTGGGCTGGTCTGTGGACCAAACTCTCAGGTGCACTGGAACTAGATTTTTTTTCCCTTGAATTTTGTGCCTGACCTTCTGGTTATTGCTGTCATAGCAATTTAAATTCCTCAACTAAATGAGAGTTCATACTTGATATAGCATTGTTGGTGGAATGAAGAATACCTGATCTTGGGCTTATGATGTTTGAACCCCAGGTTCAAAACAATAGTGTAATAGTGCTGTCTAGAATAAAGTGAACCGAGTTAAAAAGCTTTAAAATCAAAGACTGCAGGCCTTGTTCTGGGACACTTTAGAGTCATTAGCTCAGTGAGAGTCCTGCTGACCTGCAGGTGGGAAAGACAAAGCTGCAGGAAAGAGGGAAGAGCCTGGAGCAACCCCACCCTGCACCAGTGGTTTCTACATTTGTTCTGTGTTTATCCTCAAGTCTCTCCCTCTCTTTTTGAGACAGGGTCTCCTGTAGCCCAGGCTAGCCTTGTGGCTCACTAGCTAGCCCAGGATGACCACAAACGTCTGATCCTCCTGCCTCTACCTCCTGCGTGTCACACGTGGGTTTGGACTCCAGAGTTCCCTGTACGCTAGGCAAGCACTCCACCACTACATCCTTAGCCCACTCAAGCTCAGAATGAGAAGTAACTAAATTCCCTTACTCTCCTCTGGCCTCCAGGTACCGGATCTTTGCCTTTGATCATGACCTCTTTAGCTTTGCAGACGTAACCTTTGACAAGTGGCCCGTGGTTCTTATCACCAACCCTAAATCACTCCTCTATAGTTGTGCCAAACACGAACCACTAGAAAGGCTCTTCCATTCAACACACATCAGGTATGTTTCAGTGTTTCAGAATTTACTTTCACCTTGAGATGGGTGAAGAATAAGTCATTGTGATTCTATTCCCATGTAAAAGCTAGGGGATGTCCCACTTCTGTTTTTTTTAACAGCTACACATGTAAACTGTGTTCACTGTTTCATCCCATTCAATATATATATACATATATATGTGTATGTATATATATTACATATACATACATACATATATAAATAAATAATTTGGGAGTTGGGACTTGAGCTGGGGCCTCATGCATATCAGGCATATGTTCTACCACTATTTCTAATCCCCTAAAATGTAATTTTTAAAAAAGATGATAAAATCTTTTAAAATCATCCAGAAACTCTTAAGCCAATCATTATGAAAGACCCCTGGAGTGGGGAGACTCTCACTCAAGTCTTGGGATAACATGACTCCCCAGAAACTCACGAGAGACCGTCCTTGCTGCAATCATACAAAGTTTATTGACAGGACAGGAACCAGTGCACTGGGGCCCCAAACTCATTTCCCACGCAGGGGTAGAGTTGGACCCAAGTAGCAGGGAGAAGGGGTATTTAGGGGAAGAAATCACTACCCAAAGGGGGTAGGGAGGGCGTCACTGGAAAATTCCGAAAATACCAATGATCATTACAATGGGGCAACTCCCTGTTTCTCAAGATTATAATCTAACTTTATGGTCAGCTAGTTCCTGGAACAGAGTCACTGAACCGGCTAACCTAGATTTTTGGTTCTTCTCTCCCTGCTAGATTTTTTGGTTCTATTTTTCCTGCTAGATTTTTTTGGCTCTATTCTTTCTGCTAGAGGGGTCTGGATTTATTCGGGTCTTTCAATTATTTTTTGTATATTTTATTCCAGTCTTTCTATTCACGTGTTTACATTGCTACAACCATAACATATTACCTTATAATCTATACTTATTTATTCATTTTTATTAATTATTTGCAGGGCTGGGGATCAAATTAAGGCCTTATATGTTATAATCCACAGCAGAAAGTTGCAGTCCACCACAAATGTAAGGACAAATGAGAGCCCTTTCTTTAAGCCTGAGACCGAGGACAGGCTTCTGCTATGAAGAATTCTAGGAGAGTAGGGTTTATAAGTCAAAACCACAATTGTACCCTAGCAGAGGCAAGCAGGGGGTCAAATGTTGCAAAGGCTTCAGTTCCCTTTATTAAAACAACACTGTGGCTGCCTGGGATTAGTCTGCTCAGTGGGATGTGCTTGGTGGGGGTTGGGGAGCTGGGTGTGTGTGGGGTGAAGCACAGGAGGGAGCTAACTGAAAAAGGACAGAGCTACTTTGGGGCATTTCAGTATTCCAATGAGGCAGCTGCTCTGCCACAAAACTATGCCTCAGCCCCACATATTCTACTTTTAGACATTTGTATTATACATCAGGGTTCCTCCACCCCCCCCCTGTTTTGCTAAATAACCTGCCAAAAGAATAGGTTGTATAATCCTGATGAAATTCAAAATATAGTTTATGTATGACTTTGGTAATGTTTGTTAAAAGAATTCTAATGAGACATTATTTTTGGAAAACGTCTTTCAAACGTAAGATCACTTTTAAAAATTTTTTTTAAATTTTATTTTGAAAAGTAATCCAAGCCAGGTATGGTGACAGCATCTGAGAGACTGAAGCAGACAGACAAGCAGTGCAGCGTCACAGCTCTGGGAGAGCAGCGTCATGGAGGAGACGTATGCTTGCCCGTTTCTAAAGGGCTACTGTTAGCACCTCTGAGAGTTCCTTCACAAGCAGTCTCCAGAGAAACAGGTTCTCATATCATTCTCACCGTAAGGCACAGACTAAGCAAAGTCCTGTCTTCTCTTTGCACAGAAAGCACACCCCGATTTAACTACTCAATCGTATTTTTAATGGCATCTGGATATCGGCACTAGGTGTTATCCGAAAAGCTCTGGTTATAACTTGCGTTTTCTGGTTAGTACATCAGGAACCAAATGAATGAATTATAGGCTTGACATAGGATTAATAGGCATTCTCTTCCTAAGAGTAAAACCAGGAATTCAGGAATTTCTTCAGAAAGGATTTTTAGTCTGTTCTAGGTAGATTTCTCAGAAGAAACTGGTTTGCTTTCTGAAAAATAATAGTTTCTGGGGTAGAACACTTGCCTAGCATGTCCTTAACACTACAAAAGAAAGAAAAAAAACAATAGTCTCAATTTCTTTTTTTTTTTTTTTTTTTTTTGGTCTTGTTTTTTGAGACAGGGTTTCTCTGTAGCTATGGAGTCTGTCCTGGAACTAGCTCTTGTAGACCAGGCTGGCCTGGAACTCACAGAGATCCACCTGCCTCTGCCTTCCGTGCACCACCTCTGCTCAGCTAATTTCTTAGCAGTTCATTGCCAAGTTGTACAAGGTCTTTGCAGTTGTACAGTGTGGCCCTACCTGCACTCTGTGTCCTCAGGTTACAGTAGTGTTGTTCTCTAAGAACAATGTCCTGTACTGAAATCATGCACCTTTTCTACATGCTCTCTCATTCCAGAGTGCTGGCCTTTTCCTCATCCCCCATCACTTCAGTCGCTGTTAAGATTGATGGAGCTAATGTAGGCCAGGCTGCTCACGTGTCTGGTCCTATCTTCATACTGAAGTGGAACCCTAAAAAGTACAGTAATGGGACACACACCATAGAAGTATCCGTCCAGGTAAATTGTCGTTTTTAGTTTGTTCTGTTATTGCATGGGCTCTTGCCACAGTGAACTCTGATTTGGGTTTTATTGCTAGTCAGTCAGTAGTAAACAAATTTGATAAGCAGTAAATAAAGTTTGAACACAGGATATTTAGCATGTTCTTTTGGAAGTTACATTTTATGTATTTATCTTCTGTGTCCGGGCAGGGAGAACCACAGGCAAGTGTGGAGGCTAGAGGAGAGTGTGGGGGCTGGGGGCTGTTCTCCTTTAAATACATCATACAGTCATGGGAATTTACCTCAGGCTTAGGCTTGGTGGCAAGCGCCTTTACCCATTGAGCCATCTCATTGGCCCCGAGTTTCCTTGTCCTTTGTGATCTGCCTTTATCCCTAGGCAATCATGGATATCTGTTTTCAATCTTACATGCATGACTTTAAAAAATTAATCTGCTAAAGCCTAGTTAGGTGGCACATATATAATCCTAACTACTCAGGAGACTGAGGGAAGAGGACCATGAGTTTGAGATCAGCCCAGGTAATATGGTGAGTGTTATGCCCAGATCCGCAAAGTCCCCCAGAAACCAACAAAGAGTCTGAATGTCGTATGCAAAAGCAATGAGCCTTTATTTTATACAAGTTTGCAAACTCAGTCTCTCTGTATGTCCAATGTATTGGAATAATCAGAGAGCCCCAAGGTCAATTAGAGTTGGGTTTTTATAGTAGTAAAAGTGGGGGTGAGGGACTTCTAAGGTTCAGGACCCCTGATTGGCTGACATTTGTCTAGGGGTGTCCTGGTAAGTGTGTGCTGGCAGGTGATCCTATCTACAAGGGTTGGAACGTTAGGCATTTCTTTTGGACTTTCTGTTCTTGGGTGGTGCTCGGGTAATCTCAGTTTGTGGTTCTTCCTGCAGCCAGGTATTGCCTCAGGGTAAACTACTGAGACTCAGGCCTCCTTTAAACTTATCTTGGCTAGGTCTTACACTGGCAGGTGATAATGGTTGGGTAAAGAACTTTCTTTGGGTGGTCTGTTTCTATTAAGTTTATCATGGCTGGCTCCTACAGTGAGATGCTATCTCAAAAGAATTCAATCTACTGATTGATTATTAAACAGGTAGCTTGTTTCTTCCACTCATTAATGGTAAAGTTCTGTCCAATTTAAATACATCACATTAGATAGGTATGGTTGTATGAACACGTGTGCATACATGTTTGTTTGTGTGCGTGTGTGTATGTGTGCACATATGTGTACACACATATGCATTTGGTTGATTCAAATCAGAATCCAAACAAGGCTTACATAACAATTAGCCCTGGCTATCCTGGAACTTTCTCTGTAGATCAGGCTGGCCTCAAACTCAACCACCTGCCCCTGTCCTGACTGCTGGGATTAAAGGTGTATAATACCACCACCTGGCAATATCTTCCATTTCTTTTACCATGTAGACCCTCTCCCCACCTCTGCTTTATTGTCCTTTTCATCTCATTTTGTAAATTCTCTCCCATTTATATACACACACACACACACACACACACACACACACACACATATATATGATCTGTATGTGTGTATGCAGTATGTATGTGTGTTTATGCATGTCTGTGGATATGGTTTCAGGAACACATGCATATAGGTGTGCATGCATGTGAAGGCCCTTGGTTGATGCTGGGAATCATCCTTATAAGCTCTTCCATTGAAGCGTTAATCTAATTAATCTTTATCAATTAAAAAAATTGGGGGTCAAATATTGGGGTAAGAACCTGAAAGATCAGAGCACTGGGAGCAGCCACCAGTTGCTTCCTGCATTTTTGATTCTACAGTCCAAAGGACTGAGATCCCCCTCAGCCTGTCTTGTCTGTCTACAGTTCTCCAAACCTCTATGGTCAACCAGTGGCTAGCTCTGCCCTCTGACTACAAGCAAGCTTTGTCAGAACACAATCAAAATATCATGCAATATTCCATATTATTCAGTGAGGCAGGGTCTCGTAATCAAAGCCAGAGCATGCAGATATGGCTGGTCTGTAGGCTGTTTTTTCTGTCTTGCCTGCCAGCTCCCAAATCATTATGTGGAGACTTATTATTAATTATGAGAGCTTAGCTGATAGCTTAGATTTGTTTCTAACTAGCTCTTATAACTTAAATTAACCCATATCTTTTAATCTATATTCTTATATGTGTCTCTGTTACCTTTACTCTGAACTGCCCATGCTGCTTGCTTTGTGTCTCCTGGCGTCTCTTCTTGACTCCACCTTCATCTTCTCAGCATTCGCTCTGCCATGAAAATACTGCCTAGCTATTAAACCAATCACAGTGACATATGTTCACACAGTGTAAAGGAATAGTCCACAACACTGGTCTCGCTAGCCAGCTTGAGGATCCCACTTAAAACTTCTGAGTTTGGAGTTAGAAGCAGGCAGGCCACCATACCCACTTAATTTATATGAGTTTTTGGTATCGGAACTCTTATTATTTATTTATTCATTCATTCATTCATTCATTCATTCATTCATTCATTTATTTATTTATTTATTTAGTGTTCTGCCTGCATGTATCCCTGCAGGCCAGAAGAGGGCACCAGATCTCATTACAAAAGAGCAGCCAGTGCTCTTAACCTCTGAGCCACCTCTCTAGCCCTGTATCTGAACTCTTGTCTTCATACTTGTGTACAAGAACTTCAATCACTGAAGTCCACTTCCCCAACCTCTACTTTATCTTTGGAGGCAGGGTCTCTCACTGAACTGATATGATTAAACTGGCCAGCCAGTGAATTCTGGGACTCAATCTCTCTTCCTCCTCCCCCTAGGACTGGGGTAACAGATATATGTATTTGTTTATATGTCTGTATGTGTACCTGTATATTTACAGAAGCTAGAAGAAGGTGTGTCATTTTCCTCAGAGCTGGTGTTAAAAGGCATTTGCAGGACACCAAGCTTGTTATGTGTGGTAGTGTCCAAACCCTATTCTTCCTGATTATGTCATCTCTATGGCCCATTTCTGGCTTTTTGCATGGATTCCGGGGATTGCATTTGGGGATTGCTTCAGCAGCAAGCATTTTACTAACTGAGCCATTATTCTCTTTCTCCCCCTCTTTCTTTTCTTTTCCTCCTTCTTTTTTAACACAGGCTCTCACTAAATAGGTTCTGACTAGAATTTACTATGTAGACCAGGCTGGCCTCAAACTCAGAGATCTACCTGCTTCTGCTTCCCAAGTTCTGGGATTAAAGGTGTGCGCCACCCTCCTGCTCTTCTCATTTCTGTCTGAGCTCCACCACTGCTTCTCCTCAGTGCAGCCCCTCAACCCCACCTCCTTCAGATTCAGCCTTCAGGTTTAGTGTGAAGACAAAGTGGTCCTCAAGCCCAGGAAACCTTTGTTGTTGAGAAACTGTAAATAGATGTATAACCAGAACCTGCACATACTGTATGCCTGTAAGTTGCTTCTTGGCTGTGTTTGTAACTAGGATTCTGCTGGAAGAAGTAAGAGTGTTCACCACATATTTTCTGCTAAAGAGAATACGCATCTCAAATTTGATCCTTTGGCATCATATATTCTCCTCACTGACCACTACATTGTGGTAAGTAAAGTCAATAAAATGTTACTTGTGTGTGAGTGTTTGTTTTCACTGGAAATGGTAAATGCAAGGTTCTAAATAATACAGTTTTAAACCTTATAAAACAAAGTTTACTGTTTATCTATAAGAATACACTGTTTTGTGTGTATATGATAGGGATGTATGTACCATGGCATGTGTGTGGAGGTCAAAGGACAGCCCGCTGGAGTTGGTTCTCTCCTTCCACCACATGGACCATCCCAAGGACTGAATTCAGGTCATCAAGCTTGTTGGGAAGTGACTGTACTGCTGAGGCATCTCACCAAGATCTCACCAAGCCAGGCGTTTCTTTTCTTTTCTTTCTTTTGATAAAGATTTACCTATTTTTTTATGTGTATGAGTATTTTGTCTACATGTATGTTTGTGTGTACCAAATGCATGCCTGGTTTCCTTGGAGGTCAGAAGAGGGCATCAGATCCTCTGGAACTGGCATTTTGGATGGTTGTAATGCTGGGAATCAAACCTGGATCCTGTGGAAGAACAGCCAGTGAGTGCTCTTAACTGCTGAGACATTTCTTTAGCCCTCAAGAACTTCTTGTGGTTATTTTCTTATATTAGTTTGTGTGTATGTGTGTGCATATTTATTCTTTATTGATTTTTGAGGCAAAGTATTACTGTGTTTTTCAGGGTAGCCTTGGATATTTGAGATTAAGCAATCCTCCTGCCTCAGCTTCCTGAGTACATGGATTATACAAGTGCACATCACTGTGGCTGACTATTATTTCACAGTCCATGAAATCTTCCTTGTCATGAACATTAACACAACACACACATACACAATAATACAGAGTAAACTGGGTTTTGTTTTTTTTTTTTTTCGAGACAGGGTTTCTCCGTAGCTTTTGGTTCCTGTCCTGGAACTAGCTCTTGTAGACCAGGCTGGCCTAGAATTTACAGAGATCCACCTGTCTCTGCCTCCCTAGTGCTGGGATTAAAGGCATGCACCACCACCGCCTGGCTACAGAGTAAACTGTTGAGGATAATTGAAACCTTCCTTAATTTTACTTCCCCGAAATAGCTTAGGGTATACACTTACATGCATAATATTTAAATAATTTGCTTTTTTTCAATTTGCTTTTATTACATGCATAATTATGCTTTTTGAAAAAAACGAATAATGGGTATTTCATTTCATCATTACAATTTTTGGATGGTGGTTTCTTCATTAATTTAAAGTTTTTGTTTTATATTCTTTTTGTTTTTTCGAGATAGGGTTTCTCTGTGTAGCCTTGGCTGTCCTGGAACTCACTTTGTACATCATCACTTTGAATTCAGAGATCTATCTGCCTTTGTCTCCCTAGTGCTGGGACCAAAGGCATATGGGGCCCACTGTCTCCACCGCCCCAACTAATCTTAAATTTTATTTGGGAGATTTTCTTTCTTTCTTTTGTTTTTTCAAGACAGAGTTTCAGCCGGGCAGTGGTGGCGCACGCCTTTAATCCTAGCACTCGGGAGGCAGAGACAGGCAGATCTCTGTGAGTTTGAGGCTAGCCTGGTCTACACGAGCTAGTTCCAGGACAGGCTCCAAAGCTACAGAGAA
>NW_004949096.1:29584034-29591923 GCF_000317375.1 Microtus ochrogaster
AGACAGACAGACAGACAGACAGACAGACAGAGAGCATTCTTTGCTTATTTAGCCCTGTGGTATACGATTTACCCCTGCCCATATCCAACTTTTTTTTTTTTTTTTTTTTTTTTTTGAAGCAAGACCTGCATGTAGCTTTGGTTCTCCCTCATAACAGGCCGATCTTTTTTTTTTTTTTTTTGGTTTTTCGAGACAGGGTTTCTCCCCCATATCCAACTTTAAATAAACAGATTACCCTTCAGGTATAATGAACCTCTAATATTGGTTCAAGTAAATTGAGAAAAAGCAATACTAAGCAGTTCATGATATTATCAGTTAATCAGATATTTATTTAGTTGTCTTTAGCCACATTTTTTTTACAGAGTATTTTGTTGTTGATGTTAAAAACAAAACCCTGTTTCCCCTTCTTCACACACTTCCAATACCAAATGTGTGGGGCTTTCTGGTTTAAATAGTTCTCTAGTTCTCCATAGATACTGATTGGGGCGTTCTAGAATTTAACTCAATTCTCATAACAACTGCCAAGAAATAGTGTAGATCCCACAGGCTAAGGGATCAGCCCTCCTCCCTCCCTCCCTCCCTCCCTCCTCACAGCAGCCAGGTCCATAATGTCCCGTGCTTCGGATGGACTAGCTGTACATTGGAGGTTCCTAAGACTTCCTTTCTTGGGATTAGTAGTTTTCTAGAATGGCTCACAGAACTCAGGAAGACAGTTTCCTTCCTATTACTTAAGGATAAACTCAGTATCAGCCAGATAGAAGAGAGGCAGGGAAGAGGCTTGAACATCAATGTCCACGTCCTTCGAGGCACATGCCATTCCTCGTCCCAGCACTCCTGCTATTCACTAGAGTCGCCTCTGGAACCCTCCAGCCAGGGTTTCTATGCAAGTTTCACTGTATAGGCCTGGTTGGTTAAATTATTGGCCCTTAGTGATGAATTCAACGCCCTTTCCCCTGGAGAACAAAGGGGGATGGTGTAAGGACACAGTGCCAGCCCTCGGCGCTTAGCTGATCCGTCTAGCAACTAGCCCCTATCCTCGGTGGCTTTCTAAAGCTTCTTATTAATCACAGGTAACATCCCTTCTGCTCGTCACCTCAGAGCTGTCTGAGGAAGCTGGGGCTACAACCAAGTATTTTATGAGGAAGTAGTCTACTATTTCCTGTTATCATTTATAAAATTATAAAGGTCTTAGGAGTTATTGGCAAGAAATTTATAGATTAAAATACGTATTTCTTATTATGTCACTTACATTTTGTTAATGAAGCCAGTTTAAAAGCCTTGCCTGCCTTTAATCCCAGCACTCGGGAGGCAGAGACAGGCGGATCTCTGTGAGTTCGAGACCAGCCTGGTCTACAGAGCTAGTTCCAGGACAGGCTCCAAAGCCACAAAGAAACCCTGTCTCGAAAAACAAAACAAAACAAAACAAACAAACAAAAAAAAACCTTGCCTGGAGTTGTGCAAGCATATCTGTTCACATCAATGTCTCTTTCTCTGCAGGCCCGGGTCCTGTTTGTGTTGATTGTGCTGACCCAGCTCGCCATTCTGATTACATTTAGATATCTAGCATACCCAGAGCTGAAAGGTCAGTAGTCGTGATTCCCTTTGTTCTCAGAGGACTTGAAAGTATCCCATAACACCCTCATCGTTAGCAAAGATACAAAGCAGTGTGAACTGTCTTCGTTGCACTCTGTGAGGTGCATTCTTTAGATGACCATGAGTTTTTCTGTAACATTTATCTTGAAAAATAATTCTTTTCCTCCCCAGTATATGGCAATAAAATGTGATTTAATCAAAATATGGCAAATTCACAATATAACTCAAAACGGCCAACTTTTAATTTAAGTAATTGTTTTTTATAAATAGCTATTTAATGTAAGTTTATGTTTGAAATACCTTTGAATAGAAAAAATTTAATTCAAATAATTAAAAATAAGGCACTAATACAACCTGAAAGAATTTGGGTGGGCATAGTGCACATGCTTTTAATCCCAGAACTCAGAAGACAGGGGCATTATGAATCTCCATGAGTTCAAGGCCAGCTGGTTTGCATAGGGAATTCCAAGCCAGCTGGGGCCACACAGTGACATTCTGTCTCAAATTGGAGAGGGGTAAAATTTAAGTGGGGCATGTGTAATCCTGAATACACTCTGAGCTGGGGTCGCTATGAGGTGGTGCCTGTGGTGCTCACTACCTCTTCTGAGAGATGTCTTTCCCTGTGCTGTCTCTGTAATACAGTGATAAATAATGAGAATTAATTGATCATTATTAATACAGTTAGAGGAAGGTGAATATTCAAATGATGACAGTGAGCAAGAAGTCCCACATCCTCACCAGATTGTTTCCCCCTTCTCTCCTTAGCCATTTCCTCCCCGTTGAGAGCCTATGACTGGAGGAAGTGGTCTGGTGTTATAATTGTCTCATCTCAGACTTGTTAAGGGTGATTACCTGTGTCTGTCGTTTTTAACACCCATCCTAAATAACATGTATGCTAACACCTACCTTGATGCCTTGAGCATAGCAGATGCATGTCATCCTTGTTAAGGAAGTCATGGAGATTCAACATGCCACCAGGCTGTGTGTCATGTGCATAGAATCCCAGCACAAGAGAGATGAAGACAGGAGGATCTAGAGTTAGAGGCCAGTCTCAAGACAGGAGAAAGATTTTGTGTGCCTCCTTGGTACCTGCCATAATTGTTGCTTACTTCTTCCTACTTGCTCACTTCTGCTGTCAGTAGAGCTGGGGAATGGCACTGGAGAGTGTGCCTTTCGTGACTCTTGGAAGCATCCCAGGAGTGTGTTTAAACAGAGTCATTTGTGTTTCCACTCTTGCTTTTCCTAGTGAAACTGTTTATAAACATGTTCCTATCAAAGCCCTAACACTGATTATTGGTTTACAGAGCTGAAACATGGAGCTGCAGCTAGCTAACCTTTCCCCAAGTTTCCAACTGTTTCCATCCTTTACTGCGATCTTACTTGGTCCTGTCCTGCTTCTGCTTAGGCTGTACTGAGAGGGTGGAGGGCAGCAGTACTTTCGTCCTCCTTGCATTTTTGATGACTTAGTCTGGCCCAAAAGGTGTGCTGTGGCTCATGCCTGTCATCCTACCACCCAAGAGGCTAAGGCAGGAAGATTGCCATGAACACAAGGATGTCCTGGGCTACATAGTGAGTTTGGGGCCAGGCGGCAATACAGAATAAGAATCTCAAAACAAAACAACAACAACAAAACAAAACAAAAAAAAATGAAAGGAAAGGAAAAAAAGAATCACCTAAGGACATTAAAAATATAGATTCCTAGGTCAATTTAACCTAACTGGATTGGAGTATAGGAGCAGCAGCATGGAAATCCACTCCTAAGTGTTTAGGTGATTCTGAAGCAGCCAGGCTTAGAGAGTACTATTTTATATCACATCCAAGAAAGAGAAGCAAGAGCTGGCCTTTGGACTGGCATTCATAGAGCTTTTCTGTTAACATTTAAATCTTGGAGGGTTAAGGTTGCATTACTAATTTTAAAATAGCATTAAAATTACATATCAGCATATTCTTCTTGACTGAATGATTACCTTAATAGCTACAACCTACCTTTATGTTCCTTTAAAGATACAAGGGATCTATGAGTATAGTGGAATATCATTAGGAATTATTTCATTAATTTTTTTTTCTACCAGTTGTGTTTGGTTCTATTCTAGGTCTCAGGGATATCCAACCTCTGGTTACTGGCCATCCAGGGAGGGGAGGTGGTGGGGGGGGAACTGGGAGGAGTAGAGAGAGGGGAAACTGCAGTCAGAATGTAATATATGAATAATATATGACTATATATGAATAAAAAAGATACAAAGAATCTAATTTCAAAGTATTTGAACAGAACTATCACCACATTTTTAAAGTAAAGATGTATATTAGTTTGTTAGGCCCTAAATAACAGCATACCATAGTTGGCCCAAACCACAGCAAAATCGTTTTCTCAAAATTCTTAAAGTTCAAGACCAAGACTCCTCACCCTGGGAGGGAGGGCTTTTCTTCTTGCCTTGCGAACGGCTGCCTTCTTCCCTCTGTGTCCCTCCATGAGTCTTCCCTAGGTCTGAATTGTCTGTCCACTGATGGGGAGGGCTCTGTAAAGTGAGAACGCATCACATACAGGGAAAATACATATATTTGATATAGCTTTTAGAAGTCTGTGCACTGCTTAAATACCGAATCCTATGGAAAAGAGGATCCTCTGATCATGGCAAAATCTTTCAGATCTATCTGAGGATAAAAGAGTGTAGTGTAGACCTCTGGCAAGTGTGTCTTGTCATTTAAACTCATAATCTATCTGAGAATTCAATCTATTATACTATATATAATTAGGTATTTCCCCTCTGTGTGTCTGTATATAATTAGGTATTTCCCCTCTGTGTGTCTGTCTGACCTACAACAAAGCCACATTTAAGCTCTGCCGTCTGCGATTCTGTGTATGTTGGCTCCCCAGGGTTCTGAGTTTCAGAAAATCTAAAGAAGGAAATCTTCTAGAAAAGGTTTAGAGAAATTAACTTTGCATGTGTTTACCAGGTTTTTAATTCTTTTCTTCTGTTTAGAACCTCCGGGATTTGCAAATATGACCGCATTTTCCCTTCATATTTTGGGCAAAACTAACATCTTCTACTACTCTGTATTGTTGCTGACTTTATACACAGTGCTTGGTAAGTAAAGGATAAACTCCAAGATTGTAGAGAATTCTGCTAAAGAGTATATTGAGAATTTTGTCAACAAAATAATTTATATTCCAGGTATAACAAATGGCATATGAGTTCCTCATAAATCATTTTCTGGGACTAAACCTCTGAAACTGTAAACCACCCCATTAAATGTTTTCCTTTATAAAAATTGCTCTTATAAAGGTGTCTCTTCATAGTAATAGGAGCCCCAACTAAGACATAAAGAAATATAAATGAAATTTATTTTTTTATTTTTTGGTTTTTTCTAGACAGGGTTTCTCTGTGGCTTTGGAGCCTGTCCTGGAACTAGCTCTGTAGACCAGGCTGGTCTCGAACTCACAGAGATCCACCTGCCTCTGCCTCCCGAGTGCTGGGATTAAAGGCGTGCGCCACCATCGCCCGGCTTTATAAATGAAATTTAAAGCAAAAAGAAATAAATAAAAACCAGCTATTTTCTCTACACTTTTCTGGATTATGAAATCCTATCAGTCTATGATATACTTGAAATAGACATGTGGCTTGTAAATTCTGGAAAGACTATCATGCTCATAAGGTTTTTAACATTCTGTTGTCTAAGTTTGGCTGTCCTTGAACTCACTCTGTAGAACAGACTGGCCCCAAACCCAGAGATCTGCCAGCCTCTGCTTCCCAAGTACTGGGATTAAAGGAATGCACCACGGCAGGCTCTAAGCTTTTCTTTAATTCCTTTTCACAAATCAGAAATTTAGCTGGGTGGGAATTTGCTCTGAGGTTACCAAGCCCTTTATTCCATTTCTTAATCCATTTATCTCCTTAAACACAGGATTTAGCTCTATTCCACATCCTGGTGTCAATCTGTATGTTTTGTATTTTTATTTGCTCAGCTTGCTCCTTTTCATTATAACTTTATCAAAGTTAACTCTAATAACCAAATGACAGAGTCTATACTAGACTGTTTTGAGATTTCCCTCTGCCAATGGGATTAATCCAAAACTCTTGCCTTGCAGGGCGGTGGTGGCGCACGCCTTTAATCCCAGCACTCAGGAGGCAGAGGCAGGCGGATCTCTGAGTTCGAGACCAGCCTGGTCTACAAGAGCTAGTTCCAGGACAGGCTCCAAAGCGACAGAGAAACCCTGTCTCGGAAAAAAAAAAAAAAAAAAAAACAAAAAAACAAACAAACAAAAACCCCACACACTCAGCACCATTGTCTTCCATATTCCTACTAGGATGGCCCATTAAACAGCCTTTAAAGCATTCTGCTTTCCTAACCCAAATTCCCAAAGTCCATATTCCTCTAAACAAAACCATGGCTAGGCCTATCACAGCAGTACTCCACTCCCGGTGCCTACTTCTGTCCTAGTTAGGGTTTCTGTTGCTGTGAAGAGACACCAGGACCACAGCAACTCTTTTAAAGGAAAACATTTAATGGGGAGGCTTACAGTTCCAGAGGATTAGTCCATTATCATCATGGTGCAACATGGCAGTGTGCAGGCAGACATGATGCTGGAGCTGAGAGTCCTACATCTTGGTCAGCAGACAACAGGAAGTGGTCTGCGTCACTGGGCATGGCTTGAGCATATACAAGTCCTCAAAGCCCACCTCCACAGTGACACACTTTTTTCAACAAAACCGTATCTACCTACCTAACAAGGCCATACCTTCTAATAGTGCCATTTCCTTGAAAGGCCATTTTCTCTCAAACCATCACATTTTGTTTTCTATGCATGTTTACATGTGTGGGCACATGTGCCACAGTGTGTATTTAGCAGTCAGAGAATAACTTGCAAGAGTCAGTTCTCTCCTTCCACTCTGTGGGTCACAGAAACTGAACTCAGGTGGTCAGGCTTAGTGACAGGTGCCCTAACCCACTAAGCGACCACACTGGCCTAGACCCATAGGTTTGTTTATTTGTTTGTTTGTTTATTTCATTTTTCAAGACAGGGTTTCTCTGTATAGCTCTGAATGTCCTGGAACTCACTTTGTAGACCAGGCTGTCCTCAAACTCACAGAGATCTGTCTCCTGAGTTCTGGGATTAAAGCATATACCACCATGCCTGGAAAGACTCATAGTTTTTTAATCTCCTGCTTTTCTGCCCATTCCTCTGTCAGGACCATGGTTTGTTGGTGAAATAATTGATGGCAAATTGGGTTGCTGCTTTTCATTTGGGATATTTGTTGATGGACATTTCCTGCAAGGTGGTCTAACATTTATAAGTGGAATTATGCAGGTAAGAAATCCCTAGAACATCCTGGCCTTGCTGAACTAACTGTCTGTCAGGGATCTCCGATTACCATGTGTCATTGCTCCTACTTTTCAGCAGGGCAGTCTAATCGCTGGTGCTTTGCTCACTTCCTGTTTTCTCCCTCTTTTATAATATCTACATTTGCTTTTAGACAAAAAGCCACGAAGTAGGTGTAAACATTTAGAATACATTCTGCCCATTCAGGGTTCTTCTTATTTGTTTCATTGTGCTTTCTTTTGTGGGGCTAGGCTGAGTAAAGGTCTCTCCATAGTCCCGGCTGTCCTGGAACTTGCTTTGTAGAGCAGGCTACCTTGAATTTACAGAGATCCACCTGCCTCTGCCTCCCAAGTGCTGGGATTAAAGGTGCACAACACTATGGCCAGTTTTATCATACTTTTTTATTGATGAAAATGAAATAAGAGACTTATGGCAGAAGAAATTTTACATTTTTAAGTTTTAAAAACTGATTATGGTAAGGAAAATGTTTCAAAACTGATTGTGGTAAGGAAAAATGTTTCAGAGGGATGAAAAAATAGATACATAAGGAAAGTGGATGTTATTTAAGGAAAACTTCACTGTACAAAAAACAGCGCTGGGCTTCCAAGTAGTGTCTTAGCAAAGAACACAGTGGATAGGTGGCTCTATGTCTCCATGGGACAGGCATGAGTCTGGGACCTCAGAGACAGTAGGCCTGAGCCAGGACCTCTGTGGGCTTGAGCATTGGTCTGGGACATCAAATGGAATAGGCAGGAACCTGGAACCCCTGTGGGTCCGAGTGTGAGTCTGGGACCTCTGAGGAAGTGAGCAGGTCCTCTGCAGGTTTGGGCACACCTGAGCCTGGGACCTTCAAAGCAGTAGACTGGAACCAGAACCCTTTCCAGGTCCAACTCCAACCCAGGGACGACTTCTTCTTCTTCTTCTTCTTCTTCTTCTTCTTCTTCTTCTTCTTCTTCTTCTTCTTCTTCTTCTTCTT
>NW_004949096.1:29592087-29598733 GCF_000317375.1 Microtus ochrogaster
CTACCTCTGCCTCCCGAGTGCTGGGATTAAAGGCGGGCACCACCACTGCCTGGCCAACCCAGGGACTTCTGTAGGAAGGAATCCAGACCAGGATTTACAGAAACAGATAAAAGCCAGCAACCTAGGCCAAAGTAGGCCTAAGACAGCAAACTCCAAGGGAGCAGAGCAAAGCACAGGTGCACTGAGCTATCTCCAGGAACAGGACTGACCAACGGGGTAACTAGAACTGGGACACTGACTGTACCATGAGGAACAACCATCTGAGCTTTGGATTCACTGGCACCTAGAAGATTATTCAAGAGAATCTCAGACAGCCCCAACCACACCTATCAGAGGAAAAGATAAGTGGAAAAGGTAAGATCACACACTACACCACAAAGAACAACACAATACCAGTAAAACCTAAAAACCCTATAACAGCAAGACCTGAACAAACAAATATGGATGAACCAGAAGAAAATGATCTAAAAAATAACTTCAAGAGAATGTTTGAAGTTCTTAAAGATGAAATGAGAAATTTCCTTAAATGGAGGAAAAGACAAACAAAAAATTGGAAGATATCAGCAAATCACTTAAAGAAAACCAAGAAAAAGAAATCAAACATATAAAAGAAACTATTCAGGACTTGAAAACTGAAATAGAAACAATAAAGAAAACACAAGCTGAAGGAATTATAGAAACAGAAATCATGAGAAAAAGATCAGGGAACCACAAATGCAAGCATGACCAGCAGAATACAAGAAATGGAAGAAAGAATCTTAAGTGATGAAGATACAATAGAGGAAGTAGACTCATAAGTTAAAAAAAAAACATTAAATCTAACAAAAGCTTAACCCAAAATATCCATGAAATATGGGACACCATGAAAAGACCAAATTTTAGAATAATAGGTATAGAAGAAAGAGAAGTTCAACTCAAAGGCACAGAAAATTAATTTAACAAAATCATAGAAGAAAACTTTCTCTACCTAAAGAAAGATATGCCTATGAAGATACAAGAAGCTTACAGAACACCAAATAGACTGGATCAAAAAAAAAGTCATCTCACTACATAATAATCAAAACACTAAACATACAGAATAAAGAAAGAATATTAAGAGCTGCAAAGGAAAAAGGCCAAGTAACATATAAAGGTAGACCTATCAGAATTACACCTGACTTCTCATTGGAGATAATGAAAGCCAGAAGGTCATGGTCAAACATTATGCAGACATTAATAGACCACAGATACCAGCCCAGACTACTATACCCAGCAAAACTGTTGATCATCATAGGACAAAACAAGATATTCCATGGCAAATCTAGATTTCACCACTACCTAGCCACAAACCCAGCCCTACACAAAATACTAGAAGGAAAACTCCAATCCAAGGAAGATGGCTACACCAACAAAAACAGACAATTGATGATCTCATAACAGCAAATCCCGAAGAAGAAAAAAAAATGTATAAATTAACATCACCAACGATGAAAACTAAATTAACAGGAGATAGCAACCACTGGTCATTAATATCCCTTAATGTAAATGGACTCAACTCACCTATAAAAAGGCATAGACTAACAGATTGGATATGAAAACAGAATTCATCCTTCTTCTGCATACAAGAAACACATCTCAAACTCAAAGACAGACACCATCTCAGAGTAAAGGGTTGGCAAAAAATATACCAATCAAATGGACCTAAGAAACAAGTGGGTGTAGCTATATCCTAATATCTAAAAAAATAGACTTCAAGCTAAAATCAGTCAAAAGAGACAAAGAAGGACATTACATATTAGTCACAGAAAAAATCCATCAAGAGGAAATTTCAATGTTGAACATCTATGCCCCAAATACAAGGGCACCCTCATATGTCAAAGAAACACTACTAAAGCTTAAATCATATATTAAACCCCACACACTAATAGTAGGAGACTTCAACACTCCCCTCTCACCACTGGACAGGTCAATCAGACAAAAAATGAACAGAGAAATAAGAGCACTAGGCGATGATATGACTCAAATGGACTTAACAGACATCTATAGAATATTCCATCCAAACAGAAAAGAATATACCTTCTTTTCAGCACCTCATGGAACCTTCTCAAAAGTTGACCACATGCTTGGTAACAAAACAAACCTCAACAAATACAAAAAAATTGGAATAACCCAATGTACCTTATCAGATCACCGTGGTTTAAAACTAGACGTCAACAGCAATACTAATTCCAGAAAAACCACAAACACATGGAAATTAAACATAAGCATAAGGAAATGCTTACCTGAATCATCAATGGGTCAAGGAATAAATAACGGGAGAAATTAAAAGTTTCCTAAAATTCAATGAAAATGACCACACAACATACCCAAATTTATAGAACACAATGAAAGCAGTGATTTGAGGCAAGTTCATAGCACTAAGTGTCTACATAAAGAAGCTGGAAAAATCCCACACTAGTAAATCAACAGAACATTTGAAAACTTTAGAACAAAAAGAAGCAAACTCATCTAAGATAACTAGATGGCAGGAAATAATCAAATTGAGAGCTGAAATCAACAAAATAGAAATAAAGAAAACAATACAAAGAATCAATGAGACAAAGAGTTGGTTCGTCAAGAAAATCAACAAAATAGACAAACCTTTATCTTAACTAACCAAAAGGCAGAGAGAGAATATCCAAATTAACAAAATTAGAAATGAAAAGGGGAACATAACAACAGACATGGAGGAAATACAGAGGATCATCAGGTCATATTTTGAAAACCTGTACTCCACAAAATTGGAAAACTTAGAGGAAATGGACAACTTTCTGGATAAATATCACTTACCAAATTAAATCAAGACCAGATAAGCAAATTAAATAGACCTATAACTGCTGAAGAAATAGAAACAATCATCAAATGTCTCCCAACCAAAAAAAGCCCAGGACCACATAGTTTCAGCTCAGAATTCTACAAGACTTTCAAAGAAGAACTAATACCAATACTCCTCAAATTATTCCACACAATAGAAACAGAGGGAATATTGCCAAACTCTTTTTATGAGGCTACAATTACCCTGATACCTAAACCACAGAAAGACATTACTAAGAAAGAGAATTACAGACCAATCTCACTCATGAACACTGATGCAAAAATACTAATTAAAATACTGGCAAATCGAATCCAAGAACACATCAGAACCATCATCCACCATGATCAAGTTGAATTTATCCCATAGATGCAGGGATGGTTCAACATATGAAAATCTGTCAACGTAATCCACCATATAAACAAGCTGAAAAGTAAAAACCACATATTCATCTCATTAGATGCCAAAAAAGCTTTTGACAAAATACAACATTCCTTCATGATAAAGGTCTTGGAGAGAGCAGGGATACAAGGAACATACCTAAACATAATTAAGGCAATATACAGCAAGCCAACAGCCAACATCAAACTAAATGGAAAGAAACTCCCAGTGATTCCACTGAAATCAGGAACAAGACACTCTCTCCATATCTATTCAATATAATTCTTGAGGTCCTAGCTAGAGCAATAAGGCAACAAAGGGATATCAAGGGGATACAAATTGGAAAAGAAGAAGTCAAACTCTCACTGTTTGCTGATGATATGATAGTTTACATGAGCGATCCCAAAAATTCTACCAAGGAACTTCTACAATGCATAAATGCTTTCAACAGTATAGCAGGATACAAGATTAAGCCAAAGAAATCAGTAGCCCTCCTTTACACAGATGATAAAAGGGCTGGGGAAGAAATCAGAGAATCAACACCCTTCACAATAACCACAAATAGCATAAAATATCTCGGAGTAACTCTAACCAAACAAGTGGGAGACTTGTATGACAAGAACTTTAAATCTTTGAAGAAAGAAATTGAAGAAGACACCAAAAAGTGGAAAGATATCCTATTCTCCCAGGTAGGCAGAATTAACATAGCAAAAATGGCAATCTTACCAAAAACAGTCTACAGATTCAATGCAATGCCCATCAAAATCCCAGCAAAATTCTTCAAAGACCTTGAAAGAACAGTATTCAACTTCATATGGAAAAACAAAAAGCCAGGATAGCCAAAACAATCCTGTACAATAAAAGAACTTCTGTACTCAGAATGCAACCTCAATACTGATCCCTAAGTCCTCATTTCATGTTGCCAACATAGAGTATACACTCTGCTGTGTGCCTGTGCAGAATACTCAGTTTAGTTCCAAATGTAAACACTATTGTGTGTGTGTGTGTGTGTGTATACACATAGAGTATACGCTCTGTTGTGTGCCTGTGCAGACTACTGAGTTCAGTTCCAATGTAGGCACTATTGTGTGTGTATACACACACATAGAGTATATGCTCTGCTGTGTGCCTGTGCAGACTACTCAGTTCAGTTCCAATGTAGGCACTATTGTGTATTACTCGTGGCGTATATCTATATCACAGTATATCTGTATTACAATAGGAGCGTCAACGTAAGTGATACCTTTAATTAAACAAGATGACTGGCAAATACACAATTAGCTAAAGGTCAGCTGTTCTCTTACAAGCAGATACGATCAATGCATTAAAAATCAGACATATAAGAGCTGGGACATAGCTCAGGAATAGAGTGCTTGCCTAGTGTTTGCAAGTCCCCGAGTTCCATCCCCATCACCCTATCCTCCAAGAAAAGGCAGTTGGACACCTAACTAAAGATCTATTAGTAAGCCGGGCGGTGGTGGCACACGCCTTTAATCCCAGCACTCGGGAGGCAGAGGCAGGAGGATCTCTGTGAGTTCGAGACCAGCCTGGTCTACAAGAGCTAGTTCCAGGACAGGCTCCAAAACCACAGAGAAACCCTGTCTCGAAAAACAACAACAACAACAAAAAAAAGATCTATTAGTAGAAGCTACTATACTGAGACTAGACCCCTCCTAGGGCGTGGTGGTAAGCTAATGTTCTGTCTCTTTTTCTCTAGCTGGTATTTTTTAACATCCCCTTGATGGCTTACATATGTTGGAGCTTGCTGCAGCGGTGCTTTGGTTACAGCTTCAGGTCTCATCTCCACCAAGGGAAACGTTGGAAGATTATATCCATTTACCTGCTTATGCTTCTCCTGTACACGTGGCAGGTTTATTCTTGCTACTTTCTTCATGTGACTTACGGCACTCTAGCCTTTTTCCTCTCCCCTCTGCGGACCTGGCTGACATTGCTGACACCTGTACTCATTCGTTATGTGTGGACACTGAACTCCACTGGACTTGGAATATTCATGGTGCAATTAAAAAGCCATCTGAGCTCCTGAAGTCCATGGCTTACAGCTGGCAGCCTGGCAGAAGTTCAGTCTTCCCATTTGTAGCCCAGATCTCTGCCCCAGTAGCAGACGGAAAGCTGGTGTCAGCACGTGAGCGTCAGGAAGCTGTCAGTCCTTAACATCTGGATGGTGGAGGCGTTAACTACTGATCCGTGCAGTGTGGACTGCAGAAACACCTAACAGTTGATTCTTTCTTCCTCGGGAGGCAAAGAGTCCTGATCAAGGAGATTCCCAGAGTGGGGGTCTCTGTTACTCGAGTACCTCAGCACTACTGTATTTGTTAGGATCATCCTGTGAAAAGCATCCAGCCCAAGCCTGGAATTCAGCAGCTGTCCAGGGTGCCATTTTACACCTAGTGAACCTGTGGAGACTTGGGCTGGATCTTGACTACTCTTGAAATTTTACTTCCCAGCCTGTTTTCCCATGGATTATGGGCTTTCTGCTTCCTTAGTCGGGGCCGTTTTCAACTAATCGAATAAATGAATGAATGATAAATATCACAAATGTCTGGTTGAAAAAAAATAGCTCAATGGTTAAAAGCATGTACTTCACTTTTAGAGGACCTGAGTTCGATTCCCAGAAACTATGTCAAGTGACTCATAACTCCCTATAACTCTAATTCCAGGACAGAGCCTCTGTAGGTACCTGGATTCATTTGTGCACAGAGATACACATAATTTAAAAATAATAAAAGATAATTTTTTTCAAGACAGGGTTTCTTTGGTGCCTGTCCTGGATCTAGCTCTTGTAGACCAGGCTGGCCTCAAACTCACAGAGATCTGCCTGCTTCTGCCTCCCAAGTGCTGGGATTAAAGGCGTGTGCCACCACCGCCCGGCCAAAAGGATAAATATTAAAAGAAAGAAATATCAAGGCTGGAAAAATAGCTCAGTGATTAAGAGAATTGGCTGCTCTTCCAGAGGCCCCAGGTTCAATTCCTAGCACCCAAATGGCAACTCACAACTATCTGTAACTCTAGTTCCAGGGGATCTGACACCTTCACACAGACACACTTGCAGACAAAACACCAATGCACATTAAAAAAAAATTAAAAAGAAATGTCACAAACGGACCTTCATTGAGAACCAGAGGCCTGGTGTCTGGGGCTTGGAGAGTCACCACGGGGCTGCCATAGACAACTTTGCAGGCAAAAACCTCGACACATGAAAAAAAAAGAAGAAGAAGAACAGGTATCTAGTAGGTCAGAAGATGCAAGGCTGGGACTTTAGGAGGTGGGGCGATGGAGTGGGTCAGGGCCGGGCACCTGGCTCGGAATTCAAGTCTAGAAGTCCGCTGGCCAGCAGAAGCCAGGCGAAGGAGGCGTGGCTCGGTCTCCAGGAAGGATAGGGAGGCGGGCTGCGGAGCTATGGGCGGGTCTCTAGGA
>NW_004949096.1:29598952-29600325 GCF_000317375.1 Microtus ochrogaster
AGGGAGGCGGGCTGCGGAGCTGTGGGCGGGTCTCCAGGAGGGAGAGGGAGGCGGGCTGCGGAGCTGTGGGCGGGTCTCCAGGAGGGAGAGGAGACGCGGCCTGATCGCTAGGTCGGGCAGGGGTAGGCGGGTCTCTAGGCGGGCGGAGGCGTAAACTGGTGGCTCGCTTGTCCGGGAAGGCGGGGTCGCGTCACTGGGGAGGAAGGGGCGGGACGCGACATGTGTTGCCGGAAGCGAGAGGTGTTTTCGGCACCGGAAGTACAGCGACGTGGCTTAAGCGTCCTGGCTAGTACCTGTGACAGGCTGTGATGGCGAGCTCGGCAGCCGCAGTCCCTTTCCTTGCTCCGCCTCTGGAGCAGCTCCGGCACTTAGCAGCGGAGCTGCGGTCTCTTCTGCCTCAAGTGCGGGGTGAGTTGTGGGAATCTGAGGCTCGGGGCTCCTGAGGGCGGTCGGGCGTCAAGTCAGGGCTCCGCTCATCTGTGTTTTGCTTTCCGGGTGGTCCGGCCTCCCACGCTACGCCCTCAAGTCGGCGAAGCCCAGGAGACAACCGAGGAATTTAATCGAGAGATGTTTTGGAGAAGACTTAGTGAGTGTCTCTGCCGCTGCAGACTCTTTCCTCATCGCTCCCTGCATCCCCTCTCCCCTCTCCTGTCCCCAGAGGAGATGACAGTCCTCCCGCCCCTCATCCCTTCTGCTACTCATCCTCGGCACTTGAGGCTGAAATATAAAACGATTTCTGGAGTTGTTTTGGAGCTGTTTATGATAAGGGTGGTGAAGGGACGTGTTAATAAAGTGTTTAAAAGTCCGTGTAGCAGTTGCAGCTTTAACCTTTTAACACTAACTTTGGCATCCGCTGCCTCTGCCACCCCCAGATGAGGCAGCAGTGAACCTGTCAGAGGAAGCCAAGATTCTGACCATACTGTTTTCCCGACTTCCACTGCCATCTCCACGGGTGAGCTTTATTTCCTGGAATTTTTGTGCTGCTTCTAGTTTTCCTCTCTCCTTCTACACTCAACTCACATTTATTTTCTCCATTTATCAAATGAGATTATAGTTCTTACCACACGGGATAATTGTGAGGATCAGATAGCCAAGTGCATAGTAGGGTAGAAAGGTCTAAATTCAGCCTGAAACTCAGTCAGGTTAGTTCCTCGTAATTTTAAAAGCCCTTTTTTGATTTATAGCTATTTCTCATACACAGTCCCCATCTGACAGATGAGCAAGCAGGTTTAGAGAGTCAGGTCAAGATTAATAAATGAAGGAGGGAGAACATGAGCAACGAAGTCGGGACCACGAGAGGTGCACCCACCCATTGAGACAGTGGAGCTGATCTATTGGGAGCTCACCAAGGCCAGCTGGACTGTGAAGGAAAA
>NW_004949096.1:29600860-29605812 GCF_000317375.1 Microtus ochrogaster
ACAGGCTCCAAAGCCACAGAGAAACCCTGTCTCGGAAAAGCAAAACAAACAAACAAACAAAAAATCTACAAAGTATCCAAACAATACCTGTTACATAAAACCCTTTGGTATTAAATAGTTCGTTTACCTATTTATTTTATTTAATTACTAATATGTGGTTATTATAAATTTCAAAAGATAACCAAAGTTCACTGAAATGCATATCTTCCCACCTCAGTCCATCCTTCTGTCTCACTCCCATTTCTTCCTGTATTATTCTTTTGTGCATAGATACATCTGTTTGTGTGTTTCTTTTCACACAATGCAATGATTAGATACTATAAACATTGTTCTATACCTTTCCAAAATTAATGTAACTTAGAAGTTGATTCTTAGTGGCACATAAAATATTGCCTGGTTTTGTAATGCTTGATATGAAGTAGAGTGAGTATAGCCGTAGCGTAAACAGTACTTGGGGGGCGACTTTTAAACTGCTCCCCACTTGCACCTATTGTAAGTGGCTCTGTAAAATTGTCAGATGTAACCTTTGTGTACACGTGTGTTGATGGAAGAAAACTCCAGAGGTGAAATTACAAGAACAAAGAGTGAATGCATTTTAAATAATCCTTTATTATGTGACTAAAAGTAAAGCTAGTTATTAGCTGTTATCAAGAATGTCCCGTGCCACGTTTTCCTAGAGCTACGTGAACTCCAGAGTAGGTTCTTATTTAAGTTTTTATTTTTATTTCATGTCTAGGAGTATTTTGCCTGTATGTATGTGTACATGAATTGTATGCTTGGTGCCAGTAGAGGGCAGAACAAGGCACTGGATCTCCTGGAACTGGAGTTAAAGATGGTTGTGAGCTGTTAGATGGGTGCTGACTTACAACAGGCTTTCAGAAGACATTTGATCATACTTTATAGATGTTTGATTTCGTCCTCAGTGAATGGGCTGGCAGCATTGGTATTGAGCATTTGCTCTATTCATTCTGAATGCATCCATCACCTCCTAGGAAACCCAGAGGATCTGTGAGCAAATCCATGTTGCCATCAAGGAAATTATTGCAGTATATTATTCACTTCCTAAGGATCAGGGTAAGTCACCGTGTGCACAGTAGTGTTACATTTATAGGCTAGGCCTTTAAGGTAGTAGACTATATCCTGGTGTTACATGTTAATATATAAACTGTATTTATCAATATGTAAGCGTTATTATACATGTTTATCTTTAATGTAATATTGTTATATATTTATGTGTAAGCATATTCAAATGATGTAAGAATTCAAGTAAGACTTGAGTCTTGTTCTGGTGTGTGATGTGAAGCATGTAGGTGTCTGTTACCTCTTAGCTCTGTAATGCTAGGAATCCAGAAAGCAGGTGGTGACTTAGGAAATGACCAGGCTACTTACTGTTTGGGCTTTGCCACAGGAAGCACCCTGAGAAAGCTGGTGCGGAGTGCTACTCTGGACATTGTGGATGGCATGGCCCAGCTCCTGCAAGTGCTTGTCTCTCCATCTCCAAGGTAGCCGTGCCAGTGTGGGATGACAGCTAATGGACTTCCTTGACTCGGGGAGGAAAAATTGACCCCAATAACAAAGTCATATATTGTTCCTCATGGAGGACAGTATATAAACAGGAAGGAGTGTTTTAGGAGATATAGGAATCTTGGTTATTGATATGTCCTTATTACTTCCTCTTTTCAGCACTGAGAACAGTGACCTTATTTCCTGCAATAGTGTCTCGATAGCATGCCAACAGGTGCCTAAGATTCCAAAAGGTAGGTAGTGAGCTATTAGCTGCTGGCCAAAGTAGAGAGGCCTCTCATGTCCAGCTTCCAGCTTTGCCTTACATAAATAGTTTAATTTCTATGATGATTTAAGTGAAATAATATGTAATTTATTATCATAGATATTAATTGACTTTAGTACCTTTTGCCATTCCTAGTACTGATTTTTGCTTTGGTTTGGTTTTGGCAGTGCTGGGGTTTGGGCCCAGGGCATGCCAGCTAAGTGCTCTACCTCTGAGCACTACCCCTTACATTTAGAGTCCTCCTCCTGCTGTGGCTCTGCCTCCTGTTGAACACACACAGTTTGCTCTCCTTCTACTGCCCCAGGAGCAGCATTGGGGAGCACACAGGAAGAGTTAAAAAGCAGAGTCAGGCAGACTAAGAGTGGTTATCAAGCTCGGAGTGGTTTGATAACCAACACCATGAGACAGTTTTATTTCTTCTGGTGGTGAAATTAAAAAGCCTTATTAACCCTCTGTCCAGGCAGAGGATGTAGTAAGAAAAGCTTGACTCTAAAGTTTGTGGGTTGCCCTTAAGAGAAAGGCTAGGTTTCTTCTCTGATTCTAGTGCTTCTGATCTTCACCCCTAGATAACAAAGCCGCAGCCCTGCTAACGCTGACAGAGAGTGTGGGTTTTGTGAAAGACGCACATGAAGAAATGGAACAGGTGAGGGCTCGCTCCTCTCTTTTCTGGTCACTGGAGCAGTAAATGAGAACTGATCGTGAAGACAGGCAGCTCCCCACAGTCTCGCTCCTGTTTTCCACCTCAGCTTCTGGCTTGTGTCTTATCTTAGTACCACCCCTCTGTTCCTCGCTGGACAAGGAGAAGGAGAGTGTGCTTTACAAGTTCATTCAGTTTTGTAGCTGATAGCAAAGCAGGTGACTGGTGGTGGCAGCGTGTTCACATTTGCATATATGACGATGTGTCTTAGGCTGTAGAAGAATGTGACCCCTACTGTGGCCTCCTGAATGATTCTGAGGACAACTCTGACAGCCACAATGATGAGGATGGTGGAGTAGGGCTTCCAAGCAACCAGGACTCCTACTGGTCAAAGGAAGATCAGGAGCTCATAGCCCCGTGCCTTGCATTGGTGAAAGCATCCAGAGCTTCCCTCAGAAAAATCCGGATCTTAGTGGCTGAGAACGGGAAGAAGGATCAGGTGGCCCAGCTGGATGACATCGTGGATATTTGTAATGACATCAGCCCCAGGTAAGCATGTGTCACGCTTGAAAACAGGCCCACTGTGGTCCAAGCTCCTACTGCTCCAAATTTCCTTCAGCTTTTTATATTTTGTCTACTTCTTTTTATTTATTTATTTATTTATTTAGTAAGTATACAATATTCTGTCTGTGTGTATGCCTGCAGGCCAGAAGAGGGCACCAGACCTCATTACAGATGGTTGTGAGCCACCATGTGGTTGCTGGGAATTGAACTCAGGACCTTTGGAAGAGCAGACAATGCTCTTAACCTCTGAGCCATCTCTCCAGCCCCCAGCTTTTTATATTTTGAAAAATTTCAAGCCTAAAGAAAATTGAAAGAGTACTTCAGTAACTAGCACTATATCCTATTTTTGAATTCTCCTAGTCACCTATTTCTCCTATATGTTTTAATTTCTCCGTAAATAGGTACGATATGTTTTTCGGACATAAATAACTTTCACCCCTAAATATTTTATCAGCAACCTAAGAACATATATTTTAGAGTTACATCAAGATATTTAAGATTTGATGTAATAATAATACCTAATACTTAGATTTCTCTATTTGTCTTGTGCTGCATTTGGCATGTTTAGTTCTTGCGATCTAGAATAGTTTCCGTCCCATCTAGTCTGACTTGACATTGGCATTTCAGAACTACATATTGTAAATACACAAATAAATTTGGATTAATAAGCTTATTTTCTCATAGTAGTAATAAAGTTAAACTTTGGGTCAAAAATATTAGAGTGTTTTGTACTTCCCTCTATCTCCTGATGGGGAGCAAATTATATTGGTTTTTCTTCTTGTGGTACTAAATGTGGTCACATGGTTAAAGTAGTGGCCTCTTTAGAAGAGTACCTTTATCTAACGTGCTCAGCTTCCATTGATGAACTCTGCCAGTATCACCTAGTTGTCTTTGACTCAGCTAATCATTCCTCATCCTGTGAGACCCCAGCTTCCTAAATAGGATGTGTTTGTTTCAGTAAACGTTGGCTGAACTGCTTCTCATTGCAAACCTGCTTACTCAAATTAAGGAACCACACTGAGATCTGAACCCCCTTTTTGGTTAATGATTATATTTTCCTTCTGCTCTTAGTGTGGATAATTTGGTTCTGAGCATATATCCACCTGTGTGCCACCTCACTGTGCGGATCAATGTAAGTATTAGCTTTGAATTGGTAGAATTTTTTTAGTCTCTGGTATTCCCTATAAGCTATAGAGCATTTATATCTTTGCCAAACTTGTATACAGATATAATAGTTTCCCAATTCTTATATATATTTGTGCTGATTTTGAGTTATAATAGCCATCTGCTTTGATTTTTTTTTTTTTTGCTGGTGGTACACACCTTCAGTCCCAGCATTTGGGAGGCAGAGAGGTGGATCTCAGTGAGTTCGAGGCCAGCCTGGTCTACAAAGCGAGTTCCAGGAGAGCCAGGGCTATACAGGGAAACCCTGTCTTGAAAAACCAAAACAAAAAATAAAATTTTTAAGCCTTTTGTTGTGGTTGTGATGCTAGGGATTCAAAGTAGGCTACACTAGGCAAGGGCTCTGCTGCTGAGCTACAGCCCCAGGTCTTGAGCTCCAGTTTTACTGCCTTGGGTTTCTTAAATTCTAAACAGGAACATCTGCTAGTTCTGCATCGGCCAGAACTGTCCCAAACTCTGTTAAAAGTCTTTTTTTTTTCTCTCTTTTGGAACAGTCTTTTTATGTGTAATCCAGGCTGCCTTAAAACTCACTATTCTCCTACGAGGTTGAGATTATCCTTTTTTTTGTTGCAAATTAAAAAATACTAAAAATGAGCCAGGTGCAGTGGTGCAGAAGGTAGAATTCTGTGAGTTCAAGACCAGCCTGGTCTACAGAGTGAGTTCCTGTACTACATAAAGAAACCTTGTCTCAAAAACCAAGCAAACAAAAATTAATTAATTAAAAATAAGATTTTCTTAAGTAGAAAAGGATCCATAATGTACTAGCTTGACCTAATTAAT
>NW_004949096.1:29606522-29626795 GCF_000317375.1 Microtus ochrogaster
GTTGGAGAGGGTCTGTGGTGGGGTGGGACAGCCATCTGTGACGAGGAATACCTTCTTACTGTGGTTTGCGCCTCCTGGGCATGGCTTTGCCCTTCATACTATGTTAACATTCTTTCTGTTTTATTCCCAGAGCCAGTCATGTGACCCCCCAGCCAGAAGACAGTTGGATCCCTTTACTCATTAATGCCATTGATCATTGCATGAACAGAGTTAAGGAGCTCACTCAGCATGCAGCTGAGTTATGAGCTGCCAGGCCGTTCTTACTCCTCTTTCCCCTGTTTCTCCTCTCACTCATAGCCAAGCTCCAGTGTCTGCTTTTATTTATTTATTTATTTTTTCCTGGTGTCTGCTTTTAGAAGTGGAGCTATGACAGGGTGGGTGCTTGCTGGATAGAAAGGGAGCTCCTGTCTGTATTTCACAAGAGATTGTTATCAAGATTGTAGGCTAGGACAGATTGGCAGTTATCTATAAGTCATAGGAGTGTGATATGCTTCTGTGCTAGACACAAAAGGAATTTCTATAAATTTGTGATCTGAGCTGTTTCTTGGAGATTAAGGAAGTTGTCCTATTCTCTATTTTACAGTAAAGTATATTGTTTTATTAAGATTTTGATGATCTCAATAAAATGCTTACCTCTGTCATTAAATATTTCATTTAATGTGTCTTCCAAAGTGTTATTTAAAATCTTTTATTGTAGCCAGGCATGTTGGCATAATTCTAGTGCTTGGAAGGCAGAGACAGGTGGATCTCTGAATTAGATGCCAGCTTGGTCTATATAGTATATTCCAGTACAGCCAGAGAGCTACAGACTTAGTCTCAGAAAGAATAAGAACAAAGCAAAAAAAAAAAAAAAAACCAGACTAGAGACATTGCACAGTGGTTAGTACTGCATATGGTGGTAGGTTAGTGTCTCAGTTAGGGTTTCTATTGCTGTAAAGAGACGCCATCAACACAGGATTTCTCTGTGTAATAATAGCTCTGGCTGTCCCAGAACTCATTCTGTAGACCAGACTAGTCTTGAGCTCACAGAGATCTGCCTGCTTCTGGAATGCTGGAATTAAAGGTGTGTGCCACCACACCTGGCCCAAACAATTGGGTCTGGAGAGAGAGCAGAGAGTTCTGCATCTGGATCCGTAGGCCAGAGGAAGTGAATGTGACACTAGATGTTACACTAGACCTGACTTGAGCTTTAGAGAATTCAGAGTCTGCTCGCTTGTGAAGCACTTCCTACAACAAGGCTACACCTCCTCTAAGAAGACCACACCTCCTAATAGTGCGGCTCCCTACTAGCCTATGGGGCCGTTTTCATTCAAACCAGCACAGTTGTGTGGATATGAATGGAGAAGAGAAGAAAAAGGCTAGCTGGGCCGTGGTGCCACACGCCTTTTATCCAGCACTCAGGGAGGCAGAGGCAGGTGGATCTCTTAAGTTTGAGGCCAGCCAGATCTACAAAGTGAGTTCTAGAACAGAGACCACAGAGAAACCCTACCTCAAAGAGGAGGAGGAAGAAGGCGGTGGCTAAGACTAAGATTAGTATTGGGTAGACTGGGTACTGTAGGAACATAAATGGTTGGGGAGGGGAATTGTGGCTGAAGGTAGACTGAAAAGACAGGTAAAGATAGATACACTCACACAATATAGAACAGTTTCCTCTCTCAGGACAGTGGGCAATAGAGACCCTGCAAATCGGTTCAATCTGCTTTGGGGGAAGAAAATAAAAAAGGAAAGAGTGAGGAGGAGGAAAAAGTGACTCGGGGCAATAACAGAAGAGAAGCAAGTTGGCATGCTAAATTGACATTCAGTATTAAATAGAAGAATAGATGCAGGGAGGAGAGAGGTCTGGGTGTTAATATAAGCTATGAGAACTGTCCTGACTGATAACCAGACAGTTTCATCTCTCGGTGTCCTTTCCCTAGTTACAAGAAGCCTGTCTTGGCCCTGGGAGTTCCTCCATTTGACTCTTGTTCTCTCCCAGTCTGACTGGATACCTCAATTACAAATGCTGATCCAGTCTGTGCTTAGGGGTGGAGTCTCAGATGCTGGCACACCTCTGTGCCTTTCTTCGGGGTTCTGGTTGCAAACGCTGGCCCTTCCCTCTGCTGTCTCCACAGGCCATGCATTTTGGGGTGTGTTGCTCAAATCCTGATGTTACATCATGACCACATTCTGCCACACACATTTCCTAGTGTTTCAGGAGTCCCTGGCTTTACGGAATAATAGGAGGGAGCAGAGGATGGCAAGTATTGTAGCTTTCTCAAGTTTAAGGTCCCCTACTCCTCTAGAGCTCTGTCTATGGGTTGTGGTGCTGCCCTCTGTTGGTAGGTTCAGGCAGCGTGTGTTGAGCCTCTTCCAAGCTTTTCTCCTTATCCTGCATCCATTTGCTTGATCCTCTTGGCAATGGCAGTGAAGGGGGATTGTGGAAATCTTGGCTTCACACCCCTGTAACCATCATACATGTCTAGCTTGCTGTAGCTAAGATTTTCCTTCAGTCT
Source organism: Microtus ochrogaster (assembly GCF_000317375.1). NCBI lineage: Eukaryota > Metazoa > Chordata > Mammalia > Rodentia > Cricetidae > Microtus > Microtus ochrogaster. Next base: position 29,609,015 of record NW_004949096.1, read on the forward strand.
GAGATCAGCAGTAGGACCCCATGGGCTGAGAGACCCTCGGGGCATTTTCCTGGAGCGGCTTACTCATCAATAGGCTTCACAGAAAAAAATCCTAGCCTTATTTCTGCATTCTGTAGGCCTTTCTCTGGTCTCTGTGACTCTACTGTCTTGAGTTTCTTCTACCTCTCCTGGTCACCCAAATGCAGTTTCTGACCAAATGCAGTCTATTGAGACCAGAATGTTGTTTTCATTTAGGTTGATAGACCTGAAGTTCTGCGTCTGCTCTGGAGTGCATTTAAAATGAAAATACCAAGTTTTACATACATAGAGATGACCACAAAGCCCTCTTAGGCTCTTTTATTTACCAGTAAGTCCTGAGTGTTTTTCTGGTTACTCTATGCCTCAAAAGATTTTGGTATTGAGCACTGTCTTAGTTACTGTTCTATTGCTGTGAAGAGACACCAACACCAAGGCAGCTTATAGAAGGGGGCTTACAGCTTCAGAGGAGATGTTAGGGTTTCCTTTTGCTATGATGAAACACTGTGACCAAAAGCAAGTTGAGGAGGAAAGGTTTTATTTGGTTCATACTTCCACCAGAGAAGGAAGTCAGAATAGGAACTCACACAGGACAGGAACCTGGAGGCAGGAGCTGATACAAAGGCCATTGAGGGGTGCTGTTATTGGCTTGTTCATCATGGCTTGGTCAGCCTGCCTTCTTATATAATCCAGGACCATCATCTCAAGGATGGTACCATCCACCATGGACTGAGTCTCCTCCCAATAAATCACTAATTAAGAATGTCCTATAGCCAAATCTTATGAAGGCGTTTTCTTGGTTGAGGTTCCTCTATTCAGATAACTCTAGCTTCTGTCAAGTTGACATGAAACTAGCTAGAACACTTGATCTCTTATCAACTTGAGACACAAACACATCACTGTTAAGCCATAACTTTTCCATTTTTTTTACTCATTCCCAAGAGATGAGATTAATGAATATCACTGTGGTGGTTTGAATGAAAATAACGGCCATAAGATTATGGGTAGTGGCCCTATTAGGAGGAGTGGCCTTGTTAGAGGAAGTGTGTCATTGGGGGTGGGCTTTGAGGTTTCAGATGCTCAAACCAGGCCCAGCACCACTCCCTCTGTTGCCGGTAGATCCAGACATAGACCTCTCAGCCACTTTTCCAGTATGTCTGCCTGCATGGCACCATGCTTCCCCTCCATGATGATAATGGACCAACCCTCTGAGCCTGTAAGCCAGCCCCAATGAAGTGCTTTCCTTATAAGAGTTATAATCAAGGCTGGAGAGATGGCTAAGTGGTTAAGAACACTGGCTGCTCTTCCAAAGGGTCCAGGTTCAATTCCCAGCAGGCACATGGCAGCTTACTTCAGTTCCAGAGGATCTGATACCTTCACACTAGTACACATAAAAAAGTTAAATTAAAAAAATGAACAAAACCAAACAAACAAAAAAGAGTCGTCATGATCATGGTGTCTCTTTACAGCAATAGAACACTGACTAAGGCAATCACAAATATAAGACATATTGGACCAGGCTTCTATTGTCTGCCAAGCTCCTGCAGAACAGCCCACTGAGCTCTCAACACACAATGACTTTTCTAGCCCAAAGTTCCAAAATCCTTCCACAGTCCTCAAAACAACATGGTCTGGTCTGTCACAGAAACCTCATCTCAGTTAGTGTTTGATTGCTTAAAGAATCTCAGTTCTGTTGTGGAATATTATTTTAACTACAATGCAAAGACATGTTACATATGTTTGATTAAGTAAAATTAATCTGGGGTCAGGAAGCTGAGTCAGCAACTAGCTGACAGGATGTGGTAGGAAAAAAACCATGTGTAGCAAGGGTTCTTTAGTGTGAATTGAGCAGGACAGCTCTTTCCTCTCCTCCTCCTAGACACGAGCAAGGAACGGTTAGCTACTTTTATTATTATTATTATTATTATTTATTAAAAATTTCTGCCTCCCATTTCCCTCCCCCTCCCCCATCAAGTCCTCCTCCCTGGTTCACCCGAAGAGCAATCAGGGTTCCCTGCCCTGTGGGAAGTCCAAGGACCACCCACCTCCATCCAGGTCTAGTAAGGTGAGCATCCAAACTGCCTAGGCTCCCACAAAGCCAGTACATGCAGTAGGATCAAAAACCCATTGCCATTGTTCTTGAGTTCTCAGTAGTCCTCATTGTCCGTTATGTTCAGCGAGTCCGGTTTTATCCCAGGCTTTTCCAGACCCAGGCCAGCTGACCTTGGTGAGTTCCCAATAGAACATCCCCATTGTCTCAGTGTGTGGGTGCACCCCTCGCGGTCCCGAGTTCCTTGCTCATGCTCTCTCTCCTTCTGCTCCTGATTTGGACCTTGAGATTTCAGTCCGGTGCTCCAATGTGGGTCTCTGTCTCTGTCTCCTTTCATTGCCTGATGAAGGTTAATATTCAGGAGGATGCCTATATGTTTTTCTTTGGGTTCACCTTCTTATTTAGCTTCTCTAGGATCACAAATTATAGGCTCAATGTCCTTTATTTATGGCTAGAAACCAAATATGAGTGAGTACATCCCATGTTCCTCTTTTTGGGTCTGGCTTACCTCACTCAAGATAGTGTTTTCTATTTCTATCCATTTGCATGCAAAATTCAAGAAGTCCTTGTTTTTTACTGCTGAGTAGTACTCTAATATGTATATATTCCATACTTTCTTCATCCATTCTTCCATTGAAGGGCATCTAGGTTGTTTCCAGGTTCTGGCTATTACAAACAATGCTGCTTTGAACATAGTTAAGCATATACTTTTGTCATATGATAGGGCATCTCTTGGGTATATTCCCAAGAGTGGTATTGCTGGGTCCAGGGGTAGGTTGATCCCGAATTTCCTGAGAAACCGCCACACTGCTTTCCAAAGTGGTTGCACCAGTTTGCATTCCCACCAGCAATGGATGAGTGTACCGCTTTCTCCACAACCTCTCCAGCAAAGGCTATCATTGATGTTTTTTATTTTTAGCTACTTATTATTCAGCCAGAGCTAGCAGGATTTCACCTCAGCCTTTGAATCCTGAGTTCTACAGAAGGATGGAGATTTAGATACAGTTTTCTTTAGCACACTCCTTTAATCCCAGCACTCAGGAGGCAGAGACAGAGGTGGATCTCTGTGAGTTTGAGGTCAACCTGGTCTACAGAGTGAGTTCCAGGACAGGTTTCAAAGCTACAGAGAAACCCTGTCTTGAACCTCCTCCCCCCACACCACACACACACACACACACACACACACACACACACACACACACACACACACAGAGTTTCCTTTTGCAGTCATGATAGAGCTGGTCCCGAGGGAACAGAATTCCTGCCTGCCAGTGGCCTGTGCAGCTGAACTGCTGCTGATAGCTGCAGAGTTGCAATTGCCAGTTGGGACAGCAGTTGCTTAAGGTTAAGCTGAATACAAACAACACAATTTCAAATTGAAATAGACTAAAACCTCAGTAACTGCCATTGCTGATTACCCCAGAAACAATCACAATGGCAGACAGGGAGGTATAGGCACAGAAGGAGGAACACTGAACTCAGAGGTGGTAGAGACCCGTGGTGTGTGTGGGGACCCTAATTCAGGTTACACACCACATCCCACTGCAGCTTTACCCTGCTTTCCAATACGTGATCTTCCTAATGCTGTGACCCTTTAATACAGCTGCTCATGTTGTGGTGACCTCCAACCATAAAAGTATTTTGTTGCTAGTTCATAACTGTCATTTTGGTACTGTTATGAATCATAATGTAAATACCTGATATGCAATCTGATGTGCCATGGCCATGGAAACTTTTTTTCTTTCAAGACAGGGTTTCTCAGTGTAGCCTTGGCACTCCTGGTACTCACTCTGTAGACCAGGCGGGCCTCAAACTCACAGAGATTTGCCTGCTTCTGCCTCCCGAGTGCTGGGATTAAAGGCGTGCACCACTGTTGCCCGCCACCATGGAAATTCTTATAAAGGAAAGCACTTAATTGGCGCTTGCTTATAGTTTCAGAGGTGGTGTGGGAAGTCCTTCTGTCTATGTGTTGCTTTTATTGATCAATGAATAAAGAATCTGCATTGGCCTGTACAGGGCAGATTAGAGTTACGTGGGGAAAAATAAACTGGATGCTGGGAGAAAGAAGGCAGAATTGGAAGAAGCCATATAGCCCCCATCAGAGAGTGATGCTGGATGGAACCTTGCTTGTGATACACAGATTAATAGAAATGGGTTAAATTAAGATGTAAGAGCTAGCCAATAAGAAGCTAGAGCTAATAGGCCAAGCAATGATTTAATTAATACAGTTTCTGTGTGGTTATTCCAGGGCTGAGCAGCCGGGAACAAATAAGCAGCCTCTAACAACACAGAGGTTTAGTCCATTGTCATGATGGCAGGGAGCATAGCAGCAGGCAGGCAGACATGTTGCTGGAGAAGTAGCTAAGAGTTCTACATCTGGGTTCACAGACTGCAGGAAGAGAGAGCTCTGGGCGTGTCTTGGGTTTGAAACTTCAAAGTCCACTCCCGAGTGACACACTTCCTCCAACAAGGCCATACTTCCCAATCCTTCCCAAACAGTTTTACTAACTAAGGACCAAACATTTTAATATATGAACCTATGAGAGCCATTCTCATTTAAACCACCACAAACTCATTTGTTAGTTTGGTCTACTTTATTAAAAATACCCGCTTCCTTTATACATACCTATATTGTCATTCTGTTTCATATAACATGTGTACCCAATTGTAAACACCACTTTTTTATAAAGCAAAAAATAATAATTATGCATAAGAGAGTTTTTATAATTTAAATAGACATTTTGATACCTTGCTTCCAACTACATTGTCATATAATTGTATGTTGTGTGCATTTAGAACAGGAATTCTCAACCTGTGAGCTCTAATCCCTTTGGGAGTCACATACCTGATATCCTGCATATCAGATATTTACATTATGATTCATAACAGTACCAAAATGACAGTTATGAACTAGCAACAAAATACTTTTATGGTTGGAGGTCACCACAACATGAGCAGCTGTATTAAAGGGTCACAGCATTAGGAAGGTTGAGAGCCGCTGCACTAGAAGATCACATATTAGAAAGCAGGGTAAAGCTGCAGTGGGGTGTGGTGTGTAACCTGAATCAGGGTCCCCACATACCACAGGTCTCCACCACCTCTGAGTTCAGTGTTCCTCCTTCTCTGCCTATACCTCCCTGCCTGCTGTTGTGAATATTTCCAGGGTAATCAGCAATGACAGTTACTGAGGTTTTAGACTATTTCAACTTGGAATTGAGATTCTTTAAGTCAAATGAGCTTCAACCTACTTAAATGGGTTTTTGGTTTGTTGTTGTACTTTTAACAAGTGCTATGGAAGGCTAAAACTGAGAGGGTAAGTAAACTAATAAGACACAGTGAACAAAGACAAATCCAAGCGTTCTACAAGTGTTCTTTAATTCTTCTTTTTTGTAGGGTGTCTTTTTCTATGTACTTAATTTTCATACTTATCTATTGGGCCAAGTCCATATTATTTCCATCAGACTTGAGCTGTGGGATATTTAATGGGTATAGAACTCATAAAAGACCTCACTATAAGCTAAATTTAGATTATTCTTTCGGGTTGTATGCTATGTGTTTTAATAGTTCTATTTAGTCATATTTGGATCTTTCATGATAATGGCTAGGGATAGTATTAATCAATGTAATTTTAGAATTACCTAAAAATTCTATTTCTAGCCGATATTGTAAACCAGAAATAGAGTGGTTTAAATAGAGAGGTCTTTCATTCCTGTAAGTTAATGGATACATTAATGAGCAACAAAAGGATGTGAAACTTATGAACCCCCCGCCCCCAAATCTGAGTTACTCTGGAAAGGCACCCAAAACATCTGATTGCACTTTGAAAAGTTATCTGAGCCAGGTAGTGGTGGCGCACACCTTTAATCCCAGCCCTCGGGAAGCAGAGCCAGGTGAATCTCTGTGAGTTCGAGGCCAGCCTAGTCTACAGAGTAAGTGCCAGGACAGACAGGCCCCAAAGCTATAAGAGAAACCCTGTTTCAAAAAACAAAAATAAACAAACAAAAAAAAAAAAGAAAGAAAACTCATCTGAGAATCCTTTCAAAGCCTGTTTTGACACTAATGCACAGCAATTTATTCTAAGACTGTTTCTGGCTGCCTTAGGTTGGCATAACAAAAATAGATTTTGGTTTCTGTGAGTCTAACTTGGTTTTTGGTGCCCATTTGTCTGACAGGCAGAGTTTCTCTCCAGAGCATGTCTGGCTTAGAAGGTAGTTTGGGGTTTAAACAGACACTTGGGGAGCCACCACCAGGACACTTCCGTAGCCTGTCAGGTTCTGGAATACGTCACAGTCTACTTCCACAGTGAGTCTCTGGAGCCCCAGATGCGTCGGTGTGAACTGGAACTGAGTACACAGGGAGCTCCCTGGCCACACGGAACCCAGCCTGAAGGGAAAGTAGAGAAAGGTGTTAATTTTCTTCTAGGGTCATGGCTCTGCTGGCCTCCATGAGCCATGACTTGAAGATGTGGGGCGTGAGGATATGGAAATCTCAGTACATCGCTGGGGAGCCGGAAGTGATCATAAGCTATAGGGGAGCTTCTCTAGACAGAGCTACCACGTGCCTCAGGACAGAAGTGTGCTGAGGCCTGTCATCTACATCTGCTGCTCCTTTCTGTGTCTGTGATTTAATCTGGCTCACTTTTTGGTAATAATGCTGGCAGTGTATTTGCCAAAGCTGTAGCTTTAAATTTCTTCCTGGCATAGTCGGTGCTATCGGCATAGTGAGAGCCTGCCAAAGTGTCAGCAAGCTGATGCCTGACCTTCCTGGTCTACTGCGAATCTTTCAGTAACGAAGGGAATGTTTGGGATTTTTTTTTTGAGAAACTTTGCTTCACAACTGGTCTGGAAGATCATAAAGTATAGTTAAACTTGATGGGTCCTCCTCTCATTCTATCGGCAAGAATGACTGAGTTTCATGATGCTGTACCAGTGACTGAATAGTTGGACCAGGGAACCTCAGTGCTGACTTTAAACTGTGTGCAGCTAGGGGTGCAGCAGGCAAAGTGAGAGAGGATGCTTGCCACGCCTAGAACCACCTAGAGGAATCCAGAATATCCAGGAACTCCTAAAAACAGCCACAGCTGATGGCAAGAACCACAGAATAAAAGTAGGCCAAGACAGAGACAGATTAAGAAATGGAATAAAGGGAGTGATGACCTCAGGGCAAGATCTCACTCATCTAAACTTCCATCTTGTGAAAAGGAACTAAAAAAAAGCTTAGAGTTGGGTGTGGTGGGACGTGTCTTTAATCCCAGCTGGGGAAAGGCTGGCTATCTCTTGAATTTGAGGCCAGGCAAGACTACAGAGCAAGTTCAAGGACAGCCAAGCTAAGGCAGTGAAGGACAGAAAGCTTGTCAAGAGGTTGAATAAGAGGGTCATGTTTCAGCCCCAGCAAGTAGCAGAACTCAGCTTCAGTCACATGGCTCTGGCTTTAGAGTCAAGGATACAGGAAAGGGGTTATGGAATCTTCCTCCACAACTAGGGAGTGCTACTGAGGCCAGGTGTGTGGCAGGATGTCCCTGCATGGCAGACTAGAGACGCCATTGTATGAAGCTGTGAAGTTGAAACCTGGATGGCTTTGGAGACTCCAAGATGTTGGAGAAGCCAGAGCCGCAATACCTACTGAGGAGAGCTGCTAACAGGGAGTGGAACCGGCCCAAGAGATAGAAGTGTGTTGCTGTCAACAAAGCGGAACAGAATTGGAGATGTGAAGAGAGCTCTGACATCAGCTGCAGAGTCTGGAGTTTGCCCGGCTGGTTTTCAGTCTTGTTTTGGTCCAGTATTTCCTCCCTATGCTTGCTTCCCTATGTCTTGGAATGATAATACCCTGTGCCAGTATATGTTGGAAATATGTGATCTGTTTTTTGATTTTGATTTTATAGGTGATCACAGTTAAGAGATTGCATGACTCTTGGAAGAGACTTTGAGCTTTGAACTTTTAAACATTATTAAGATTGTGATAGACTATGGGGACTTTTGGACTAAATACATTTTTGTATTATGAAAATTTTCCAAAGTTATGGGGGCCAGAGAGTGACATGTGGTGGTTTGGATGTAACTGGATCCCATAAACTCATAGAGTAGGGTACTTCTCAGAGGCCTCATTGAAGTAGGTGTGGCCTTGTTTGAGGAAGTGTGTCACTGTGGGCGTAGGCTTTGAGGTCACTTTCTTTTGCCTACATAAGATGTAGAACTCTCAGTTGCTGCTCTAGCACCATGTCTGCCTGCACACCACCATACCCCACCATGATGATAATGGACTGGACTTCTGAAACTGTAAGCCACCCCAATTAAATGTTTTTCTTTAGAAGAGTTGCTATGGTCATGGTGTCTCTTTGCAGCAATAGAAACCCTAATTAAGGGAGACAGAGGTATTCATTGCCTGTCATCATGGAGCAGTAGGAAGTGGTAGATGCACACAATGGAGTATTATGTAGCTGAAGAAATAGATTTTACAAATAAATGAGAAGAACAATTAGACATAACAGCTATATAAGTTAATGAAGCAACAGTAGACATTGTACATTGCTAAAGATCCATACACAAAAGGACATGGAGGGCGGTGAAAGGAATAGAAATGAAAGGAATTAAATCAAATTATATGTTGTGGTGGAGATTAGCAGAGTATAATTCTTTGTTACATTGAGAGACAGTATGTCTTATCTGTGTACTCTCTGGTACCAGATCTATCCTTCCTTCTTCACCAGTAATACCAGGCTCTTTCTGAATATCAGGACAGGTAAGGTGGTGGGGGTTATGTGGTGCCCTCACAATCTCCAATATCCCCTCATTCTGTTTATTTGTTGGTTCTAGACTGAGATAGGCCATTTGGTAGCTTTAATTCAACTTCTAGGGACATTTGCTCTGTCTTCAGAGATATGGCAAAATGATAGATTATTGTTTTTAAGTTAGTGAGTTCAATCCAGTTGAGATCTTTCAGTGGGGAAAGAAGCTTACTGTTGTGGGATCTTTGTACACTGTATGAAGATATATTGTTGTGATTGGTTTAATAAGGAGTTGAATAACCAATAGTTAGGCAGGACGTATAGGTGGGACTTCCAGGCAGAGAGAGAAAGTAGAAGATAATTGAGGCACAGTTGAGATGCCAATGAGACATGGAGGGAGTTGGGCATACAGAATGAAAGAAAGGTTAAAAGCCACATGGTAAGATATAGATGAATAAAAGTAGGCTAATTTAATAATAAGAGCTAGTGAGACAAGTCTAAGATAATTAATTAACTAGCTTGTATAATGAATAAGAAGTCTTGGTGGTGTTGTTTGGGTCCTGGGGGCAGGACAGAAAAAGACTGGCTACCGCTTACAATCTCTTACCTATATCGCTTCTCTCTATGAATGAGTCCCCTTCCAAGGATGGAGATGATGCAGTTCTGCATGGGACAGTCTAAGGAGTTCTTCATACTGACTGTGACAGTCAGAGGCTGGTATTGTTCTGCTTTCTCTGGCATCTGTAGGAAGACACAACATGTGGAGAAAGGCCAAGGATGCAGAGCCACAGACATGCCTTCCTCTGCTGTGCATGCCCTCAAACCCCTCTCGTCTCTGCCACCCTGAGCCAGCCTGCTCAGGAGGCTTCTTTGCTCTTCCTCCAATATTTCTGCAAGTGTACTCTCTAGTGCCACACCACGTGTGGTTTCTGTGGCTCCTTTCTTTGTTTCGGAGTCTTGGAGACATTTGCATTGTCTTTGGAAGTCAGTTTAGACTGGTTCCTGTAGTGTCTGTCCCCTAGCCACTTCTCTAACCTCATCCGTCCTTGACTAAATGACACCCCTAGGACTCCTTTTGTTTGTGCTTCGTCAGTCTTTAATGACCTTCCCCAAATGTATAACTAAAAGTGAACCCATTTTTCAAGATTCAGCATGAGTGTTATTTCTTTCATGAAGCTGTGCCCAAACCCAACAGTTGAAATCAAGTGTTTTTTCTTCCTACACTTACACAGAAGACAAATGCTGTATCTTTATCTAATTAGAGCTTCTTGAAAGTGAAGACCAGGTCTTACTCACTTCAGCCTTGATAGACTTGTAAAAAAGAAGGGCGATAACATTTAAGACTGTGCTTTATGATATTGGGTATGTTGCTCTCCAGGAATCCATTATCTGAGTCACAAGTACAGTTTCACCTCATGAACATTGTACTGCGATAAAGGGCACAAGGCAAAGCTTCCATTGTCCCACCAACACTGTCAAAACAGTGCAGGGACTCATGGCTGTCAAGGTGTTAGGAATAAGTGATGGTTGAATGTTTGGCCCTACACAGGACATTTATACCACCTGCTCTAAGGTTCAAAGGACCTTACAGAAGAGGGGATGAAAGGAACATAAGGGCTGAAAGCTAAGGAAATTGGCTGGGAAATGATATCTTCAGGACACAAGACAGCCATGTCAGACACGTCACAGCAGCTGCAGTCACCTGCATTGACATCGCACAAGACTGGGCTTGCCAGCAGCCAATCATGGAGCCGGAAGAGGCTCATCAGACACTACCTATCCTGCTGAACTACTGGTTACTGATAGATTCTGCAGAAGGGACAGTCGTTTTCAGTTGTCTACCACCGGTGAGCCCACCAGGCACCAATGGATAGCTTGAAATACATGGCCACATAAATGGTCCTAGTTATAAATCAATGGGTCACAATACAAAAGAGCGAGACTGTGATGGGCCCATCCCTAGTGACACACCTTCTCTAACAAGGCCACGCCTCCCAACCCTTCCCCTAATTTCTCCACCCAACAGTCAGGCTTGGCAGCAGCTAAGAGTAATTGAGTGAAGGAGGAGTGCCCACCTTGATGATAAGATTTGGTCTGCCAATGGCTACATCTTCCTGAGCAAAGCAGCTGAGGCTGGCGTGAGAGTGTGTTGCCATGGCTGTGACTCGGATGAAGCTGTTCTGCGGTGGGTCTTGCTCAAAATTGGAGAAGGACAGGTTGGTGGATATTTTCAGCACTGCAACATACAACAGGCAAGTCAGTACAAAGCACGGAGTGCATGCACACCAGAATCAAATTATAGTTCCACGAATGACAGAGAACTTAGGGTCTCACTGAGGTCAGAACGATGCTGCATTCCCTACGGCTACCCCACACTTATCCAAGATCCCTGTCCCATGCCCATCTCTGCCAACGCTCCCAGCAGACTGCCTCACTGGGGTTGTAGAAAAGCTCCTGTGAAGTAGAACGAGCCATGGCATCGTGCCTAAAAATGGTGGGGTGACTTGTGTTATGCGGCACACTTTGACTGAAGTGCCCATCTCAAAATTCACCACACAGTAGTTGCTGAAAAGATGCTTACACGGTTTCCGCCCCTTCTCCCCTTCCCCTGCCTTTTTCACGGAAACATTAACAAATGGGACTCTCTCAAGCTCTAGTTCCCATTCTCAACCAGCAAACAGACCTCCCCCCAGGGGGTGTGCTATCCCCTTGTCCATGATGTGTCCTATGCTTTTTAAATATGTGTTCCCCTGCTGATGAGCTGTATCACCTCAGGCAAATCATTTAACTTCTCTGTGTCTCAGTTTCCTCTGCTGACTAAGAATGATAAAGTTGTGAGAATAATGAGATTAAGCATATAATGCGTTCATCACCATCTCTGGCAAATATTAAGTACTCAGTAAATTTTGAATTATAGTCATTCCGATTGGCTATTTGCCCAGAGTCTGTGCTGTCATCTTTAACCCACCTCTCCCAATGTTTCAGCTTTTGTGCTATTTACCTCAGCATCTGAGCAGATCCATCTTCAAAACAAAGCAAAGAATCACGCTGCCCTCTCTCTACCAGCTGTCCCTGGTGGCTCTCCACTTAGTCTCTCCTATCCCCATCGTGCTTTAGGAAGAACTGCACTGTGTCACTTCTGAGTTCAATTCATCTGAACCCCTGGAAGCCAGCCCTCATCATTGTCTCTCAGCCAGGTCATTTTCCCAGCCCATGGTCTTCAACCTGGACGTCTCGTGACCTCTCTGCCAGCCTTGCTGAGTGTTCCTGTCCCCTCAGACTCAGAATTCTGTCTCCCTCATTCCATCTCTCCCCCTGGAAGTGTTCCACACCTTATGAGGTGCTGGTGTAACGGCGGCTCTATCCTTACCCTCTCCTCTTACAGGCTGTCCTCCAGCTCTGGGTTTTGGGGCACTCCCTCTGTCCTGGGATTTCTATGCCTGCTCTCCAAAATGGACTAAATCTTGAACTCTGTGTTTAAGTTCTCTGATGCCTGCTGGCTGTCTGAATACTTGGATGTCTCAAGGGCTTTTAACAAAACATGCGATAGCTCGATCCATCTTTCTCCCAAGAGTTGCATTTCTCCTCTCCTGGTGACTCACCCCAAGCACAGGCAGACATCCGCATTCGCAAGTCCTATTTCTCCTACCCACTTGGTGTCTTATTTCTGAGTGCTGCCAGGTTAGCCTGGCTTTAGTTTCTGGATTTCAACTGCTACTAAGCCTCCTCCCACCCCACTTTTACCTACTGGTTCTCTATATTGGCTGCAGGTAAGAATCCTTTGTAATGCAGTTCCAAGCCCAGCCACATCCCGAGGCAATTAGTTCAGAGGCTGGCAACAAGGCTCAGCTTTAGGATTATCCCCCAGGTGCTTCAGTGTGCAGCCAAGGTTAAGAAAACTGCTAGGCTGTGACCCCTCTATTCCGTGTTGCCAAAAGGTCCTTCTTTTTAAAATGGGTTTCTGATTACACTGATGCCACTGATGAAAACTTTTTACTAGCTCCCTGTTTCCTAGACAACAAAACTCAGGCTCCTGAGTGTGATGCACAGGACTGTTCACAATCCAAGTCATGACTAGCTCTTATGCTAACTCGTGCTAGGCTTAGTCAAGGCACCGTGATGGGAAGACTGGAGGCCCAGGACAGGCAGAAGGCTGCTGCAGTCCTGCAGATGAGCTCCCTCCTTGCTCCTGAAGTTTGCCTGTGCAGAGAGATTGCTTCAGGAGTTGTTTGTTTGGTTGGTTTTTTGAGACAGGGTTTCTCTGTGGAATAGCCCTAGCTCTCCTGGAACTAGCTCTTGTAGACCAGACTGGCCTCGAACTCACAGAGATCCACCTGCCTCTGCCTCCCGAGTGCTGGGATTAATGGCATGTGCCACCACAGCCTGGATCTTCAGGAATTTTGTAAATCCTGATTGTGTCTACTGTGAAGTTATTATTTTTCCCTAATTGCCTGGGGTGTAGCGCAGGCATAGAGCTTCCCCAGGTGACTCCAGTGTGTGACCAAATTTAAGAGTGACTTCAGGGAATCTTAATCCTAAAATGCATAGCATTTCTGAAAAATCCCTGTGCTGACCTCATTTCAGGCCAATTAAACAAGTATCTAAGGAAGGGAAGGAACCCTTGTACGTCTTCCCTCTGTCTGGAATGTCTTGTGTGTTTTTCTGTCCGGCTTGTCTGCCATTCTTCAAAAGAGCCTGCTATGAATCATCTGGGAAGAGACTGCCCCAGGTGAGTGAGTACTTTCCCGTCCTGAGTTCTGCTGGCCTCCTCATTCCTGTCCTGAGTTCTGCTGGCCTCCTCAAATCTCCTTGACGGAATGGGTTGGTTTACTTATCTGATTGGAATTGTGGGCCTCTCGCCTTTGTCAGGCCAAGTGACAATTACAAATGTGTTGAATGAGTGAATGAGAGAGTGTGAGTACTAATGGGCTAAAAGCCATCTCTAGAGACCTGTGGGTGGAGCCCAAGATAAAACCAGGGGTGTGCAGGAGTCAGTGAGAGTTACCTTGGTTGGTTCTAAGCCTGAAGGACTGCTTCTGCCTCCAGAGATCAGTAGCAAAGATTCCATTGTAGTACACAGCCTGGGCCCTAATCACCAGGTGAACCTCCTTCTCCTGGTCGGTAGGGTTAATCAGGGTCACTAAGACTTGGCCATTCCCTCTCAAAGGGAGAGAGCTAGGTGTGTCCAAGAACAGGTACAGAGGGTCAGCAGGCTCAGGACTCGGAGGACGCATGCCTTTGTCTTTCCAGCGTTTCCTTCTTTCTTTCTGGACTCTTTCCAGGACCGCTTTTTCTTCAGGGGACCCTGAAGAATAGAAGAGACAAAACAGACTTCTAATCCAGCAGGTACAGATCTTTCTGGTAAATGTGTAGGATTAAAATTTTATATACCTCTTCTTCCCAGATACTAAGATCCTAAACGACTTTGCAAATGTCTCGGGTTTTGAATTTGCCTTTGCATAAGGAAAACAAGTCTTTCGACAAGCCAATGTTGTTGCTGGAGACACTTTTGCAAGAAATGGACTTTTCATGTGTGAAGGGACATGAGGACCTAAGGGACTTAGGGCAAAGGCGCCATAGGATATTCTTAAGTGAGGAGACAAGGACATTCATGTCTTAGAACAGTCATTCTCGGAACTGAAGTAGAAAAGGGACCTGTGATGGCGAGACCAGAGCCAGGGAGTTGCCATCCTATAGGCAGGAGGTAAGGAAGCCCCTTAATTAACGAGGTCGTGGAAAAGAGTGCAGAAGACAGAGTCAGGCAAAGACAGTGTTGTGAAGGGGAAGGCTCCAGGGAGTTACAGGCCTCCAGATTTGGACTGACAGACAAAAAGGCTAATAGAGAGAAACAGTTGGGGAATCTTGGAAGGGAGGAAGAGAGGAGTAACATCCTCTCCGTAGGTCCTGAAAGTCTTCAGACAGGGATTAGCTCAGTTTAGCGCTTTGTTTCATAACAACAGTCTCATTTTCACACACACACCCCAGAGGACATTTGAAAAGAAATGAAGACAGTTTTGGCTATCAGAACTGGCTGGGATTAGGGACTGATATCTCATGAACAAAAGCCAAGAACACTGTCGTTCATCCAACACCTCAGCCTCCTACAGGGCAGACCCGACTGATCCAAACTGGCAGTTGTGTCAGCAAGGGCTGAAAAACCTCCTTTTATTTGATAGACTCTTTCTGGCCTGCATCTGTCTGAGTAGGCCCTTCCCTCTGCTGGTCAGTACCTTCAGGATACTTGTAGTTCTGGGTGACGTCTTCGCAGCGGTCACTGCCCACGACCTTGGTGCTGATGCTGCCACCCACGTTCTTTTTGCTGGACTGGGTCAGTTCCAGGGTCCCATCTTCACAGCTCTTCCAGACCACACACCTGGCATTTACCGCAGCAAAAAGATCTAATACCGCTGGATCCAGCTGCAGTTCCCCCTCCTTGACTGCCCTGACTGGGACCAGACTGCAGGATCCTAGGGCTGAGGGAGAGAAAGGCAGATGAGCAGAAAAACCACTGAGACCCCTGCTCCATTTAGAGTTCATTGTGTCATTCCTTTTCCCATACATTATTTTTTCTTTCTCCAGGATCAAGGTCAGAGGTAGGAAATAGACAGGCTTTCTGAGAAAGTATCACAGATGAACCAATTATACAGTGAAAATACTCTTAGGTCCTAACCTGTACCAGAGACTGGACAGGAAGGACCTCAGAGGAACATAATTGGTGCACAGCCATAATACTAATTGGCTTTGAGCAGGCTGCCTTCTTGATTGCTTTCTATATGCCGGGCTCTGACCGTTTCGTTCCAGGGCAAGGAGCCACCATTCTTTGGCTGCTTTGAAGTTTCCCTCTCTAGGCTTGTTCTTACTGTGTGGCCCCTTTCAATCATACACAGACAAATCTCACCCTGCCAGGCCCTACTCCAGAATACCCATAGCTATCTTAAGACCCTTTCCTCTCTATTGCCCATGGCTTGGAGTGGGCCTAGTGTTCATGCAGTCTGTGATGGGGTAGTGGACATCTTTACCCCCTTGATCCTGTTGGCATCATCTGGCCATCATCATGACTTGTCTTGCTTTAGAGGATGAAGACCCTCTTTGGACCACATGCTGATCCTAGATCCTGTTCAAGGGACCTCTTCAGCTCTTGCAGCCCTGGTTGGTCCTGGGCCCACCCTTGGGCTTTACCTCCAACTCCGTTAGGAGCTCTTGGGTGCAGAATCTGCCATCCGTCATAACCCTGGGACAAATCAGGTCTGTTCATCCAGCATTCTACAGAAGTTTGGAAGATCCTAAAAGTAGCAAAGACAAAACAACAACAAAAGCTTCAAAAAAAGGGCATATGGAAGAGAATCTAGAAACATGACTTTAGGGAGTCATTGCCATAGGGACAGGAGGGCACTGCATAGAAAGAAATATGATTCTCCTAGAAGGAGTACACCCCATCACTGACCCTCAGCATCCTATAAGAATCCTGAACCTATGCTCTGCTGTTAGCTCAGGGCTCTGCAAGCAAGCAGCTCCACATGGAACTTGGTTGGCACTTTGGAACCCTTTCTCCTTTAGGCTTCTCACCAGATACGGCCCATCTGTCCTTCTCCATTCTGGAGCCCCTCCTCATTGTAGTATTCATCCACCAGCAGGCTCCCACGGGTACCCTGGGCTGAAGGAAATGTGGTAACGACGCGTGCTGGGATTCCCAGGCAACGTAGCACTGCATGGAAGAGGCATAAACTATCAGGGACCGAGGGGCAGAAAAGTCCAAGGCTGGACAGGACCTGCCTTAAAGGTCAGGTTGGATACTGTGGGACGAGGAGAAGTCCGAACCACATGGATGAAGGCTGGTAAATGGCACACAAATTACACAGCACAGGAATATAGAGCCGGGGGGGGGGGGGGGGGAGAGGGAGAGACTCAGGAGCACCAAAGCTTGCTCTGTGAGGGACAGGTGAGGGTGTTTTTGGGGGAGAAAGTAAGTTTGGAGCAGAGTTTGAAAATGAGCTCCGATTTGCTGAGGGAAAAGAGAAGACGCAGCTGGTGGGGAAACAGGTAGGGGAAGGCTGTGGATAGGAGGCAGTGCCTGCTTTAGGGGCTGTCCTCCTCACATGGGAGGCCAAGGGACATCTCAAGATGCAGGCCAGACACTGCAGCAGCCCTGAAGACTGACCTGTGTGTTACCTGCCCTGTACCTGTGCAAGCAACCGCAGTGAACACCCAGGCCTGACTCTCATCCACAGGTCGTCCTTGGCCAGTGAGCCACTGCCGCAGTATGGGCACACTGCCCCGTCGCTTGTACAGTAAGGTCCCTTCCTGGGCATCGTGGGTCTGTGAGATAGGCAGGACACTCTTCTTCCTGAGAGCATGAAGCTGTTGGGGCAGATGTGTGGTTGTTAGTGGGAGTCCTGGGGCTGGACGGCTTCCAGGAGCCAGCAAGGAGTGTTCATTGGCTTGCCAAGCATGTGACTCAATCCCTGGAGCCTGTCAAACCAGCACGCTGGAGGCTCCAGCCTATACCCTCACCTGTTTATAATCTCAGAGCCAGACCCAGGCCTAGTTGTCTAAGTCTTTCTCCAGCTTCAGCCACGGGGTGGAGCATGAGAGCTGGGTCTGCTGGTCCTCAGCTTCCTCTGCCCCAATTCAATGCTGTTTGCTTGGGTCCTGGAGGCCATTATCTCAAGCCTCTTCCTTCTCATAGAATAGACTTGACCCATATCCTGCCTTTCAGAAGGAGATTGAGAGATATGAGAGGAAATGGAGAATGTATTACTTCTCGGAGAGAATTTTAAGGGTGTGGAGTACTGGAAGTTTTATGTTAACTTTGATATAAGCTAGGGTCATCTCAGAGAAGAGAACTCCAGTTAAGAAAATGTCTCCATAAGATTTGACTGTAGGCAAGCCTGTAGGGCATGTTCTTTCTTTTTTTTTAACAAAAGATTTTTATTGATTATGTATATAGTGTTCTGTCTGCATGTATGCCTACAGGCCAGAAGAGGGCACCAGA
>NW_004949096.1:29627046-29633882 GCF_000317375.1 Microtus ochrogaster
GTTGTGAGCCACCATGTGGTTGCTGGGAATTGAACTCAGGACCTTTGGAAGAACAGACAATGCTCTTAACCTCTGAGCCATCTCTCCAGCCCCCTTTCTTTTTTTTTTAAACAAAAGATTTTTATTGATTATGTATATAGTGTTCTGTCTGCATGTATGCCTACAGGCCAGAAGAGGGCACCAGATCTCATTACAGATGGTTGTGAGCCACCATGTTGTTGCTGGAAATTGAACTCAGAACCTCTGAAAGAATAGCCAGTGCTCTTAACCATTGAGACATCTCTCCAGCCGCCCACAGGGCATGTTCATAATCAGTGATTGATTGATGAAGGAAGGACCAGCCCATGGTGGGTGGTGCCATCCCTGGGCTGATGGTCCTGAGTTCTATAAGAAAGCAGACCATGCAAGTCATGTAAAGAGAACCCCTCCATGGCCTCTGCATCAGCTCCTGTCTCCATGTTCCTGTTCTCTGAGTTTCTGCCTTGGCTCGCCTCTGTGGACTGTAACTCGGGATATGTATGACATAATAAAGCCTTTCCTCCCCAACTTACTTAGTCATTAGTCATAATGTTTCATAACAGCGATATTAGCCCTAACCAAGACATATGGGAAACACCAAGCCTCCTCTATGGTCTGCATATTCAAGACCCTTAGATCACCATGGCAGCAAACCCTGAGAAGGACAGGGCACATCTTCCTTCCTAGGACTCTCCCTTCAGGGCGGGGCTAGGAGTGAGAGCAGTCGGACTGAAGCCAGGCCAGTCGCCCTCCCTCCCCGGCTTTTCTCTTTGGTGAACCTATCTCTCACTCTCTTGCCTTAGCCTTCTCTTCTCTGAGGACTGTCTCCCACACCCTGGAAGAGGGGAACTATTTGTGCTCTGAGAGCTTCCAGAGCCACGAAGGTGAGCCCCTCCATTCGAGTACTCTAGTCCCATCTCCTCTCCCTCTGGTCCCCCAGCCTCGTTCGTGCTCACCAAGGTGCCCATCACACAGGCCACATGTGCAGGCTGGCTCCACTTCTCCACATGCTTGTCCACGCTCAGCAAGTCCAGGCTGAAGTCCATGACATCACTCTCAAACTGTAGGACAATGTGGGATGAGATGAAGGGTTCCCAGGCCAGGCATGATCTCACAGAACAGTTCTGTTACCTTGTTCCTCTCCTAAACCTGGTTCTTAGGTTTCACTCACCTGCCTCAACACCCACTGTGGTGTTCTGGTTCTCCCGTCTTCTCCCTGGAACACCCAGTGTGTCCCCAACACCTGCTCTTTTGATCTATGACCTTAATTTCCTACTAGGGTGTGATCTCATAAAGATTGGCATTGGGCCATTTTATTTACTTATTTTTCTTGAAAGAGTGTCTAATTGTGTTGACCAAACTAACTTTGAACTCACAGAAGTCTGTCTGCCTATGCCTTCCAAGTGCTGGGATTTAAGGCATGTGCCACTATCAAGTATTGTGTCATTTCAATTCATTGAATTTCATTGATTTCTACTGAGTGAATATTAATATTTGTACAGGCACTGAGACAAGTGTGGAAGACTCCAGGTAGCTCCCACTCTGGAGGAGCCGCTGGTTGGGATATGGCACCTCAGATAACATAGCAATGTAACTTAGACTCTAGGAGAGGCAGCAGATGGCACGGTGGAACAACTCCTCTGTCTTTAAGGACTTGGGGAATCTTCCAGAAGGTTGTAAGACTGGGGAAGTAATATTCTAAGGGGAAAGAGAAGGAAGCTAGTCCAAGCAAGGGAGTTACTCAGCTTACATGTCCTTGGAGTCAGAACATGGGGTGGCTGCTGGGAAGGAAAGTGGTGGCCTGGCTGCCTGGTTGTCAGGCCAGGGCACAGGTCTTTATTCTGTGGGCAGAGGTGCTTTAACAGAATGCTCTAGAGAGTAGTGTAATGTGGTCCAAAAGAAACAGAGGCACCACAAAACTGAAATGGGCTAAAGAAACGATTTTCTCTGTAGCTTTAGAGCTTGTCTTAGAACTCACTCTGTAGACCAAGCTGGCCTCAAACTCACAGAGATCCACCTGCCTCAGCCTCCTGAGTGCTGAGATTAAAGGTGTGTACCATCACCATCCAGCAAGAAATGATTCTTGCTGAAGGACTTTTGCACCTGCTAGCCTTGTTCAGCCTTAGTGTTGAAGGAGTGAGACAGGCAGAGTTCCTCTTATCGTCTAGAGGTTCCTATTACCTGACCAAAGTCCCAGGGCTCCTCTTGAATGCAGTCAGCGGTGCCCAGGTAGATAAAGCCATTTTGGTTCAGTAAGTATTCAGAGCGTTGAGCCTCATTCTGAAGAAACACGGCGTCATCTGGCAAGAAACAGAGTTAGCGAGAAGAAGTTGAGGGCCTGAGGGTGCCAGGTCTGTCCTGCATGCCTAGGCTTCTGCCCTCCCTGCTCAGGTTGGGTTTGATTTTAGCCTTTTCTTGTGTCTCTGGGACCAATGAAGACTCAGGAGGGTCCTTCTCACTGCTTTCTCAGGAGCTGGCCCAGACACCCTATGTCAGTCAAGGTGTGGTCAGGAACAAGACAACTTTCAAAAGCCTAGTGGTTCCCAGAAGATTATAAATGAGAGCCCTACTGGCTCAAAAGAAACCAGGACCATCCTTGGGAGCTTCCCAGTGCCTGTTGAGTCTTTCCTAGAAGACTTGTAACAACAAAAGGGTGCAGCAGGGGAAAAAGCAAAATAAACACAGCAGTTAAACACAGGTTAAGCAGAGTGATCACAGGGGACAGGGTGGGGAGGAGCATGGGGATTCTGTGGGGAAATGTCCTCTGGGTCCAGGGCGACCACAGTCCCTTCCTAGTGCCTCTTCCATCTCCCTTATCCAAGGGTGAGGCTGTGTGTCATGATGAGACCATAGGTCAGAGAACAACTTTGGAGTGTCAATTCCAGATATCCACCTTGTTTGAGAAAGGGTCTGTTCTGCACTGTGTAAGGCAGGCTAGCTAACTGACCTACAAGCTTCTGGAAATTCTCCTTTCTTTGGCTCTGGTCTTCCTATAAGCACATTGCATTGGGTTTTCCCTTGGATTCTGGGGGTGCGAACTCAAATCATCACGCTTGTTCAGCAATTGCTTTTACTCACTGAGCCTTTGCTCAAAGATATCCTAGATATCTTTTAGAAACCGTTGTTCACTTTAGGGAGTTGGAGACAGCATGGGGTTCTGAGCTCATTAAAAGACCATCAAGAGAGCTTCTAGGTTACAAAAACAGTAAACAATAGAGAGTTGCCTAGGCTCCCAATTCTTTCTTTGCTTCCTGTGTACTGGGATTAAAGACATGTGCTACTACACCTGGTCCATCTGAACCTCTCTTGATCATCTCTCAGACGAGCAGAGCCAATGGCTCTCCAATGTATGATGTCTGAGTTTACATACACAAGGATGCTCTGGTACCTGTGTGTTCAGTAGCCAGAAGAGCACATTGGATCTCTTAGATCTGGCTTTACAGTCACTTGTTGGACATGCGGCTTATTATGTATGATCTGGGACCAAGCCTTCATTCTCATGATTGTGCAACAAGCACTCTTAACGACTGAGCTGCTACAGTAAAGGGTAGAACTTTGATTTCAATGAATCCAAAATAGCCTGAACTGGCTCCCTAGTTTGGTAGTAAGACAAGAGTATATTTCTAACATGAAGTCCCGGAGATAGCAAGACAGGACCCTAAGGAGGCACCTGCTGGAATTAATGCTGGTGTTGCCCACAGAACCTGGGGCAGGTGCTCCCTGTTAGAGCTATAGCCTAGCTCCGCTTCCCTCCACCCTGTGCAGTTCAGTCTAGCTGAGGTCCAAGTTTACCTCTATTCCAGGGATTAAAGAGCAGTGTGAACTGGCCCAGAGGGTATTGTTTCCTGCCTAAAACCTGAAGCAGGAGTGAGTAGTGGCCAATGACAGCATCCACGGGCGTGGTCACGGAGATGGTCCAGTTCTGGGCACTTCTTTCTTCCACTGCCGCACTCCATCCTTTTCGGTCCCCCAAAGAGGAAATCGGGAATATGGCTTGAGTCTTGTTGGCCTTGGAAGGCTGCTCTCCTAAAATTGCACAGTAATAAGTTGGTCATTTGGACTTTCAGGTCACAGCTCAGAGTAATAAGTCAAGGTATTACAAAGATGGAGGAGACACCAATTAGTTTTGGAGAAGGAAAGAGGTCCTCTTATAATGAGGAGCTGCGGAGGATGATGGGGGAACACAGGCTCTTGGTGCTTATAGAGCTATATCTATGAAAGGGTCACAGTTTACCAAATAGGTGTAATAATGATACTACCATCCCTCCGATCCAGGGGTATTGGTTCCAGGACCTCCAGTAATACCAAAATCCAAGGATGTCTATGTCTCTTTATATAAAATACCACAGCTTTTTTTTCTTATATACTTTAAATAATCTTTTGATTACTCATGAATCCTTATACAACATGAATGCTGTGTAAATGATCCCTGTGCTGTATGTTTTAAGAGTTGATGATGACAAGGGAAAGACTACTTGACAGTCTTTGCCCAGGTATGTCCCATCACGGTTGGCTGATTCTGAGGAAGCAGAACCTGTGGACCTGGAGGGCCTGTGAAGGGACCAAATTAGATACTGCACGTGAAGTTCTTGATTCAATCGCTGATGCATAATACAGATTTCAACGATTAGCACAGACTAGATGCTATATGTAGCCAGAGTTAGACCCCATCAGCCTTTCCTACAGCTCTTAGTGGTACTGCTGCTGAGCACTTTGGAATCGTAGTAACAGAATTCCTCATGTACATCATTGTGTACATCCTCACAACAGCCCCCTCTGCGGAGCAGGGCAGCTTGAGGCCCAGCTGCAGCATGGACCATCCGCACCTTGGTGTTCTGATAGGCTGGTGGGGAGGGAATCCCTCCACATCCCCAAGTCTGCTCTACTGGTGGGGAGGGAATCCCTCCACATCCCCAAGTCCGCTCCACTGGTGGGGAGGGAATCCCTCCACATCCCCAAGTCGGCTCCACATACCGGTTTGTGCCACGAGAGCCACCTTCTTCAGCGCACTCAGAAATTTGTGGACTGGGGCACGGAAGTTCAAGGTGATAGTGAAGGACTGTCCCCTCCTCAAAACCAGGTGCCGGAAGCTGAGGGCTTTGGTGTGGTGCTCCTCATTGTTTTCTGCTGCCTTTAAGTCACAGCTCTTGATACCCAGAGCTGTTGTGGAAAAAAAGGGAAGTCATGCATGCGCGATACATGCAACTACATGAATCAAAAGCCCCTTCCAAGAGTGGGGCTCAGATTTCTTTTTCTTTCTTCCTTTTTTTTTTTTTGATCTTTATTGAGCTCTACATTTTTCTTTGCTCCCCTTCCTGCCTCTCCCCGCCCTCTTCAATCTTCCTACAAGGTCCCCATGCTCCCAATTTACTAAGGAGATCTTGTCTTTTTCTACTTCCCATGTGGATTAGATCTATGTAAGTCTCTCTTAGTGTCCTCATTGTTGTCTAAGTTCTCTGGGATTGTGGTTTGTAGGCTGGCTTTCTTTGCTTTATGTTTAAAAACCACCTATGTGTAAGTACATGTGATAATTGTCTTTCTGTGTCTGGGTTACCTCACTCACAATAATGTTTTCTAGTTCCATCCATTGGGGCTCAGATTTCTTGTCAGCTGTGCAACCTCAAGCAAGCAACTTTCCTGAACTTCAGTTTTCTTCTCAGACTAATCCACCCTCTTTGCAGAGTTATGGGAAATGAATGATGTTATACACATACATACCTAACTGTTTGTATTATTTTACATTAGCCTAATGTCAAACACTTATTAAGGCCCATTAAATGTTAACATTAGTTTCTGGTTCCAAATCCAAACAATGAATAAAATCCAGACTTTTGCACATTACTCAGGCTCCCTTTTTGGAGACAGGGCCTGGTGTATCCCAGGCTGGTCTCGAACTTGCTGTGCAGCTGAGGATGGCCTTAAACCTGTGATCCTCCTGCATACACCTTCCAAGTGCTGAGATTACATGTGTGTTTTATGCAGTGCTGGGATTGTACATGGAGTCTGTGCCTACTAGGCCAGCACTCTACCAACTGAGCTACATTTCTAGTCCAGTCCTCCTCCTCCTCCTCCTCCTCCTCCTCCTCTTCCTCCTCCTCCTTCTTTTCTTTAGAATGCAAACATATAATATTGGGGCTGGTGTGGCGATGAGTGAATCAAATTCTCTTGTCTTAAAGACAACAAGAGGAAGGCTGAGAACAGAACCAGCCCCCCTAAGATAATGTGTATTCTCACTGTCTCATGCCACTTGGAAGGCGGTGGCCTCAGTTACTATGACAGACTCTCAATCTTTATTTTACACAGAGAGCAAAAAACTAGGAACAAGGAATTTTGTTTAATGCTCAATAGGGGCTAGAGAGATGGCTCAGTGACTGAGACCACTGACTGTACTTCCGGAGGACCTGGGTTTGATTACAATATCCACATGGCAACTTACAACTGTCTATAGCTCCAGGTCCAGAATGGTCAATGCTCTCTTCTGGTCTCCAGAGGTACCAGGTACACACATGGGATACATGCATACATACAGGCAAAATACTCATACACATAAAATATAAACAAATAAAATGTTTTGAAAAATCATAAATGCTTAGCAATCCTAAAAGAAGGAACAAGACCAAAAAAAATTAAAGTTTAATTATTCATGTATACATGAATTTCCACGGGGAGCCGCCACAGCAAAAAAATGGTTTGTAGTGTTTGCATGGGCTCAGCTGCTGGGAGGGAGGAGCTGTAGCCTTTGCTTGCAAGTATGGACTAAGATTTGATCTGCTTCAAAGAATGATCTGAAGAGGTATGGAGAGAGTGGACATCCTTGT
>NW_004949096.1:29637753-29666142 GCF_000317375.1 Microtus ochrogaster
AAAAAAAGATCTGATCTTGACACTCAGTCCTTTGGGCTCCAGGACATGTATTGACAAGTGCCAGAGACTCCCACCTCAGTCACCGAACTTCGTGGTTAAGGGCTCAAGAGCAGAGGGAACAGTGGGGAAAGAGCTTGTGTTCCCGACGGCTCCTGTCATAGTGAAGGGGTAGATATATGATGATGTACAATGACATAATACTGAGGGAAAGAACTGGCACCTTGACTCTGAAGATGTAAAACCTCTCTGCACTGCTTGTCCTGGTACCCCTGTGCCCAGGGGTACCCTGGTGCCCTTTGCATCGTGTCTCTCTCTCACCTACTAGTGAGGTGTTCAGGTCATGGCAGTAGAGAAAAATAGCTTCAGCTAGGCTGGGAATTGTAAAGCGAGCAACAGCCATGGCGGAAGTCAGCACTGACTCCTCTCTGCACACTGGTTCTGGGGCCTGGACTGAGCCCATCTTCTATGGGATGGTTGATTTGGACTGGGTGGTAGAAGGGTGGGCTGCCACAGGATTTGAGCCCAGGTACACTGGGCCTACCTAATAACCACAGAATCCTGGCAAGAGCCATCCTTCGGAATCCTCTGAACTCTGGTTCTATCTATCTTCCTGGCTTCTTTTTATCTGAAAGGTGCATCTTCCCCTTTCAATACATAAAGGCATGGCCTCTAAAGCCTTGGCTGACTTCTCCAGCGGGAGCTCGATCTGCAGCTTCCACAGTACTCTGTTTCCCTAAATAACTCACCCCATTTTATAGGCATCACCCACAGTTCTCGGCCCACATACCTGCTGGGAGCCTGCTAAGGGACTGTGCCTATTCTAGTTCTGCATCTTCTGCCCAGCAGGATGCTGAACACAGTTCATTTCCTAGTTAATGTGTGCTCCCTCGATGGCAGGGCAAGAACATGCGATCAGCCCTAAGAAGGGTTTTTCAGAGGTGCTCAGGGCTCAGGCTTCATCTATGCAGACACTCACCACAGAAGCCCCCGGAGTTTCTATACCCCCTTAGTCTGTTTGATTGCTTCATAATTCTCTCTTCTCATTGTACTGTTCAGTGACTCCTACCACCCCTTCTCTCCTCTTAGACTTGGAGCTATGACAGCCTCCAGATTCCCAGGCATCTTTATTTTATTTCCTATTGTGTGTTGGGGAAGAAAGGGCTTATTTCATCTTACAGTGTGTAGTCCATCATCCAGAGAAGTCAGGACCGGAACCTGCAGCCAGGAACTGAAGCAGAAGCTGTGGAGGAGTGCCGGTTACTGGCTTATACTATTCGGGACCATCTGCCTAGGGATAGCGCAACCCACAGTGGGTCGGGCCCTCCCACATCAATCATCAATTGAGAAAATGGACCACATGCCTGCCCACCAGCCAATCTGGTGGGGATATTTTTTCAGTTGAAGTTTCTTCTTCCATAATGGCTCTAGCCTGTGCCGAGCTTGTTTGGTTGGAAGCATCACCCCAGCCCCAGCCCCTAACATCCTTCTCTAAAAAGGTTTGGGATGTTTGGTTGGAAGTGTCACCCCAGCCCCTGACATCCATTTTGGAATGTTTGAGTCCAGACTCCACCTCTGAGAAAGCCCACAAAAACGGTGACCCCTCCACATAGAGGGTCAAGATCCCCCCACAGGCCATTTAAACTGCCCCCAGAGAACAAACATGTGCTCTCTCCAGTTCTCCTTCCTGGAAGCGCTGGCTTTTTCTAATTCGGTTTGATTTGGTCTGATTTGGATAATTGCATCGGCGGAGAGGCTTGTTGGGCCGGAAAAACTTTACAGAGCTGACATGAAAACTGGCCAGCTTACCAGGTGTATCTCATTTGTATCACAGCCTAGAGAGTGGTAACCATTTACATTATGTTGGTCTTGGGCTATGAATACAAATTCATGATAATCACCCTCACCATTCCACTATCATCATTATAATTAAAATTACCATACAACCACCCACCTCCTATTCACACCACCACCTCCTCCCTCCCCCCTCCCCCAATCCTTACACACACTACTGTCACATCCATCACCAAGCTTATTTCCTTTAATAAAACACGTCTTGATGACCACCCTAACAGCCAGGAACTGGCTTAGCATACCTTGTCCCATGGCCACAGGCTACTCGGATCCCCTTGCACACCACACAGGAAATGTTGGCCTTGACTTGTTGCCTCTGGGCTCTGGGCTCTCTCTCCAAATCTCTCTTCACACTGAAAAGATGGAACACTTCTGTTGGTTTGTAAAAAGCAAATTCTCTCGCTCCTCTGTGAGCCTCCCGACAGGTTTCTTGTCTGCTACTCCCTTCTTGCTGCTATCTCCCAGACCAGCTGCTGGGAGTGACCCCATTTCCCCCATGATCGCTCTTAGCCAGAAGGCCTAGGCAGGGTTCTGTCTGCCAGGCTGGAGTGAAAGTTTCTGGGGGAGACCCCGATTCTTCAACAACCTCAAGACCCCCTGGAGATGTCATCTGACTGATTCTAGACGCAGTCTCAAGCTGTGGGTCTGCATCCTCCCCTCTGAATATCTCTGGTCCTAAGAAAATTCTGAGCAGCCACTTACCGCGTGAATGTCTGTAACCCATCTGTTTGGAAGAGATAAGGAAATAGTGTGTTGAAAAAGAAAATGCAGAAGCCAGGGACCTGGCTGGTTCAAGAGGACCTTGGTCGGGAACAGCCAACCAGAGAAGGTTTAGAATGGTTTGGGCCTCAGCTCTAGCCTTTCCACTTTCTCCTTATTTAGTCATTAAGGATAACAACACAGGAGAGGATGGCCTGTCTGCCTCCTTGGCTTTCTGGCCCTTCTCCTGGGCTTCCCAGTGTGTGTTCAAGGGCACACTTAGGGGCACCTGGTGTGTGAGATGCCTGTGCCCGTGGAAGGACACAGAACAGACTGCATAAGCTCTGGTTCCTGTGGACTGGGAAGCCGGGATGGGACAGGAAGATGCTTCTGCTGTTCACACTTTTAAAACATTTAACTGTTATCTGCTTGAAGAATATTATGATGCAAAATAAGTAAATAAAGTAAAAAAGGAAGAAGAAACTGCTGCCGCCCACCCCCAAGAAATACTTTCCCCTAAGAATTGAAGAAGTTAATTTATCATTATTTAATTTTTACCTAGAAAACACAAATCTAAAGATGATGATAAAAATTGGCTAGGATCTGGCTAGCGCCAGCATTATTAAAACCAATGCAGTAATTTCCATACCTGTAGTCAGTAAGCAGTTGTAAACATAATTAAAGCCCTAACTTACAGTTCTTAACAACAATGAAAGATGAAATATTCATAAATAAACCTGAAGAATCTGTAAAGGCTGTGAGAGAAACTATTGAAGAATGAAAAGAAGATTTGAACAGATAAAAGTGTAGGTCACACTCTTGGATAGGAGGCCTCAGAACTTCCTAGACTGAGCTTAAGGTTAATGCAGCCCCAGCAAAAACATCAAAACAATTTTCCTTTGAAACTAGGTAAACTGACTCCAAGTTTTAAAAGGAAACTTGTAAAGCAGTAATGACCTATGATCAGGGTTCCCAGCTATTAAAACGTGATAATCCTTATAACTTAGAAATGTACTCATTAAATGTACTAAATGTTGTACTTTGACTTGATGAAGGAAAAAAGATTCATTAGCACTAATGTCCCCATGGTTTGGGGACATTAGTTTGCCATAAACTTGACTTCCTGTTAGACCACATAAATGAATTACAGATGGATCCAAACTATAACTGTAGGGGCTGGAGTGGTAGCTCCGTGGTTTAGAGCACTGAATGCTCTCCCAGAGGACTCAAGTTCAATTTCCAACACACATATGGTGGCCTACAACTGCCTATAATTCTAGTCCCAGGAGATTCTATGCCCTTGACTGGCCTCTGCAGGCACCAGGCATACACACAGCACACAGACATACATACATTCAGGCAAAATACCCATGCACATAAAATAACAATTAAAAACATATTCTTTTAAAATGATTGTGTGTGTATGTGTGTATTCCTGAGTGTATGTAGGTATATCACATGTATGCAAGAACCTGAAAAGGTTAGAAGAGGATCTTGGATGCCTTGGAACTGGGTTATAAGTTATAAGCCACCAAGTGGGTATTGGAAACTGAACCTGGGTCTTCTGTAAGAGCAACAAGTGCATTTAACCTCTAGCCATCTCTCTGGTTCCATTAAAGTTAATTCCTTTGATTTAGCTGCTCCAATTGAACAAAATGAGTTTATACAATTATAGTCAATGCATTGATACTTTAAAAAGCAAAAGATGGACAGTAACCTAAACATCCACAAGTAAGGTGTAAATATACCTTAACATTTATTAATAATTAATGTTTGTTTATATTAATTAATGTAATTAATATTAATAATTAATAATCAATGATGCATGAATTCAGTGGAACACAAGTGTGAAGGAAGGCAATTGCTGTCTATAAAAAGATATGGAGCAATTTTCAAGCATTATTATTAATTTAAAAAAACGAGTCATGGAACAATGAGCAGTTTGTGCTGCTTCTGTGTAAAGGCTGCCTGTGAGTTTGCTCATATTTACCCAGAGCATTTCTGGAAAGCTCCGGCGTCTGCACAAGGAAATTCAGTGCCCAGCAGTAGTAAGACTTTCTTCATCATTTTGTACCCTGTACCATGAGTATGTATTTATAAGTTAGTATTAAAAATAGTGAAAACTTGCAAGGGAAAGGAAGGTTTTATTAAACAACCCTGTTTGCTGAGGAGTTCTACTTGGGTGGGCAATGGACAAAGTTGTGGGCTTGCTCCATTTTGGGAGGGTTTCTTCTCCATTTCAAACCATCAACCAAAGACACTCTCCTCTGTCATGGCGGAATTCCCATGAGACCTTTGCGATATCCAGTCTCTGGCAGTTTCCGTGTGGGCACTTTGGAGGAGTGTGGAACAAGACAGACACCGCTGTGGTTTGGTTTAGCCAAGGACAGATGTGGAGAGGAAGAAGGCTGACTCCAAGTATCAGTCATCCGGCTCCCTGCAGCACCCACACCTCTGCAGAACTCCAGCTTCTCACTGGTGCGTCCCAAAGAAGGGCTTATATATTCAACTATGGCCAAAAAGTATTTTGACCACTCTTGTGCACCAGAAACTATTCCAGGCTCTGCTAATACAATAATAAATTAGACCAATGTTTCTCTGTCTCTGAGAAGCCTGTATTCCAGCAGGGGGAGACAGATACTTCTGGGTGCCTAAAACGGCTTGACAGGTCAATCTACCTTTGAGATAGGTGCTATAAAAGATGACCACTGTGCTCTTAGACCTCGGAGTGGGGGCCAGGCATGGTAGGAAAACTGAAAAGCTGGGAGGATAACTTGTCCCTGGCTAGCTGGGGTGTTATGGAAGATGGACCAATGCATGCAGAATTGCTAATGTAGGGAACAGGAGAAAGAACACCGAGTCTAGGGTGCAGCTGAGGATCTGAGGTTCTATTCTTAGAGCAGTGGGAGACTGTTGAACCATATTTAGGCAAGCATCACCAAGTCAGATTTGCATTTTAAAATACCAAGCACTATCTAAAATAAACGGTTTAGAGGGCTGAGAGGGCAGGGAGTTATCCAACAAGAGACATCTGGTGGTGGTCCAGGTGAAAGATAACAATGGATTTGTGAAGGGTATTAAAGAGAGGTGTGGACGGATTTGAGAAGAAAGGAAATTGACAAATCATGTTAATGGGACTAGAGAGGGTAAAGAATTCTTCCAACATGACACCCAGGCTCATGTTAGCTGTACCGGCACATGCTCTACAAGGTGCTTCCACATAGATTATCTTCTATGATTTTAGCCTCCATCCTGTAAGCCAAGCAAGGGACCAGTATCTCGATTTTGTTAGTATAGGGAGTGCACACTGTGAATGAATGAATGAATGAATTTGTGTAGCAGTCGATTAATACGCTGCTTCATCCCAGAATTTAAGAAGGCTAGTAATAAAGTGTGACAAGACAGAAGAACACGCATGCCAAGCTTTATTAGCCATGGACAAGGCTAAATCTGACACAGCATAACCTGCTGTCCGCAGGCTGGATAACCTACTGTCCGCAGGCTGTCCGCAGGCTGTCCGCAGGCTGCATAACCTACTGTCCGCAGGCTGTCCACAGGCTGTCCGCAGGCTGTCCACAGGCTGTCCGCAGGCTGTCCACAGGCTGTCCGCAGGCTGGGTGCTGAGGCTTCCTCAGCCGCTCGCAGCTTATGGTAAAACCTAGATTCGAACTGAAGTCAAATCCCACACATTGCAGAACACATTACCTTGCATCCAGTCTACTGCGGAGAAGACCCTCTATTGAGTCTGTCTTGAAAATTTTTCTTACTGATTTCTGCTTCTGGAATAAGCAGACTAGCTTGTTATAAATTCATTCTGTTGAGAACAATCAACAAAGCTAAATAAAAAGTTAAAAACACCTGACTGAAGGCATCATGCTAACAAGGATTGGGAGGGCCAAGATTTTGGAGGGACAGTGTGCACAGTGTGATCTTGACCCCAGCTGCTAATTCATAGCTGAGTCCTAGGTGGCAGACGAGACTGTAAGAATCCAAGAGCTTCTGGCAGCCTCACAAAATTGGAGTTCCCGGTTCTCCATGGATGAAGGGTCCCAGCAAATAACTCAGGCTTTTGACTAGGACCCCAAAAGGGGCTCCAGGAGAAAACATAGCAAATAGGAAATAGAAACCCATTTTGTTTTTATTATTTTTAGATTTATTTCATTTTAATTAATTAAATTGTTTTATAGGTGGGGGTTTGCCTGCAAGTACAATCTGAGCACCATGTGTGGTGCGGTGCCCATGGAGGTCAGAAGAGGGAGTCAGATCCCGTGGAACTGGAGGTACAGGCAGTCATGAGCTGCCACGTGGGTCCTGGGAACTGAATCCAGATTGTCTGCAAAAGCAGCCAGTGCTCTTAACTGAGCCATCTCTCCAGGTCCAGAAACCAGCTTTCTGTCAGTCTCAGCTGCAATGCTTTACCCTCATCCAAGCTGGTGAGAGAATTTCTCTGTAGGAAATTAGCATCATCTAGAGCATGATGACGAAGAATAGAGAACTCTCTCACAGATTCCCTCACGTTCCCAGCTCTCACAGATCCTGAACACCCTGCTAGTTCGGGCTCATAGTTCCATGCTCTCCTACAGCCAAAGCCAAGCCTCACCCTGGTGGAAGCAGAGGGGCTCCGCTCTCTGATATCGACACTCCGCAGTCGAGTACCTTTTCTCTGTGCTTAGGGAAGAGCGGCCAGGCCCAAACCGGCACTGGTGCTTCCCAGATACTAGAAAGTAAGGCTTCAGGAGTAGGTTCAGAGGAGCGACTTAAGCATGTGCACGTTTGTCTTCTGGTCAGTGGGAAGATGGGGATAGAGAAAGGCTGAGCAATGGGGGACCAGAAATCAGAGAGACGCAGAGCCCAGGCAACAAAATGCCTGCCCTTCCCATATAGCCAGTCCCATACTCTCTAGCTGTTCATGAGGTGTGGGAGAATGAGGGCCTCTACTTCCCTGAACTCCAGACTGGCTCATGGCACTAGCACAGGCATCTTTGGGACCAACGGGTGAACTCCAGGAACACTGGGATGGCACAGTGGGCATCTGGAGTCAGACTTGTTTGAGGGTGAATTAAAGGAGTCACCTAGCCAATCTCTGGACTTCAAGCAACCAAAACTATTTTCTGACAATGTAGCCAAAAAATGACAGAGGCTGAGGGATATCCTTGATTGTGAGGTGAAAGGAGAATCAGGCTCAGAACCAGGAGAAGGCAGAAGCCCGGGCGGCTGAGGGGTCCTGGCAGCAGTGATACACACTCTCCCCTCTGCTGTTGAGAAGCATGGGCTGTGGACTGGGTCCTCTCTTCTCTGCCTTACTGTTCTGCATTAAAGCCCTCGGAGAACAGCGACCTGTCCTGTGTAAGTCACAAGCCCACTTGGGCTGTGAAAAAGCAGAGTGTCTCAGCTGAGGGGGGCACCAATTCCCCACTTGACACAGACACTCAATAAACGTGAAATGAACCAATGAAAAGACGGAAGGCCTTGCTCGAATGAACGACTGTGGTGAGGACCGGCAGCTACCACAGCTGACCAGGGTGGAGACCTCGTCCATAGTATGGACTCACGTGGAGTCTGCTCAGTGCTGCGAAACAGAAACAGGCAGGAACTGGGCTCCAGGATGGGGAGAAACATGTCAACACTAGTGACCCCAGTTCCTACTGGCTTCCTGAGGAGCTCCGTCTTCATCTAGGCCCTACTAAGAGCCTCATATTTGTCCGTCTGCTTGTGTCCTCCTGCTTTGACCTCCAGCCACCCAAATGGTTTGCAGCTCTTGGCTGCTTCACTCAACTCCATCGCTTTCCAACCCTGAGTCCATTTTTTTATAACCATCTACTACTATTTTAGGTCCTAATAATTGTTACTTCCTCCAGGAAGCTTTCCTCAATCCACAGTTTGAACCAAACTGGTTCACCGTCTTTGTGCTCCAAAACACTCTGGCTACCTCAATAGCGGTCCTCGGCTTGCTTTCTCAAAAATCTCCTTGGTAGGCGAGAGGACTCAGCAGGCAAGTGCTCTTGCTGCTAAGCCTGCCCACCTGAGCTCTAGACCTTGAACAGAAGCAGAAAACCAGCTTCCTCAAATTGTCCTCTGACCATCAGGTGCATGTTTGACAATCAGGTGCTCACACGCATTCTTGCACACACACACACACACACACACAAAATGTAAAAATTAATTAGTTAATTAATTTAAAGTCTTTTAAAATCTCTCATGTAGTTTAGATTCTCCAAATGCTCAGCTTGAGCTCCCGGATCGCCAGCCTGGCCCTTCGCATATACTCAGTGCCAGCCTGCCTGAGGGCCTCGGGCCTAGAAGAAACTCAGTAGCCATTTGTTGAGCGAGCTGATGAGCGTGGTGTTGACAAGACTCACTCACGAGTCTGAGGCTGCGCAGCTAAAACTTCCCAAGTTCTTCAGAGATCACCCTCTCTGTCAGAGGCGCCTCTCCGTGGTATTTTCCTTAAACGATTTCTTGTTGTTGCCGTGCAGTAATTATAGGCTAAGATAATTGTAGGTTCCTTCCAGCTGTGCCACCAGCTTCTCAGCTGACTCTCCCACAGCGCAGTCAGCTTACTGGTAATTCCCACCACACCCCTTCTCTCCCTCTGATTAACGACATTGACCCTTTTGTTTATGGGTAATGGAAGTCATTAACTTCTTTATTTAATGTCTGTGTATTTACTAGGACACCTGTCTTAGCCAGGTCGCCGGTGCCTGGAGGGCAGGAGCGTCTCTGGCAGCAGACTGGGAAAGGCGCTGCAGAGCTGTTTTGTGTTCAGTGGCGCAGACTGGGCAGGGTGTGCGTGAGCGTCAACATGAGCTGCAGCAGGTATGAAGCCCTGAGTTGTGTCAGTGCCCCCCAAATGCCCACCCCTTTGTACTAGCAGTTGGCGTTTCCTTCCTGACTGCCCGCCAACAGCAGGCCTCCAGGAACACAAACGCACTGGTGGCATCAGATGGAGAGGTGAGGACTGTGTGTGCTGAAGAATGGCTTCAGGGTCACCTGGGGGCATATCTAAGGGAGGGCCAGGGCAAGAGATAACCTGGGCCTTTTCTCTCTCCTTGTGACAAGAAATTGAGACAGAACCTGGTATCTTAATACACTTTGGGACTTTTGCTCTTCGACCTGGATTGTGACTGTCACCTACTTAGTGTCTGTCTTCCATGTTCCCACCAGAATGTAGGCTCCACAATGCCAGGGCCTCTGCTTTATTTGCTATCTCATCTCTTACACTCGGAGCGGTATTTGCACCAGACACTCAGTAAATCCTTCTTGAATGAGTGAATGGGCTCAAACACTGAGGCAGCAGGAAGCTCCTAGCCACTGAAGGGCAGGGGGAGCTCTGCAGAGAAAGTGATGATTACTCGTGGTGGAGCAGATGACCCCAAGGAACAAAGCTTGTTGATACTGTTTGGTCATCACACCGACAAAGCGACAGTGAGCTGCTAAAGCTTGTCTTCCCTTGACCTCTGTGCCAAATCGCACTTCTGTAGGATGCCATAGAGTCCTGGCCAGTTTCATGCTATCTCTGGCATGTCCATCGCTGTCCGAGTCTGTGAAGCCTTGAGTTTAAAATCCATGCTACTACCGTAGCTCAGAGTTTGTTTTATTTTTCTTTAAAAAATTTACATTTAAACTGGGTGGTGGTGGTGCATGCCTTTAAGCCCAGCACTTGAGAGGCAGAGGCAGGCAGATCTCTGTGAGTTCAAGGCCAACCTGGTCTACAGAGTGAGTTCCAGGACAGGCTCCAAAGCTACAGAGAAACCCTGTCTCGAAAAAGCAAAAAACAAAAAAAAGAAAGAAAAAGAAAAAAATTTATATTTATTTATCTTTACTGCATGTGTATGAATTTTTTTTCTGCATGAGTTTGGTTGGGTCCCTGTAGCTGGGGTCACAGATGATCATGAGTCACCGTGTGAGGGCTGGGAAATCTAACCCGAGTTCTTTG
This sequence comes from Microtus ochrogaster, assembly GCF_000317375.1. Classification (NCBI taxonomy): domain Eukaryota; kingdom Metazoa; phylum Chordata; class Mammalia; order Rodentia; family Cricetidae; genus Microtus; species Microtus ochrogaster. The sequence continues at coordinate 29,648,240 of NW_004949096.1, forward strand.
CAAAAGCAGCCCACGCTCTCCTTGCTGAGCTGTCTCTCCAGCCCCACCTCAGGGTTTATACACCGGTGTCAACGTATACATTCTTGTAACCCTTGATGTCTTTAAACTTATTGCTCCTCAGATTAGCTTGGATCTGCCTTTGGCCACTCTTGAAAGGCACCGTCTTCAGAGTGATGCTGGCTTTGTGATGGGGTTTGAGGACTCCGATGCTGCAACAGAGAACAAAGAATGTCAGGAAACTCTTTCCTCCTGGCTTCTTGCACTCTGCTCTCCCCTGTCCTGAGTCCACCCTTGGGCAGCAGGATGCCATGGGAGGGAAGCCTGGGTGCTCCTGCACTTACAGAACCCTCTGCTGCTTCTTAAAGAGACCGCTTCCTTCCAAGGTCAGCACACAGTCCTCGACTGGCTCTGAGAGTGGGTTTGAAAAGACCACCTGGACGGTGAGTGGCTGATTCACAAGGGCTGCTCCTAGCACCTAAACAGAGACCCCGGCCGGAAAGAGGCAGTTAGTCGTCACCCGCCAGTTCACCAAATGTTAAGGAGCAGTGCTGTTTAGGCTTGTAGCTGTCAGAATGCCCCATCCCCAAACGCGCCACTCTGGCCTCGGGATTATTTTGAGTTGAAGCAATAAGAAGGAAAAAAATGCTTTCTGGTTTCTATCCTAAAGGTATACATTTACAAAGGTGTCTCCCTTCTCCTTCCTTTTGCCCGGAAGGTCAAAGTTCATCACTGAGTCATGGATCTCTGTGCTGGTTGGGATTTTGTCAATTTGATAAAAACTAGAGTTTCTGAGGAGTTGCTTTTATCATATTGGCCTGTGAGCAAGTCTGTGGTGGCGTTTTCTTGGTCCATGTGGGAGGGTTTAGCTCACGGTGAGAGGTACCATTCTTAGGCAGGTGCTCCTGGTTGTATAAGAAAGAAAGATGAACAAGCCATGGGTGGCAAGCCAGTAAGCAACACCCCTTCTTGGTTCCTGATCCTATGTGAGTTCCTTCCCTGAGTTCTCTCAATGACCAGTACACCCTTTCTTCCCCAGGTTGGTGTTGGCCAGTGTTTGAGTCTAGCAACAGAAAAGCACACTAGACGAGTCCCTCATCAGCCCAGAGATAGCACTGAGGAATCTCCATGACACGATTGCCCCCCGTGCCCTTCTTCTCTTGGGTTCCCATACATTTGCCTTCTTGTATTCTGCTACCCCTAGAAACTCAAAGCCCCTCCCATCTCTTCTTGATTCTCTCAAAATGTATTGCTCCTTCACTAAGATACTGTTTACGTCTGCTGGAGACTTTGAAGTGCTGTCAATAGGGCCTCATAGCCTCTCTTGGTGGAGATCCAGGAGATGGGTTAGACCCTGGAGACGGCATTGCAGAAAAAGAACCCTCAATCTCTTTTCCTCTCAGAAAGGCCACAGAACGCCAGAGGCCCTGTCATCTACTTTTCTCTTTCAATACTTCAGGCAGAAGCCCAGTGGATTTGCTCAAGGACACACAGCCAGAAAATATCAAGTCAAATGGCCTTGAGGTGGACTTCACTGAGCCACTGGCATCTGGACTGCTGCCATGTTTGCCCCTGGAAGGTCAACACAGGAAGCAGCACAAGAAAGGCTCTCTGAGTCTATGGCCTGAACTCAAGGATCCACACTGTAGTAGTTTAACTGTAATTGGCCCCAATAAGATCACAGGGAGAGGCACTGTTAGGAGGTGTGGCTTTGCTGGAGTAGGTGTGGCCTTGTTGGAGGAAGCGAGTCACTGTGGAGACCAGCTTTGAGGCCTCATATGTACTTGAGTCATGCCCAGTGAGACAGACCACTTCTTGTTGCCTGAGCAAGATGCAGAAATCTCGGCTACCGCTCCAGCACCGTGTCTGCCTGCACGCCACCATGTCCCACCGTGATGATGATGGACTGAACCTCTAAACTGTAAGCCACCCAGTTAAGTGTTGTCCTTTATAAGAGTTGCCGTGATCATGGTTTCTCTCCACAGCAATAGAAACCTAACTAAGACATACACAAAAGGCTTCTAATAGTACCAAGAAATGAAGACCCCTCAATAAGCTGCTCCCTTCTGGGGTCCCAGAATGAGTTAAGAAGAGATGTCCTCCCGAACAGGCCTGCTGCCCCAGGACCATTTTAAGGGCCCCCTTTTGCCTACATTAATCATGATGCCCGGGAAGGTCAGGGTGATGATCTTGTTCACCAGGATTTTCTCAGGACTGCTTTTCTCTTCACCTAGGGCGCTGATGCGGATTAGCTTGTCCGTTGACAGATACTGGCTGTACTGGGAGTAGAGGATTTTGCAAGGGTAGGTCTTTTCTAGGGAGAAAAGACAAGAAGGAAGAGGTAAGCATGGCTGAGAAAGCCAGATGGGCCACAGTTGGATCTGATGGTTCTATGGAGAAGAGGGAGCCAGGGTTCACCCAGTTTTGCTAAAGCAGAAACTAACCTTTCAGATGGGAAACCTGCAGTTAAGAAAGGCAATATAAACAGGGCGGTGGGAGTGCACACCTTTAATCCCAGCACTTCAAAGGCAGAAGCAAGTGGATCTCTGAGAGTTCAAGGACAGCCTAGTCTACAAAGGGAATTCCAGAACCTCCAGAGCTACAAAGAGAAACCCTGTCTTGAAACCACTTCTCCCCCAAAGCCAACATAGGTTGCCAAGAATCATTCCAAGGTCCAAAGTCTAGATGACTCCAAAGCTCAGGGTTTCACCAACAGGTGGGCTGCTTTCCTCAGGGGTCAGCAGGAGGAAGGAAGGAGGGAGAGAGAAGAAGGAAAAGAGGGAAGAGAAAAGGGGGCAGGAGAACTATGCATGTACCTTCTTCAGGGAACAGTGTAATGAATGCGACATCCTGCCAGAATGGGGCCAGGGGACTGCCATCGTGCAACAGAGACTGGGCACTCAAATTGAGCTTGAGATCCTTGAACTGAGGTGACAGGTTGACAGCCAACAGGACAAAGTTTATGTCTTGGCCCATGTTGGGTGGGTCAAGCAGCTCAAATTTCAGAGAGACCTGGATGACATCGCTGGGTCGAAGGGAAGGTGTATCCAGGCTCCTAGGACTATTTTGCCTTCGTGACGTGGAGCTGAAGGAATTTGAGTCTCCTTGATGGGGTCCTAGAGACCTTCCAGCCTTTAGCTTCTGTAGAGCCTTTAGAAACACCTGTCTCTCTTGAAGGGAACCTAGAAGGGTAGATGGGATACAGTATCAGCATGGCCAGGCTGACCAGGAGGTAAGCCTTAGCTGAACATTCTACCCTCAGCACCTCCACCAACAAGACTAAAGATGCAAAATCAGTGGAGCACAACCACCTGTAGCTCCAGCTCTAAGGGATCGAACGCTTTCTTCTGGCCTTTGAGAGTACCCGCCCACACATGCACATACGTACACATAAATAAACAGAAAACAAATCTTTATAAAATCAATAGTGAATTATCAGAACGGAAATTAAGAAAGCAATCTAATTTTTATTTAGCCTTTCAAGAAATAGCAATACTTAGGAATAAATTTAATCAAATAGGTAAAAGATCTCTATAATGAAAATTATAAAATATTGATGAAAGAAATTGAAGATAGTAGAAAAAAGTGGGAGGGTATCTCATGTTATGGGCTGGAAGAACAGTATTATTTAAAAAGTCCATACTAATACCCCTTCAGAGACTGTGGAGTTCGACCAGATTCACTCAGAAGTCATGAGAATGACCATCAACAACACTAGGAGGATCCTAATGTCCTCTGAACGTGTGGCTCTTACATTTAATGACATGAAGAACATGCAAGAGGACTTCAAAGGGACCAAGAAAGGCACTATCTGCCTTATCCCTTAATGGTCATCTTGCTGTCTAATGGGAAGAAGGAAATCCTTCGTGATGAAGGCAGTCCTTGGTGATGAAGGACCATGAGATCAAGCAGCCAGTGTTCCATGGAGACTTCATTAAGAGAATAGTGATGAAGCAGGAGGCGGCTGGAAGGCTCTCCTTCCTATATGTCGACCTCCATAGTGTGGCATGCCATTGAGTTTGGAGGGTAGATACTTAGGTGGCATCTTAAGTCTCCAGAGGTGAAGACCCCAAATGGAGCCTATGGGTACTCTAACTATGCCTTCCCCCATACTGGTAGTCAGTGGAATGTACCCCTGGCTATCCACCACTTCTACTTGAGTTATATCCAGTCTCTCCCTTGATAGATGGAATCATGGATGTGTAAAACCCCTGTTACCACCCTAACCTTGGCGCATGGTATCTCCAATCTGAGGCTCCAACATCCCCTTTGCTCCTGTAGTTGAGGCCAAGGCCACAGAAATAGCTGCTAGTGCCTATTACAACTCAGGCAACCCACATAATGGCTACATGAACATGAACAGCCTCCATCACCACTCTACTACCCCGCAGAAGACAAGAATACCCAGTAGACCCTGTCCAACTCCCTGCCTCCTTCTCCCATGATCTTTCCTGGGTTTTCCACTGGTCTGCACCTGGGACTCAGGGAGAGCCATGTCCTCCCCAAGTTCTGATTATAAACAGTTACCTCTGATATGCTTGCTGATGGAAGGGCAGGCTCCAGGCTCCTGGCCTCTGAGAAACACCTCCCAGATGCCCAGCCCATGGTGCTGAGTTCCCTTCACAGAGCCCACTCCTTCCGCATCCCAGTCTCTCAGTCTGGTGGATTTGCACTGCACCTCGTGGGCTCATTAGACAAGTCACATGTCCGGGGCCCAGTCTGGCCATATTGCCATTCACCCCTGCTGTGTGTGGCCCTGGAAGGCCACTGGCCCAGCAGGCTATCAGTCAGGCTCTGGCCTCTCATACTTACCCAGATACCCTTGTCCTTCCTTGTTCCTTCCTTAGCCTCCAGCTTTGGGAATTGTACCCTGAGATCCCAGGGGTTGGTAGCATCAGAGGAAAGGCCACTGTGGCTAGGAGTCCTGCTATTTTCTAGAAATTATTTCCCCGCTCCACTCTCTTTTATAAGGGCCTTCTCCTAGAGAGCGGCAGAATGCGTGTTTGTCCTATCGGGCCCTATAGTCAATGGTGTGTGACTGTAACCTGCCACCTACCCCACCCCTGGATGCTTCATGCTCCTGGACGCATGAAGATTCACCATTGTTTGTTCCTGTATGAATAGAATTCCCTACTCATTTGAAAAAATCCAGTTAATGTAAAATAAACCCTGTTTGTACCTTGATGTGTTTGCTGCAACTGTGAAATAGTAAAAATAAAGTAAGTGGTCAACAATGTGCATATAACCCAGAATGATCTATGTAGTCAATGGAATTCCTATCAAAGCACTCCTTTAATCCCAGCACTCAGGAGGCAGAGGCAGGCAGATCTCTGTGAGTTCAAGGCCAGCCTGGTCTACAGAGTGAGTTCCAGTACAGGCCCAAAAGATACAGAAAAATGCTGTCTTAAAAAACAAAACAAAACAAAGAAAGACCAAACAAACAAAAAAACCAAAAGCAAAGTAAAAGGTATTACACTCCCTGGCTTCAAAATGTATCAGTGAGTCACAGTGAAGACCCTGATTCTGGTCCTCAGGGATGCGAATCTTTGCTTGACTTCCCAGAAGTTCATCTGGCAGGTGGCTGTCCAGGAGTTCCCACCTGATAACATGGTCTCTCCTTTGGCCTTACTGACTTTGATGAGAAGCCCCTGACAGGACTATCACCTCGGCATCACCCTCTGGTCCTGCTGGTCCCATGTGTATGAGGGTGAATGCTGATCTTTTGAAGTGTGAATGCTGGATGGTGATCTGGCCTGTCTCTTAAACACTCAACCAAACACAATTAACTAAATGTTAAGTTAAATGAACAAAATCTACCAATAGTTTACTAAGTTGACCACCATCTTCGGTAGAAAGCTGAGCTTTGAGAAGCTGGGAGAACTCATGTTGTGTTGGCGGATGTCTATACATGGCTGACTTGTTGGTCTAGAACATATTGTAGATACAAATATACTGGAGGGAGGTCTCTGGCTGAGCTTTGAGAAGCTGGGAGAACTCATGTTGTGTTGGCAGATGTCTATATATGGCTGACTAGTAGATATGAACATACTGGAGGGAGGTCTCTGGCCTGTGGGACATGAGGTGATGGTGGATAGAAGTAAGGCAGTGGGAACACCCTGACAGGATCTGTGCAACTGAATGACTAAGGAGGCAAACCTGGGTCTTGCCCTGTGTCATGGCCTCTGACTCCCCGGGTTACGGCAGGGGATGGTACCCTGAACTCAGGCTCTCAGGGAGGCTGCTCGACGGTACCTTCTTCATACTTGTAGCTCTCTGTGACGTCATCACGCTCATCACTCTGGATGCTCTTAGTACTGATAAAGTTCCCAACAGTGGCCGTGTCCCGGTGAAGTTTCTGCTCCTTCCCTCCGTAGACAAGCCAAGACATGCAGTCAGCATTCACCATGGAAAACGCAAACGGTGTGTCATAGTTTAGATCCACTTCCCCCTCTTTGATGGCTTTGACAGAAGCTGGGCCACAGCAGTAGAGACCTGAAGGAAAATGGGGAGGAAGGTTCTGGTAGATAGTATGTGGTGGACCAGACAGGGCCTGGGGCAGGTCTGTGAGGGTGGGTCCTGACTCCTGTCTAGAGAGCCTCACCATTGCTGGTTTCCTGCGGTGTCGCATCCAGCACTTGCCAGCCTCCGTATCCAGGAGGCAGGTCCTTCCGTGCCATCCAGCACTCATCCCACACGTGGAAATTCCTAAGGAAGAGGCCGGGGGAGTTGGTGTTAAGTACACCTAAGACAGGGCGATCTTGCTTGCTTCCTTTCTAGACCGACAAGGATAAGCAGGTGAACTGGCTACAGAAAGACTCGCAGGGCTTAAGTGTCTTTGGGGAGGAAAGACAGATCTTCCTCTTGTGAGCCTTTGTCTGCAGAGCATCTCTCTGCTGACTGTGTGAACAGTGAAGGCTTCCAGTTTACTGAAGTTACAATTCCTCTAGGATCTCTCACAGGGTGCCTCGTGGCTCCTTTCCTCCTCTCTCTCTCTCTCTCTCTCTCTCTCTCTCTCTCTCTCTCTCTCTCTCTCTGCCTCTGTCTCTCTGTCTCTCTCTATGTGTGTACCACAGAGGCAGCCTTAGTCTTTGCCACATCCACAAGTGATATGTCAGGCTTCTGTGGTCAACCCTTAGGCTATGAGAAGAAAGAGGAAAAGGGGAACCTCAACTCCCATCTAACAGCATTGGTGATGTGAAGATTCTAAACCCTTAGTTGTTTTCTATTCTGCTGTCTCTCAGCCCTGGGAAGCAGGAGGATGTGGGGGCATAGGCTGAGCACAGTCCTGCCCTATTTCCTGCTTGTGCTTTTGGCTCAGATCTGTGGCTCAAGAAATAGGCAGAGAGGTTGTCTCTCACCAGACGGTATCCTTCTTCATATTCTCCAAAATCCTGCCTGTGTTATCATAATACTCATCGATGATCAGGTTCCGATCCGTGTCATGGCCAGAATCAAAGTTGGTGATCACACGGGTGGGGATCCCCAGGCACCTCATCACTGCAGAAAGACAGAGAAAGCACCAGTGTGCTGTAGATCCTGGATCTAGCAAAAGCATCCATCTGGGATCTGCAAGAGCAGACAGGGACCATCTGGGACGCTGCACTGAGGGCAATTCCATCTCTCTCCCCATGTCCTTAGCTCATGGGATGACTGTTGCAAAGGTTATGTTGGGCTGATCTGACAGGCTTTGCTGGAGCTGAGAGAGTCTAGCAAGTTGTCCTATCTGCTGTTTGTGCCAGCAGGGTGGGGCAGCCACACCTCTCTGTTGGCAAGTCTTGGAGACTTGACTCAGCCTCACTCCTGGCCTGGCCTCAAGTCTCCCATCTTCAAACAAAAGAGTGGGATTCTGTTTCTTCCTGTCGTTAGGATTACTGCTGAGACCATCGGATCGTCAGGCAAAGGTTTCTGCAGCTTGGAATTCCCTTTATTCTTGGCGATACTCTGTCAGAAAGCTCTCTAGGAAAAGGAGGACAACTTGTGACACAAGCTCAGAAAAGTGAGTGTGTCCCTGGTAAAAAGAATTCCTGGAAAGAGGTAGAATGTTGTCCTTATTCCCCAGGAAATGTTGTCCGTTTCCTTGGCCAGCTAACTTCTTGTTTTCTGCTGCAACCCCCATTCTGTGCTCTTTCAAGTGAGGGACCCCTCATCCCAGCTCCCAGCTCACCACTAATTCACTCCGAGGATGGCTGTCCCCTGGTGCCCAGTGGTGTTGACCTGCCTAGCTCAAGACTAATAATTGCTAGTATCCAGCAGCAAGGCTCTGGGCTGCCTGTTTCAGCTCCACTCTTCTCAAGAGAGCTCTGGTTAGGATCTGCTATTGTTATTACTTCCATTCTAATGACAGAGACGAAGAACAATGAGCAACCTCGACCAGAAGTCACACAGCTCGCCAGACACAGGCTCTCACTCAAGCTGTGGCTTCACTGCCAGGCTTGTGCTCCTCGATAGCATGCTGAGCTGAAACAATCCAGTGTTCCACACATCTCACAACCTTCCCTGCTACTTTATACCCGCCACATTTCTATATTATATTTCTAGTGGTGCTTATTCTCCGAAATTTAGTAGACTTCCAATATTTTTCCTATTGTAAATAATGGTGATGGATGTGTTTGCAGATCAATCCCTTCTTATTCCTTGGGGCTGACTCTAAGAAGCCAATGACTGAGTAAAAATACATACATATATATATATATATATATATATATATATAGTCTGAATATTTAATTTAAAAATAGTTTTTAGTTTACATTTTCTTTCTTTAGACATGATCTCATCACATAGCCCAGGCTAGCCTTGAGTTTATGGATATGTGTCACCAACCCCAACCTTCTTTTTTATTATTATTTTTTTAAAAAAACAAACTATCTTTTTTCATTTTACATACCAATCCCAGTTCCCATTCCCTCCCTAACCCCAATCTTCTTATGCTTTGTGGTACCGAGGACTGAACTCAGGGTCTCGCTTTTGTTAGGCGAATATTTTATCAGGAGCTACAGCCTGGCTTCTGTTTTAAATCTTGAGGCAGTGTCTTGTTAAGTTACTCAAGTTGACCTTGAACTCACGCTGTAGCCCAGGCAAGCTTCGAACTTGTGATCTCCCTGCTTCAGCCTCTGAAGTAGCTGAGATTACAGGTCTGAGCCAATAGTCCTGGCTAGGCTCCTTAGTAGTTTGAGACATGACTCTCTAGTCAGGGAAGGGGGACACCCCTGGAGGTGACCTTGTCTGGGGAGGAGAGAAGCCCAAAAGGAAGTCTTGAATTCTCCCTTGAGTGGTATATCTGAACACAGCCAAAATAAACTATGGCAAGCAGTGGGCAGTCCCGATAAGTGTGTAGAAGGTGGGGGTTACACAGGACACCTTCAGAGAAGAACATGAGATAGAAATGTGGCGAGAACAGAGTTCTGTGTGGGCACACTTATGCTAAAAGTGTGGTCAGGAAGGCAGATGCCACTCACAGCAGCAAGAGAGCGTGCCAAGGCAGGGCAGCAGGCGGAGAACAGAGAGCAGCCTCCTCCCTTTCCCGCTCTGACCAGGGCCCCTCAAAGTGTCAGTGCTGGCGCCGACTCCTGATAGCTGTGGCCTGATAGGCCTTTCCCACCCTAACACATGGTTCGTAATTGTGTGTTTATGAGTCTGCCTTCCTAAGGGCAAAGAGTATGTTACTCATCTTTACTATTGCACAGCCATTAATAACACAGGGCAAGGCCTAACGTGCGGATACTTGCTGGATGGATGGATGGATGGATGGGTGGATGGATGGATGGATGGGTGGATGATGCCTGCTCTAATGATTTCTGATTTCAGCACACACTGTCATAATGGCTGGTATACCCTGGGCACCAAACTCGCCAGGCTCTAGAGCACAGTGGTGGATTTATACTGATCTACTCTTGCCTGACTTATCCTTATGAGAGGACTGAGGAGGGCTACATTATTGCAGCGGGACAGAATGAAGCCAAATGAACGCAAATAGTTTCTCTTCCTCTCCTTGAGTTAAATACCAAATGTTTGTAAAGGCTTAGCACACATGCTGCTGTCATCTAAGAAAGGCTCACACTGCAGTCTGGCTCTTTTATTGCCTACAGAGTTTAGTTTAGACTCTTTAGACTGGCCTTAGGCTCACAGGTACCTATCACCAAATCCAATCACGCTGGAGACAAACCCAGGGCTGTCCTCCTTCTGGGCAAGAACTTCTTCCTCTTCTTCCTGTCGGTTAGGGATTGAACCTGGGGCTTTACCCATCCTACACAAGTGTTCTACCACTAAGCTTCAGCATAATCTCACTTTATAACCCAGGCTGGCCTTTTGCCTCTAGATATTCTCCTGCCTCAGCCTCCTAACTGCTGATTATAGCTGGAGCCACTACGCTGGTCAGAAGGGTTGCTCACGTAGAGCATGGCATGCAAGGCGACACACCTGAAGCTGGAGAGGTGACGTCAGGAAGAGGAGTCAGGTCAGGACTCGGGCTCATGGTTCTCTAATCCCTTCCTTGCTCTAACTACGAGCTCCACCCTTGCCACTTGACTGGGCATCCTAACCACCTGTGATCTCAATGTACCTTCGCCTTTGAAGTTTCTCTGACTGCTCTAGGTCACGTTAGCCTCCCACTTACGCTGTCAACACAGTTCCAATCACCTACATGCTTTAGCACCAGATTAAGCGCTCTGTAATTTGACATCTCTATCTTATCTCGTTGGCCAGATTACAAGTAACCTCAAAGTGAGGCTTCCATCAGATACTTCACTTGTCTTTCTTCATTCCTAGCACAGTGCTGGGAAGAGAACAGACTCATTCACTTCCTGTTAAATAAATTGCCTTCAGCTTGAGAACGAGGTTGTCTACTAACTATCAGTTCTGGCAACTCTCAATCTGACACGACATTTGGGAGACTCTTCCAGTGACAAACTTGTGGGGTTTGAATGTCATGAAAGAGAGACCTATGTGGGCATTTTGTGTGAGTACGCACACATGTCTTCATACTCAGACAATGGCAATTGGGCAAAGATAGAGTTTCAGTTAGGAAGAGACTTCAGAGTTCCCAAAGTATATTACAGCACACTCCGTGCCTGATACTGAGAGCTCAACGCTTCTACGCAGTCAAAGTGATTACATTTAAATGTGATGATCTCTGCCACCTTTTCATTTATGTCTGGATGCTTTCAGTTTCCAAAATATGACTCCCAGCTCCCCCTCTCATATAGTCAAGTGTCCTTCATAAACACCATGATGGCAACGCTTTGCCCTTTCAGACAGCAGCATCATAAGGTCATCGTTCAACTATTCTCTTACACCAATAATAGTAACAGAAGAAAATCATGTTTGTTTCCTTATTTAATCTAGATTCTTGGGTAACATTTTTGTTATTTTGTTGCTTTGCTTGGGCTTTTGTTTGTTTCATTGTTTGCTTTGTTGTTACCGAGTCTGTGGTCTGACTGGTTGCCAACTCCTGGGCTCAAGTGATCCTCCTGTGTTCTTAACTCTTCATGGTATCTGTTACAATACAGGCATGTAATCCAATTTTTATGTTAATACCATAGCCTTCTAGCCTTATATTAGGGCCACGCCCTACCAAAAAGCCAACTTTTCTATTTTCTTGTTTACTTACTTGAATGTGTGGTGTATGTCTGTACGTGTGTAGGTTCATGTGTTACCATATGCACACCTGTACACATGTGGATGCTACAAAGGGTGTCAGGTGTCCTCTTCTGCCACTCTCTGCCTATTCTGAGGCAGGGTATCTCCCTGACCCCTGGGATCATGTTTTCTCAGCGAGACTGCAAGCTAGCAAGCCCCAGTGACCCTCTTAATCTTGCTCAAATCCGGGGTTCCAGCAGTACACAGGGCACTGGGTTCTAATGTGGGCACTGGGAGGCACGCTCTGGTCCTCAGGGCTGTACAGGAAGCATTTTTAACTGGGGCACCATTTCTCCAGCTTCCCACATAATTTTTTTTTCAGATTTAAGAACTTAATTTTTAAGAAGTTTTATGTGTCACTGTTTACCTGCATGTATGTATTGTAGCATGTGTGTGTCTGGTACCCAAGGGGTCAGAAGAACACTCTGGCTCCCCTGGAACTGGAGTTACAAATGATTATGACTCGACATGCGGGGATAAGAATGAAACCCTGCAAGAGCAGCAAGTGCTCTTAAACCTGAGCCACCTCTCCAGCCCCCACTTCTGTTTTTTGATAGGAAGATGGGCAATTTCAAACTAAATCGTGGTCACTAAGATCCATCTGCTGTTCAAGAAACACAGGTGGACACTATTTATAAGAGAGCAGAACATGAACTCAAGAACTCAGGGAAGAGAAGGGGGCTATAACTTGTAGAGTAGCATAGGACAGAAGAGGGATAGAGCTGAAGAGAGCTCTCTCAAGTTCTGCAGAGGAGTCCCTTCAGTATGGGAACAAAGTTCCAGAAAGCCAGAAGAAGCGACAGAATAGAGGCATCACATTACATAGGGTGTTTAGGAGCATGCTCAGAAGGACCATGACCAAGTAGCATGAGCTAAAACTAAAGACCTAAAGACTGTTCAGGACCCATCAAAACAAAGCTAAAAGCAAACCTCCAAAGGCTCAAATTAAATATGCAAAACCTTATTGGTGTACCACAGCAAAGACCTTTATTAGATAAAACAACGTTCAGTTGAACACTAAAATCCAATGGCCAGGGTGGATTAAAAACTATGAAGCAATCAAAAAGAAAAAGAAAACATGAACACAATGAAGGGAAACAGAAGTAGAAAAAAAGGCCCACTGGCCTTTCTAAAGCAAAATACAACACGGGGCACAAAAACTGTATTAAATAAAAGTTGAACATGGACGGGGTCTGGGAAGACAGCTCAGTGGTTAAGAACACTTGCTGCTCTTGCATAGGATCTGGGTTCAGTTCCCAGCACCCGTATGGTGGCTCACAACCATCTTAACTCCAGTTCCAAGGAAGCTGACACCCTTTAGACTTCTGCAGGCATTAGGCATGCACACGGTGCACAAACATACATGCAGGCAACACACTCAAAATGAAATCTAAAATGTTTTAAGAAAGAAATGCACATGGATCATAATACATCTCTTGTGAGAGCATTTCCCACTCCAGTGCTACATGTCAAACACATTCGTGTTTTGAGGGTGGTTATATGTCAAACACATTGGTGTGTTGTGGGTAGGTACATGTCAAACACATTCGTGTTTTGAGGGTAGGTACTCAATGGAAGTGAGTTATTGGATAAGAGAAGAGAAGTAATAGGTGGTTTTTAGATGGAAGAAGACCAATTTTGATAATACTACAAAGTTAGAGTTGTGATCACTGGCAACCCTAAATATTTCAAGAAAGAGAGGAAGCGTAAAGTCGGGGAGAGTGATGGAGAGGATATGGGACTGATGTTCGGGAAAAGGGTGGAGAGATCTTTCAACCAGACTCAGCCAAACCACTGGAGCCTAGGAAACAAAGCTTAAAGCAGTATGCCAATTATGACAGCTAGTGCTGGTATAAAGCTGTGTGCTAGACCTCTTTCCAAATAGGTGTCAAATGTTAACCAAGAACCCTATGAAGGAACATTCCATACAATCTCCATGCTCGTAAATCAATGGAAAATAGCGGTAGATAAATGTTCCAGCCAGGGCATTGTGCAAGTTTGGACTGAGATCCAAGGAAAGGTTGGGGAAAAATAAAGCATCAGACCCTTGGATGAGGCTCCTTCTTGGAGACCCAGAGCTCAGCAGAAAGAATGAGAAGCAAGTTGTATTGAAATTAACGATGAGATACTTCATAGAGATCCATGCACGATTAAGTTAGAACACATCTTAAAAAGCTTTAAATAGAAGACACTACTATAAATCTTCTCAAGGTGGAATACAGTCAATGACAGACATACAAACAGGGTTGCTGTGGTTGAAGAGGGGAGGACCCAGCCCAAATGTCTCCCATCAGTTCCTGACTCAGCTTCTCAATAAGGCTACCAAGGCTTAAGGCTCCATTTTCTATAGGAAGGGATGAGCTCCACAGACCAGTTCCACATCAGTGCCTTTCTGCCCGTGCCACTGCTGCCCCATCCACTCCAAGTTCATATGGGTATGGGAAAAGGCGGGGCAGGCTATTTCCAGGATGCTTGGATTTTTCTCAAGAAGCTGTCTTAAGGTATAACTCAGATACTACCTAGCACCTTTTGTCAAATGTACAGTTCACGAGTTTGTGCGATTTGGACAAGTAGTGCGAAACTCTAAGTGATTTGATTCTGGAACATTTTATCGTCACCGCAGAAAGAAAGCCTGCTGGAGCTAAGCACGGCGACATCTATGTAATCCTAGCACTTGGGAGGCTGAGGGAGGAGGAGCTCGAGGAATGCCTGGGCTACAGAGTGAGTCTCAAAAAAACAATAGCAGCACAAAACAAAACATGTCTACCCACTAGCAGGCATAGTATGGAGACACGTAACCACCTGGCTTCTGGGGGACCCTAATGTCCCTTCTGGTCCCCTACTATAGTGCAAAGCATCCAGGCTATTTTCCAGACCCCACACAAGGGCTGAGGGTTCCAATCTTAGAGAGAATCCAATGCCCTAGAGCTCTCTGGAGCTGGCCCTGAGCTCAGAAGGGAGAGCCAGGAACTTCTCCTTAATTACCAAGTAACTACCTACAAACGGATGCCAAAGAAAACTCCCTGTACACTATATATATTTACCTTTGAGGAAAACAAAGCCTCCTTTTGTAAACTTTCTACAGGCAATTAAAGTCATCATGTTTGACAGTCAGAAAGACAACCCTGGGCCAGAGGGCTGTAGATGGGAGAGTGTACTCTTTGGTACTGTCAATCAAGCTAGGGCTTCAAACATGCTACACTAAGATTCTACCAAGGAGCTACATCCCCAGCGTAAGAATGAATTTTTAGGCCTGGCATGGTGGTGCACACCTTTAATCTCAGCACTTGAGAGGCAGAGACAGGCATATCTCCTTGAGATCGAGGCCAGCCCCGTATCCATAGCAAGTTCCAAGACAGCCAGCGCCACATAAAGACACCCTGTCTCAATAGAAACAAAAGAAAGTTTTGTTTTCTCATTCACAAGTCGTGTGGTCACAAGCTGCCGTGATGTCTTCTTCACAGGTAGTGGGGAGAATTGGAAACATTGCAAGGTGTCCAGTGTTGAGTGGGAAGCACAAAGGCTGCTGGGCAAAGGGCAGCTGCTAGCCATGCTCCTGGGCAGGGCAGCCTAGAGTGAGATCATGGCCTACAGTGCCTGCACACTGGAGGGGGAGTCGAGCTTGGACACTCCATTTTATTTGGCAGATGGAAAAGATGGAGAAAAAAAATGTCTTTTGGGGGATCAACTGAGACACTCCTAGCTAAGACTGAACACTCTCTAGATAGTCACTGTTCGTGGTGAACTCACACGGTCCTTTCGGTAACCCTTGGCAGATAAAGAACTGGCGTTCTGGGGCAAATGGACAGAACTGGAAATAAGCTAGCTCCAGAAAGACAAATATCATATGCTTTCTCTGAGCTTAGCACACCAGCACACACACACGTAAACCCACCAGCACACAGCAGGAAAACAGAAGGGTGACTATCTGGGAAGAGGAAGGGGCAGCAAGAAGGAAGAACGGGGCAGTAAGGAGCGTGACTATAGTTAAGTACATGGTATACTCCGCACTTCAAATACACACAGATCAGAAACTAAAAGGAACAAAATAAATAGCACCGGTCAATGGAAAGGATAGATGCAATGATTAAACATGAAGACTTTCTGGGACTCTCATGTGATAATTTGCATAATTTCTTAGAGAATGTCTTATTATCTAATTTCTAAAATAGCATCAATGGAGTACAAGAACCACTAATTTCTGCACCACATATCTGGGTAAACTAAGTCATAAGTGACTCGCCACAGGTTACTCAGAAAGTTGATAGCAGTGTTAGTATTTATACCCATGGTTCAATTATTGAATATGTATATATATACATAATATATAATACATATATGAATATATTCAATAATATCTATTTCAATTTCTGTGTTCCCAGTTACTTCCAGTCAGTCACAAAACAATATTATTAAATGGAAACTGCAGAAATAAACCTTTCTTCTTGAAGTTTTGAAATCCTGTATTGTTTTGAGCATATGACGGGTTCTCAGCTGTCCTGCCCACAGCATGAACCGTCCCTCCATCCAGAGTGTCCATGATATATACACCACCTGCCTGTCAGTCACTTCTAGGTTACCAGATCATTTGCTGCGCTACTGCAGTGCTAGGTTCAAGCAGCCCACATTTTATTTAATAATTGCCCAAAAGTTCAAGAGGAAGAGTGCTGGAAATTTTATGATAGTATAATATTCTAAGCATCCAGAGTTATTTTAGTTATCATTATCAATGACTTCCCGTGCCTAATTAATAAACTAAACTTTACCATTGGTAAATATTTATAAGAAAACACACAGTATACAAAGATGGCTTTGGGATTAGCAGAGTTTCGGGCACCTTTGGGGGTTTTGGGCTGTAATCTCTATGGATAAGGGGACTACAGAAACCCCAAGGAGTTTGCTTCCAGAGTCCACATGCTGTTACTGTGTTTTGCCAAGATTTTAACACAGTGCCTGGCACAAAGGAAATACCCGTTATCACTATAACAGCCATGGAATAATAATGGTATAATTGTTTAAGATGTGAGTGGTAGCTGTGTCGGCATAATTAGTTTGGCTCAACCTTTATCTTTCACTTTGGTGAGGAACAAAAGTGACTGGGTCTTTTCCATCTTTGTAGCCAAGAGAATAGGTGGAAGACAGCACTTAGCACAGAAGGACTCCACTGTGTGTTGTTGAGGGAACGGTCTCTTCAGACTGCATATGTACTAACGTATGACAAGGTGGCCCTTTGGGGGAAAGCTAATTGGGCTATAGCCGGAGAGGGCCACATTTGATCATTGCTTAACTCTATGTTTCAAGGTCACTGAAGGGCCACGATTCTTACAAACATTTTAATTGCCCTGCTATCATTGCTTAACCTCCGTCTGCTGTCTCCACCTCTTCCATCACCCACTCCAGACAGCCACTCCCAAAGCCAGCTCTCGCCCTCTACACGCGAACTCAGTTTTTCCACACTGGAAGGCTCTCTCTTTATCTCACACAAGATCCGTTCTGCCCTTCCATCTTGTGTGGGTATTGGGGGTGCCAGACTCATTCAATCCGTAGTCCAGGCCGGCCTAGAACTCCTTATACAGCCCAGGCTGAACTTGAATACACAGTGATCCTCCTGCCTCATCCTAAATGCTGGGATTGGAGTTTTAAGTTCCTGCCCAGTTTTCTGCCTTGTCTTGCACCTGCCTTCTGGATGATTCAGATCCCCTACGTCACCCTAATTTCCTCATCTTTTAGCACCAAAGCTGTTGAATTATTTATGTCTTATCACTGGGCCATCAAAGCATCCAACAGAAGATCAGGTTCTGAAGCAGCAGAAGAGGCAGGCACTAAGAAAGGGCTTCAGCAGCCGCCCACCCTAAAGATACTGTCATGCTCTGTCAGTGTTGACAGAGATTTCCTCATACCCTTGGACTGAGGCCTGGTGCTGCATTCATCGGCCTCTCTGGCCTTAGCGTGCACGCCTGTCCCAGGGAATGTCTACACAGAAGGCCTAAACCTTCAATAAATACCAAGTTAGGGGTAACTCTGGTCTCCCTGCATCCTGTGAGTAAAAGTCTGACCTAGCTCCCTAGCTGACAGAAATGATGACTAACTGACTGAGACCAACTCAGAGACATGGGCATGCATAGCAAGAGGCTGAGAGTGGGCAGAGCGAGGGTGGGGATAAGAGCAAGAGAGTGGCCATGGGCAAGGCGGAGGCCTCCCCTCACCACCCTCACCACCACCTCCAACCTCTCTCTCTCTCTCTCTCTCTCTCTCTCTCTCTCTCTCTCTCT
>NW_004949096.1:29666323-29676887 GCF_000317375.1 Microtus ochrogaster
AGATGTTAACTTCTTCTAAAATTTCCTCCCCTTCTATCTCTACTTTTCCCTCTTGCCACACACAAGACAATCTTCCTTCTTCCGTTTATTCTTCTAGGTTTCTCTTCTGTCACTGTGATCTCCAGTTCCTTTCTAAAAAATGGCCTTCTATTTCTTTCTCATTCCCTAACTCTCTTTCCCAAATCAGATCCCCTAATTTCCTCTGAGCGTATGGCAACACCAAAATCAAGGTCATTCTACTTGGGTTGCCTTGTTGCTCCAGCCCTAAAGGTCAGGGGCTCATTTCTGTCTGTGTGCATGTCTTCATTAAGCCAGAAATGACCCAATTTGGTTTTTTGTGCTATATAATCATTTAGTGTTTCATCTCAAGTCTCTCTTGGACCATTCTCATTCTGTGGAAACATGTTGTTAGGCTGCATGAGCTCAGAGGGTAGGGTAAGTTTTGATGTGTGTGATTTCTACGTTAGAACCAGTATCTGGTTTAAGCTCAGACTGGTGAGGTCAGTGACGAGATCTTTCTACAGGAAACAATTGTCTTCCCAACGTCCCTTGGTGGGAACTGTGAGACTAAGATAGAAATGGTCCCGAGAGCTCTGACATGGCTGCTCTAACATCCCCTAGAGCCTGGGTCGTCTCTTACCTGTGCACATGACGGCGGCAAAGACCCAGCACTGCCCGTAGCGCACCGGTTGGCAGCCCATGGCATGCCACTGCTTTAGGATGGCCACGCTGCCCGTCCACTCTGCAGGGTTGACACCGTCCACGTAATTCTCACTCCAGTTACCATTGAGCACCCCATTGTCATCATTGCTGTTTATCTGAAGAGAAGCCATGTACGGAAGCATTAGAAACACGTGTCCCTCCCCGGGACGTGACGTGGGGGGTGCTGACAGGAAGGACCACCAGGCTGAGACTTATATCAATTCACCATTCCATTTCAATGCTCTGCAAAGCAGGAGCTTGTCTCTGAGCAGAGTAAGAACACATTGGAAATCCAGAAGCAACGAGATCATTCTCAAACTCAATGACGTTCAGCTTTCCCCCCAAAACAAAACATGTAATTTGGGTTAATAGAGGCAATGGCCCACACCAGCTATTTCAGGGTTTAGTTGAGATAACTCATTTCCCATAACCTGCTCTCAGTCTCATTCAAAATGGTTTTGTTCTCAGAGAGTCTCTGCTTCTGAACTCCTCATTCTCCTATTGTTGGGACACCTTACCATGGCGCACACAACTCTGCTGATGTAGACGGGGCTTCCCCGCAGGGCACAGTCTGTGGATGGGTCGATCTGGAAATTCAGACTCTTCTCGAGCAGCTCCAGGCAGATGTCTATGACATTCTCTTCAAACTGCAGGGTATAAGGGAAAGGAAGCACCACATACTTGGTGTGTGTGGACAAATAAAGAGATATACAATCCATACCACTCGGCTCCCCAGCAGAGTGTGTGTGTGGAACACAATCCATTTGCAAGGTAGCCGTCAATCGAAACAGCCTCCCAGGAAGGGGCGTGGTTTCAAAGCTATGGTGTCACAGCCCGCTTGGCACATATGTCCTGCAAGCCAAATGTCTCACCATTCATTTGAAGTGACTGTTGCTACTGAGGGTTTTCCCCCGCAATGAAATGCCTCATTGGAAAGTCTATTCCATCTCCACAATCCTGGGGCCACTAAGATGTTCTTAACAAAGCCATGTTTCCTTTCCTTCCACAATGACATAATGACGCAACTTACCATTGGCAGCATGAAACTCAAAGCTGTGGGACTCTGGACTGACCAATCACGTGTGAGTTCTGGAACACTTTCCCCCTCCTTGGGTGTGTCCCCTCTGGTTGTCAAACTTAGTTATACAGTAGACTTGAGGCCTGTCTTTCCTGCCTGAGTGTATGATCTGTCAATCCAGTTCTCTTTATAACACTCAACCTTGGCATGGAGCTGGGGTCATAGAGACTCCACGTATCTCCGTCAAATGAATATAATGAACCCACTTATTCTCATGGAACAATTGTCAGCAAGTAGAATTAGGCTTCCCTGGCCTATTTGATTTAGGGAACTCACTTTCTGGTTTACAATGTTCAAAGGGCCCTATAGCTTAAAGAATCAAGGCCAAAATCTCCTTGAGATGCCCTTCAAATCCCTCTCAGATCTGGCTCTGTTGTATAGCTGTTTCTTCTGAGATTAAAACCTTAACCTTCCATCACAAAAGGAAGCTTGATATGACACAGGATGTTAAATGGGAAGAGAAACATTAGACCCCAAAGAGAAGCTTAGAAAGTAAACCACTCAAATGTTTCAGGAAGTCCCTGAAACTGAGCAGATTCATTGGTCCCTCCCTCCCCAAGCCTATATAAGAAATAGGGACTACCTATAGACACTCTTCTACCAGCTGAACTGCCTAGAAAGAGACAAATTAGTCAAACTGCCTGGAAGAGGTTCAGACCAACAAAGCTACCTGGAAAGACTCTAACCTGTCCAGCTACCTGCAGGTTGTGCACCAAGCTCCAGCTTTCCAGCTTTTGTGAGCTGTCACCCATACTGCGGTGATCTTTTGATAATACTGTGGTCTTTTAGTCATGTCTGCTTCTATAAGTAATTTGTCACTCATAAGTAACCCAACAAAACTCTTTGATCTCCTGAGTTAGACTCTTTGGTTCCCCATCTGAGATGAGTAGACAGGTGCTTTTTCTCATCTCCCCATCAACACTATCTCTGGCCTCTTACTTTGACAGACTCCCATCCATAGTGTTTTGCTCCAGCTACACTGAATTCCCTGTAGTCTCTGCAATGATGGAAAACTTCCTGGCCCGTCCACCTTTGCACATGCCTGCCCTTGATCTTCACTTGACTAACACAACTCAAGCACAGCACCTTACCTCCTAGGAGGCTTTGGGATTTCTTGCCAAACCAGGAGCCTTCCTCAGGGTTCCCAGAACTCTCTGCCCTGCCTCTCACGCTCACAATCCAGCTGTATGATAAGCACTGTTTATGTGTCCCACGGGGACAGTGCTCCCTTCTTTCCATATCTCTAACACTCACCTCTGCCCAGTACTGAACAGAGTGCTTACTGAAGGAGAGAGCCAGAAAGGGAGGGAGTCAGAACCCCCAGAACAGCAACACCCACTTCTGCTTCTCACTGATGACAACTCCCCTAAATACTCACACTGAGTGAGGAGTTGGGACCAGTTGAGACTGCTCTATTCTCTCTGGGCTGCAGCTACCTTGGCTGTGAGTGAGCCTAAAAGGAGTTCTATTTGGATAAGACCTGGTAAGGAGATTTTATCCAAGTGATCCAAGGCTCTGCAAGGACCCCCATATTGTCCTGGCTGTCACCTCTTCTGAGTGGCCAAAGGCTGATCTTCTCGCTCCCCCAATGCTCCTAACACTGAGTTCATCGTAGAGAAGCTTCTCCCCCAACCCCACTCCTAATCTTGAACTTCCAGGAGCACCCTCTGGGGCTAAACTTTGACCAAGAGGTAGGTTTTCAGATAGACAAAGGTTTTCATGCATTGCAATGAGTTTAGATGTTTTACATACAAAGTCATTAGGAGACATGTAGAAAACAAGGGGCAATCCATCTGGTAGCACTGCTTACAGATAACCTTCCTGTTCTGAGCGTCCATTTTCGGAATTTTTTTTTTTTTGCAAAGGTTTTGTAATCCTATTTATTTATTTATTTATTTGGTTTGGGTGTTTTTCAGCCAGGATCTCCTGTAGCCTAGTGCATGTAGCCAAGAATGACTCCGAACTTTTGATCCTCCTGCCTCTACCTTTTGAGTTCTGGGATTACAGGAGTATCCCACAATGCCCTGTTTATGTGGCACTGGGGATCCAACCCAGAGCTTTGTACATGTCAAGTAAATAGTCTACCAACTGAGATGCAATCTGAGCTCTATTTCCTGAAAGGTTTTCTTTTTATTCCAGGCTGACTTCAAACTTCAAATCCTCTTGCCTCAGCTTCTCGATCACTGGTGCTACAGGCATGCGCCATCACACACACCTTTGCAAAGCTTTTTTCAGACAACTATATATTGCTTATAAAGAAAAAGCCTGCTGTCAAAACAAACAAGCAAATGAAAATGCATCAGCATAGAGTCAGGAAAGATACATCGTTGTTTCTAGGAGAGCTGTCCAGGGGCTCATACGTTCTGTGTATGTGTCAGCGTGACAAATCTGATGTCAAGGTTCAGCACCAGGGGTTGTCAGGACGAAGTGAGAGAGTAAATGAGACCTCACTGCAAACCCAGCTTGAAGCGCAAAATGTCAGGTGTAAATATCTCCATTGTGATGGTGTGCGTCCCCCCCCCCCATCCTCAGTCAAATCTGTGACTGGGCTGCCTTTAGCTGCTCTTTCCCTTAAATCCCATTCAAGTCAGATGTGGCCAGCAGAGAACACCCGCTCCTCCTTCCCATGGCTGCTTCCCTAGCAAACCAAGATGCTTCACACACCAGTTTGGGCTTCCCTTTCCATATGAGTTTGGGGCTCGTATGGTCTGGAACTCACCTGCCCATAGTTCCAGGGACATGGGCGGATCCAGCTCTTGCTCCCTTGGTAAATGAAGCCATAATCGTTCATAACATACTCCTGTCTCTGGGGCTCACTCTCCAAGTAGACTGCATCCCCTGGGAGTCAAAGTGAGAGGAAACAAAACAGAAGTCACCCTGGCCATTCCTAGCCCCACAGTTCTATAGAATCTGAGATCTGGAGACAGTACCTAGATTCGTTCTGAAAGGCACTGAGTCTTGGGACACCACACTCTCAAAACCGCTCAATGTGAACATGATGTAAAACAATATACATTTACCTATGGTGAGTATATGTTATTATAAAGTTACCCAGGTGCTTGGGCCCGTGTTAAAGTCAGGGAAATGAGCTCAGAGTGGAAGCTGCTTTGCAAGCCAAGTTTAATTACAGTTCTAAAATTTGCACACAGAGTCGAGCAGCTGCCTAGTCGGAGCTTTCTGCCTCACCCAACTAGTTTAGGTGCAAAAGAGCAAATCGGAGTGTGAGGTTGGCAGTGACCTTATCATCCTCGCTCTCGGGATCTCAGCTAAGCCTTTCCAGTGGTGAGCAAAGTTTCAGACTGTAAACTGCTCATCTGAGCACTGTGTTCGTGGTGGAGATGACCAACGAGCCGTTTGAGAGGACTGGCTTACAGCTTACAGCAGGGATTTCGGTACAGTGTTAACGTAAGGTGGCAAACTGTATGGATGTACATGGACCTCTACACGGGACATGAAAGTTCAAACACACTGTAAAGTGATGAGTAAAGCATGAACTAATGTCTGTTAATAACAGATTGTATATGAATAGAGGATACTGAAGCTTTTCCGATAGTGACTGCTCATGCAGGTCTCAGCCAGTAGCTAAGTCTGTATGGAACTCACTATGTGGTCCAGGCTGGCCTCAAACTCACAGTGATCCTCTTGCTTCCGCCTCCCAACTACTGGCACAGGTGTGTGTTTCAGAGAGAAATGTAAATTGGAGACTGGTGTGTATAATCACACTCTGATATAAGTCATAGAATCAACAACACGTAGTTATATACAAATGTGTGCAAATTCAATCATAATTTAGCTCTGTAACAGAACAGAGAGCAGTAGTACGGCTTCCACTGAGAAAATGGAACGTGGTGATTGGCAGCTCTTATGCCGCCTAGCACTTTTCCCTCCCTGCCCCTCCTTCTCTTCTCCCTCTACCTCTCATTTTTTCACCTTTATCATTTGCTTCTTTCCTCAAATACTGAAAACTGTGCATTTATTACTTGTTAAATGAAAAAGTCCAGACTAACTTAAAAGCAGATCATGAAGGTAGATGTTAATGATGATCAAACTTAATGGTAGTTTTCTATTTAAGTTCAGACATAATTTCAAAATTCCAAATAAGCAAATAAACACCAAGGTCTCTCCACCTTGGTTGTTGGAGGTCAGGTACTAAATTCAAGGGGTTCGGGGACTTGTGATGGCCAGGAATCAGGGGTTGGAAACCTTTGAGCTGGGACCTCTGACAGAAGTAGAGGATCCTGGGTGGGTGCCCGCCTCACCTGGGCACCAGGGGTTAAAGAGCAGGATGAATTCCCCGAGCTGGTAGGCCGTGACAGGACCCTGGTAGGAGTCAATGCGAATTTTCAGGAGGTATCGCCCCACGGCTGCCATGGGAGGAGCGCACAGGCTCACGTCCAGGGAGGTGGCTCTATTGGCCTCCAGGGAAGCAATCCAGGGGCTTGGGCCACCACTGCCTGTGAGGCTAAACACCGCCCGTGTCCCTTTGGCCAGGTCTGGCAAGGGTCCTAGGAGAGAAGAATGAGTAAGGCTCCTTATGGTGGTCTTCCATTCCTCTAAGATCCTGCTCAAAGAACATGCATGCACACACACATGCGCCACTTCACACATACATGTACACATGTACCACACACATACACATGTTCCACTTCACATCACACATACATACACATGTGCCATGCAATACACACATACATGCACAAATATGTACCATACATCCACATGCAATGCTCCACATCACACACACGTACATACATACATACATACATACATACATACACACACACATGTGCCACACAATATATACATGCTCTACTTCGCGTACACATACACACACATGCAACACACACAATGATCCCCTTCATCCTTCACATACACATATACACACATGTGCCACGTTACATACATACACATACTTTCCTTCACATGTACATACATACATATATACACGCATGTACCACACACACTGCTCCACTTCACATGTACATACACACACATGCTCCACTTTACACATTACCACACACATCACACCCTACACACCCTACACACACACACACACACACACACACACACACACACACACACAGCCTGTGGGCCAGTTTCTCACCAGTCTCAGTCACAAAGGTGATACTGTCCATGCCTGGTTGGAAGCCCCGGTTCTTAAAGTACAGGGTAATGCTGAAGGCCTGGCCACGGCGGACAACAAGGCGGTCAACACTGATCTCCTCTGTGCGGTGGCGCACATTGTTCCGGGAGCTCTGGAGATCTGTGAGGGCCACTTCTAGCCCTGTAAAGGGGCAGCCTGAGACAGACAAAAACCAGGGTTGTAAAGCCTAGTCCAGTTTTGTTCATCGCTTACCAGCTCTGTAAACTCAAGGAAGTAGTTTGGCAATTGCACTTAGGTTTCCGTGCTGGTTGAATGGAGTCTGTAACATTGTAAATCTGGTTTAAGGATTAGATGAGATACCACGCACCCACATTCCTCTTTCCTTCCTCCCCTACTTCCTCCTCCTCTATCACCTTCTTCCCTGCACACTTCTGGAGGTACATGGTTTTTCTGACTGGCTTCTTGTGCAGACCTCTCCAGGTTGGATGCTCCCTTTAGCCTAGCCTGCCTTCAGATACATCCTGATCCTCACTTTATTTGGGTTATTTTTGTTTTTGTTTTGTTTTCTTAGTCTCTTGAGACAGGGTTTCTCCGTATAGCCTTGGTTGTCCTAAAACTCACTCTGTAGACCAGGGTGGCCTTGAACTCACAGAGATCCTGCCTCTGTCTCCCGAGTGCTGGGGTTAAAGTCATGCACCACCCCTGCCTGGCCGATTATTCCTTTCTAAGTGCCTATAATTTTCTACTCTCCTTGTTCCACCCTTCATGACTCTCTACAGTCTATGGTACTTGGTATGCAGAACACTCGTTTGCCGACATATGGCCCTCCCTATGCAGCGTTAACTTCTGAGAGCGTTCTCATTTCCCACCTACCCCGGCGTCATCCTTTACTCCAGGCAGTCTGTCTGCAGGTTTGCTTTCTACTACAGCCTCAATTCAGAACACTCCTGTCATAGTTTTCAACTTGACACAAACCTAGACATACCTGGGAAGAGGAAATCTTAACTGAGGAATTGCCTCCACCATATTGGCCTGTGGACATGTCTATGGGGGCGTTTTCTTGATTGCTGATTGAGGCAGAAGGGCCCAGCCCACCATGGATGGTACCATCTCTTGGCAGATGGTCCTAGGTGGTATAAAAAAGCAGGCTGAGCAAGCCGGGGGAAGCCAGGCGGCAAGCAGACTCCTCCACGGCCTCTGCTTCAGCGCCAGCCTCACTGACGGTCTTGCCTTGACTTTCCTCAGGGAAGGACTATAATTCGCTAAGTCAAATAAAACCTGTCCTCCTCTAAATTGCTTTTGGTCAGTGATTTATCAGAGTAACAGAGAACAAACTAGATTATCTTACATTACTTAGCCAAAGCCTACCTATTGTGGGATCTTTGTACACTGTGTAAAAACGTATTGCTGTGATTGGTATAACGAAATCTGAATGGCTGATAGCTAGGCAGGAGGTATAGGTGGGACCTCTGGGCAGAGGGAACTCTGGGAAGAAGAAGGCAGGGTCGCCAGCCAGATGTAGAAATGAGGTAATGTGCCATGTGACACAAATGTAGATTAAAATAAATGGCTTAAGCTATGGAAGCTAGTGGGACAAGCCTACACAAAGACCAAGCTTTCATAGTTAACAATGAGTCTCCGTGTCGTTATTTGGGAGCTGGTGGTACAGGGAAAGACTTGCTACACCTACCCGTCCTCTGAGGCCGCCCTCCCTCATGAAACCGGCCCCAGCTGGCCACCCTTCTTCCCATCTCCTGCTGCTCTACAGCCTTGAACTGAATCACTCTTAATCCTAATTGCTCACACTGACCAGTTAATATTTGCGTCCTGCTCACACACTCATCTGTGTCAACGCATTCACCTGGGGTCTTCTCTGCCTCAGCACAGGAACACATGCTTTGTTATTTCTTGTTGTGTCTCTTTCTGTAGCTCAGGCTGGTTGCAGACTCAGTCCCTGGAGTTCTGGGATGCAAGGTATGTACCACCATACCCAGCTCTTAGCTACTTTTTTGTCTATGTTCCAACACTCGCTGTAAGTTGAGAAGGATGGAAACCTACCTGCTTTATTTTGGCTGTGCTTTGATTAAAAAAAATAAATTAACCAAATCATTTGGCACAATTTAACACCCTTTCATGTTAAAAAAATATTCAACAGACTAAGGAGTCCCTTATCATGATAAATGCTGTCTGTAAAAACCCACAGCTAATCCTGTTTAATAGTGAAACACTGGATGCTTCCCTGTTAAGATAAGGAGCAAATTAAGACGTGTGTTCTTGCCTACGCTTGTCTTGCTAAAGGCAGAGTGTACTGGAAGATCTAGCCAGGACCATTGACAAGGAAAAGAGATCAAAACCATTCAGATTGGAAATAAGTAAAGTCATCTTTAGTCACACATGACATAAGAATAATAACACTCTCAAATTAGAATTAACAACCACAAAAAAGATGTCAGGATGGATGCAACACTAATATGCAAATCCAACTGTATTTTCATACACCACAATGAATAATCTGAGAAAAATGTAAAGGTAATTCCATTTATAGTAGCAAGAGACTAAAGTAATTAGTAACACATTCACAACAGAATTAAAAACTCTTACCACAAAATATCGTTTAAAGAAATTCAGTCAAATAAGGGAAGCTGTCCCATATTCATGGGTTAGAGGGTGGTGTCATTCCAATGACAATTAACAACACAACTATTCTAATGGCTCCAGATTCAACACAACACTGACCAAAACCTGAACTGCACATGTCATTTGGTACCTCTACCATGCATCTCCTACCATCTCCTGCCTCTGGCTCCCAAGTGCAGGTATTAAAGGTGTGTGCCACCACTGCCTGGCGAATATCAGTTTTCTTTAGAGATGAGCTTCCTGATTGCTCAGCCAATACCAAGTGGTCAACCCTAAAGACATGTATATGCAAGCAACACTAAATGGATTCAGAAGGTTTTATACATATGTTTATGTGTACATGACAATAACAATTAAAGAAGAGGTCATGGATTTGAGAGGGATGCAGGGCATGGGAGGAACTGGAGGGGGATAAAATTCTCAAAAAATTTTAACCAAAACTTTTAAGCACAACTGTCATTTTGTAGAAACTGACAAGTGGATCATTAAATTAACAGGGGAAAAGAAAGGATCCGTAGTGATCAAAGCAATCTTTTTATTTCTTTTTTGAGGGGAAGGATAACACAGTATCTTGCTATGTAGCCCAGAACTCATGGCAGTCCTACTGCCTCAGCCTCCAATGTGTTGGGATTACAGGCATGCTCCATATTCAGCTCTAAAGCAATCTTAAAACAGAGGGCTTGCACTTTATTATTTAAGTTTTACTATAAAGCTAGTAATCAAGGCAGTTTTGGGGTGGCATTAGCACAGACACAGGTCAGTGGGCTAGACCTGAGAGTCTTAGGAAAGAGGTCCCACACTGTATACGGAGCAGTGCTAAATTCACTCAGTAGGTTTTATACTTGTGTGTTTAACAGTAGTAACATTGACGAGGCCATGAATTTGAGAGGGATGTAACAACACTAGATGTAAGCTAAGGACAGAGAACTACTTACTTTGTCTTGGTTATGTTCCAATTAAAGAAGAAGAAGAAGAAGGAAGGAGGAAGAAGATAAGAAGGAGGAGGAGGAGGAGAAGGGGAAGGAGGAAAAGGAGAAGAAGGT
>NW_004949096.1:29677121-29684624 GCF_000317375.1 Microtus ochrogaster
GAAGAAGAAGAAGAAGAAGAAGAAGAAGAAGAAGAAGAAGAAGAAGAAGAAGAAGAAGAAGAAGTAGTAGTAGTAGTGGTGGAAGAGGTGTACCAAATAATTTGGCAAAATCTAATACCCTTGTTCTTTGACCAAAATGTCAAGACAATCAAATATAGAAAAATTCTCTTCAAAAAAATGGTGCTGGGATAAATGGATATATCCACATATAAAAAATAAAGTATCTGGACTGGAGCAATGGCTCAGCAGATAAGAGCACAGACAGCTCTTGCAGAGGACCCAGGTTCAGTGCCGAGCACCTGCATTGCTGCTCACAACTGCCTGTAAGTCCAGGTCCAGGAGACCTGACACTCTCTTCTGACTTCTGTGGGCACCAAGCATGCACATGGTACTGCTGTGGAATAATCCTCTTGTACACTGTAAAGATTTGTCACTCAAATTTGTTTAATAGGAAGCTGACTGGCCAGTGGCCAGGCAGGAAGTATAAGAACTAAGGATGATAAGGAGAGGGCAGAGTCAGGAGTCACCAGCCAGATGCAGAGGGAGCAGGAGATAAACGTGCCATGCTGATAAAGGTACCACTACATGTCAAAGTGTAAAGAAGGAATATGGGTTAACTTACAATGTAAGAGTTACTTAGTAATAAATCTGAGCTATTGACCAAGCTTTTATGATTAATATAAGCTTTGGTGTGGTAATTTGGGAAGTGGCTGCTGGGTATTTGGGAACAGGCAGCCAGAACAAGAAACTTCCACTAAATGGTGCACATGCAAATATGCAGGCAAAGTACAGATACATATAAAATAAATACGAAGAAATTAATAAAAAAGAAAGAAGTTGGTTGCCTACTTCACATGATATGCAAAAATTAACTCAAATGGATCAAAGATTTGAATATGAGAGCTAAAACTATAAAACGCAGAAGAAAACAGGTAGGTACACATTTCTCATCTTGAAATAGACAGTGGTCTCTTAGATATGACAGAAGGAGAATCAGTGGGGAAACTCAAGTAAATTGGGCCTCATCAAAATGGCATTTCTGCTTCAAGAACATAATGAAGAATGTGGAAATATAATCCAAAGAATGTGAGGATGTATTTGTAAATCATATATCTAATAAGGTATTTGTAACCAGATGGATGGATTAACCCTACAACACAAAAACAAGGAGCCAAATGAAAAACTTGGTAACTGGAGCTACTACGAGATGGCTCAGTAGTAGGCAAAGCACTTGTTGCATAAGTCTGAAAGCCCAAGTTCACTCCTTGGGACCCGTGAGGTAGAAGGCAAGAGCCAACCCCACAAGACTGTCCTATGACTCCTACGTGCTCATCATGGCATGTCTCCCACAACATGGGTAACTGTTTTGAACAGGTCTTTCTCTAAACAGGACAAGAAAAAGACAATAAGCACATGGAAGGTCATCAGGTAAATACACATGAACTGTTTCTTCACACCCATGAAGATGCTATAAGAAAACAGACACTAGCAAGTGTTGGTAGGGTGTAGCACTATGGGGCACTCGGACCTTGCTGGTGAGTTTATAAAATGGTTCAGCACTTTGGAGAACACTAGAGGCTCCTTAGAATGTTGAACACAAAGTTACCATGGGGTTCAACCCCTTATGGTACACCACCAAACAGTGAATGTGTATACTCACACCAAGCCCACATGTGGGATGCTGATACAACATTATACAGAAATAACTGAAAAGTCCAAATGGCACAAGTACCTACCAGCTGATGAACAGAAAAGATGTAGCATATCAAAATAATGGACTTGTATAAACTGAGCACA
The DNA here is from genome assembly GCF_000317375.1 of Microtus ochrogaster. NCBI lineage: Eukaryota > Metazoa > Chordata > Mammalia > Rodentia > Cricetidae > Microtus > Microtus ochrogaster. The sequence goes on from NW_004949096.1 coordinate 29,678,919, forward strand.
TTAAAACACGAATGGACCTTGAAAAATTAGTTAGTAAAAGGAGCCAGATGCAAGAGGACACATCTTATATGATGCCATTTCTATGAAATATCCAGAATAGTCAAGTCCATAGAGATTGAAAGTAGATTTGGCATTGCCAGGGACTAGAGAAAGGTGGAAAGGACGCTGAATGCTTCTTCTCCTTCTCCTACTTCTCCTTCTTCTCCTCTTCCTCCTTCTCTTCCTCTTCCTCTTCTTCTTCACATAGCTACATAGCCCTAGCTGTCTTGGAATTCACTCTGTAGACCAGGCTGGCTTCAAACTCACAGGGATACTCCTGCCTCTGCTTCCTGAATGCTGGGATTAAGGGTGTGCACCACTGCACCTGGCTCTGACTGCTTATTTTTGAGATGATGAGAGTGTTTTGGGACTAGATAGTAGTGACACTTTCAAAACTGTATGAATACACCTAACTGTATACTTCAAATGGATGGCCTTTATTATGTTCAATAAAATGCTAGAAACAAATGTGACTCAAATAAACTGTGTAAAGGTATAAACAATAAATATTAATCTTTATCTTTTGTTTTAAGGAGTCAGACCACAGTCACACAGGATCACAATCACGCAGGTTTGCCTGAAACCCACCAGGCTAGCCTGGAACTCACGTGCACCTTCCTACCTCAGCCTCCCAAGTTGCTAGTGTTACAGACACGTGCCACTACAGCCATCCCCCTCTTTATCGTCTACACTTCTGAGGGTATTTGCTTACTGTTAACACATCTTTTTCATTGGTGAGCTTTGCATTGTTGTTACTGTTTTTAAGGAAGCATAAGATGTTTGCTACTCGAAGAGTTCTCTATCTTATGCAAAATCACTTGCATTTATTTCAAGTTTTGGATTCTCTCAGCACTTTATTGAGATCACACTATTAAACTTTTATCACAACCTTGGATAAATGAAATATCATGTCATCTACACCTAGGGGGTGAAGAACAGACCTTCTGATAGATGGGGAATTTTGTCTCATGTTAAACTCAGATTTGTGACTCCAATCAGGAGTTTTTTCTCTACCCAACAGCTGCTAGCCATTGCTGGCTTTCACTCTTGTTCAGAAAGGACATTCCAGCCCTGCCACTTGAGAAAGAACTTGACTTTTTCCTAATAATGAAAAAAAGGAGGGTGGTAGTGGCACTTGCAGAGGCAGGCGGATCTCTGTGAGTTCAAGACCAGCCTGGATACCCAGAGAAACCCTGTCTCAAAAAAACAAAAGAAGCAGCATATCCTTTAGGAGACCAGTTGACTGGGCAGAGAGCACTGACTGGCTCAGGTCTGTGCGTGACTAAGGCTACCCAACAGGAGGGACAACACCTGCCTGACAGGAAACACTTCAAATATATCCTATCCTCCAGAGACACCATGGGCTGTGTCAGTCTCTTCCTATGACACACGGATGGTTCTGCAACAAGCACCATGCTTAGCTTTCCTTCTCATGACCATTTCCTTTTTTGAGATACGGTATTTCACTTATCTATATTCAAATAGGATATTCATTTTCAGTTAGAGTGTTTTTTCTTGAAGTAAGGAGAGAATGAGGGAACTAGCAAGGGGATGGTTGAAGAACTTAGAAAATAAGTGATCTCAATGTCTGTCCTGGAGAGACATTCCTTCATGAGTAGGCAGAAGCATGCATAAGAATGCTGGCTGTAAGATTGTTTGTCTATCTGTAAAATGGGAAAGACTTAAATGTCCATTAGAAGAGGACCAGATGAATGACTCATATACTGTAGAATACCATACCAGATGAAAAATATTGAAGTAGGTCTATACACACTACTGGCCTGGAGAGAGCTCCAAGACATGAAGTGAGTGAAAAAATATTAAGTTGATATTTATAGATTGATAGTATCTAAATTTTTAGCAATACATGTTGATCCAATCGATTATATTCAGCATATCTATGAATACTAATGTCTAGACTGGAAACAATGGTTACTCAAGATGAGACTGGGGTACTTAGAGTTTTATCTGCAATTATTGCTTTATTTTACTCCAACTAGATCTTCATTTCCTTCTTTTGTAATTAAAAATTATACACATTTTACATAAAACTTAAGGAAATAGTAAAATACTTATTGTATTACTTATAGTAAATAAAGGTGGAGATGCCATGTGTGTAGAGTAAGCTAAATCCCATCCCTTGTAGGTGGTACGTCATCTAGTCGTTTCATCTCCAGAGCGGCTCTTTATCTAGAGAAGAGAGCATGAAGTCTGCAGAAGATGACAACGATGACTTCGGAAGTTAGAGGATATGAAGATTCAGAGAACTTCAACACTGTAAAGAACCTCCAAGACTGTGCTTCACACCCTTCTGGTTTTCAGGCATGAGAGGCAGAAACTAGAGAAGTAAGTTGGCCAGTGTGAAGAATTTGGCAGGTGACAGAGGACAGAAATCCCGGTGCCCTAATCACTTGCTCTGCCCATCCCACCCTGTTGTGGAGGCAGTCATGGTAGCATGGCACCTCCACCCTGCCTCCTGGTCCTCGGGGGACCAAAGGCTCCTGAGGGCTCTTGGCTTCCTTCCTAGATCAGTTCTCTACTTGTTCCTTTCTCCTTCTGAGCCCCCCTCCTGCCGTCGATGTCTCTGGGTCCTCATTGTCCCCATTTTCTAGCCGTTTCCTGGATTTCCCTACCTTGGGCCATGGTGGTTGCTTCTGGCTCCAGGGCTGCTCCCCCACAGGCAGCTGGATGGGCTGGAGATTCAGGAAACAGATCCTGGAGAGCCTGCTTCCCCTTCCATCCCAAGGCTCGACACTGGAGGTGGGGCCAGCTGCAGCACTGCCACCTCTGCCAGGGCAGCTCACAACTGGTTCTCTCACTTGCCCTCTGGTTTTTCTTGGCAGTGTTGCTCAGCTGAGAGGAGGTGTGGAGGCTGTGGAACCATCAGGGCCTTTGTGCTATTGGGCCGTTGACAGCTCTTAGGCAATAGGGCTGTGGTAAAGGAGCCAGAAGAAACTGGTGAGCGGATGGGGCCTCCACAGGGATGAGGGAACTGTGTTTCTGCAGGAAGGGCTCTCGGGGTCCTAGACTATCGCTCACAACTAAGAGAGCCTCAGTGGGTTCTAGCACTTGAGACCTCTCTTTCTGGAGTTTAAGTGCAAATGGTACCTATGCTGGATCATCCTTAATATGACTTTTATTTTTCTGGCCATGGCACTGTTTTAGGTGAGACCTTCCAGGCCTATAGTGATTCTCAAATAAAATTATCAGATGTGGGGCTGGAGAGAAGGTCCAGAGGTTAAGAACAGGAGCTACTCTTCTAAAGGACCTGGGTTGAGTCCTAGTACCTACATGGGAGATCCACAACTGTCTTTAATGCCAGTTTCAGGTGGTGCACGCCTTTAATCCCAGCACTCAGGAGGCAGAAGCAGGGGGATCTCTGTGAGTTCGAGGCCAGCCTGAGCTACAAGAGCTAGTTCCAGGACAGGCTCCAAAACCACAGAGAAACCCTATCTCAAAAAAAAAGAAAGAAAGGAAGGAAGGAAGGAAGGAAGGAAGGAAGGAAGGAAGGAAGGAAGGAAGGGAAAAAGGAAAGAAAAGAAAAAGAAAAAAAGGCAAGATGATAATGTAGCTTCATGGTAGAACAATTGCCCAGCAATACCCAAGGCTCTCCAAAGAGAAAGAGAAACCAGGCTGGGGAGAGAGGGAGAAAACTGGAGAAGGATCCTGTGTGAAAACTGACTGGGAAACTCACCCACTCTCTTCCCCCCGCTGTGAGTCACTTCTTCCTGTATCCCCAATTTCTATGTCCTCTGAGGAACCCAGCAACTCGTATCTTCTTCTCTCTTGTTTTCAATTCTCTGATAGCTTCCATAGTGTACAGATGCACAAATACGGTTCTCTGGGGCTGTTGGTTTGTTGCTGCGCTGAGGAATGAACCCAGTGCCTCGACCTTGCAAAGCCAGCACCCTACCACCAAGGTACACCTAGTGCCCCAACACCCTAACACATCTGGGTTCACCTCCAATCCTCAACTCCATTAACCCATTGACTCTGCAGCTCTGACCTTTCCTACCAGTTCCATCAATCCTCCAGTCTACTGCCTTGTTCCTCACCCACTCTTCCCCTCCCTTCCACCTACTTTCCCTCCCCAGGCTCCCTGACACCTTCTCATCTACTCCCTCTGAAGGCCAGGGACCCTTTCCTGCTCTTATCTTGAGGGTCCTTCTGCAATTCTGAGTGTGCATGCGGGCCCTTCTCTCTTGTTTAATAAATTTCCCTCCCCCTCTCTCCACCCCTGACCCTCTCCTGCTCTCCCTCCCCTCTTTCCCCTCCCCCTCTCTCCACCCCTGACCCTCTCCTGCTCTCCCTCCCCTCTTTCCCCTCCCCCTCTCTCCTCCCTCTGACTCTCTCCTGCTCTCCCTCCCCTCCCCCTCTCTCCACCTCTGACTCTCTCCTGCTCTCCCTCCCCTCTTTCCCCTCCCCCTCTCTCCACCTCTGTCTCTCTCCTGCTCTCCCTCCCCTCCCCCTCTCTCCACCTCTGTCTCTCTCCTGCTCTCTCTCCCCTCTCTCATCTCTCTTCGCATCCACCTACCACCCCATCCAGTCCGTCATTTTCTTCTCAGACTCACTTGCAGGCTCCCTTCACTCCCATGCCGGTGCTTTCCAGGGACGTCCCGGGGGTTCACCTATTCTCACTCCACTCACCCCCTCATGGACTTAGGTGATCCCCAGAACGTGGCCTGCAGGCCCCTCTTCTTGGCCAGCTTTGGACACTTTACCACACCCAGTGTGCCCAAATGATTCCTTCTCCCCTACCTCCCAACTTCTCTGCCTTTCTCCCTGTGTCTCTGGTCTTGGTGAGTGAGGATACGGCACCCTTGAAATGAAGGTCAAATCGGGAGCATCTCTCCTCTTAACACATCAGTCCAGTTCAACTCCTGACTAGCACCTAAAACTGGCCCTTCCTCCCTGTCCCTCGGGTCTACCTTCCCGGAAACACCAGCCTGTCTAGAAACAACTCCTAACCAAATTCACACCCTTTCTCCAAATTCAGCACTACTGATTTTCAACATATTTTAAAATTATAATTTCATTATCTCCTCTCTCTAACCCTTCCCACCTTCTTTTTCCCAGCTTGCTCTATCCCAAATCCAGGCCCTTTATGTCTTACCATTGATCTTTCTGAAGAGCCAATTCAAACACACAATTCAAATTCTCCGCTCAGGATCCAACAGTGTATGAAGGCCGAACTTCTCAACATCACCCTAAAGGCCTTCGAGAATCATCTTTCTCTTCCCACCTAGAACCCAGGTACGCCAAACCCCTTCAGTTCACTGATGGAGACCGCTCCTTTGCATCTCTGTGTGGGTGTTCTCTGTCTCTGTCTCTCTCTCTCTCTCTCTGTCTCTCTCTCTCCTGAATGATCTCTTTTTCTGAAGTGTTTGTTCTCTGTCTATTTGTCTCCAGGTTAGAGCATCACCCTGCTAGGAAACCTTCTCAACATTCTCTATCACACTGGGATATTCCCCTTGTCATCTCTGTTAACCAAAGCACTTCTCCATATCATAATCATAACACCAGTGCCAGTGGTCAATCATGACAGTAGACAATAGAAGCACTACTGCCACCAATACAATCATTTTTGGTGCTAGATATTATTTTAAATTCTTTTGTGCATTATCCTTCTTAGTCTCACATCTCTATGAATCAGGAGGGGTTTTTTTT
>NW_004949096.1:29684816-29687343 GCF_000317375.1 Microtus ochrogaster
ACTATGTCCAGTCCAAAGATATATCCATTTTTATGTGCATGAATGTTTTGCCTATAGGCATATCTGTGTATCACATGTATGAAGCATCTTTGCTGACCAAAAGAGGGTTTCAGATCCCCTGAATCTGGAGTTACAGCCGGTTATGAGCCACCATATGGGTGCTGGGAACTAAACCTGGGTCCTCTGGGATAGTAGCAAGTGATCTTAACTGTTGTGCCACCTCTCAGTCCCCTGAGGTGGGGGGATTTCTTGCTGGTCTTATATAACAGGTGAGGAAATCAAAACAATTGTTCTCCGAAAACTCCTCAAAAAGAACTACTAGGCTAGCCTTGGAATTCAGCAGAAGTCTAGAGCTTTGTAACTCTAAATGTTTGATGCCACATCCAAAACTTGCATGTTTGTTTTCAGCACTCACCGATTGGTATTAGATAACCAATTGCTGTGCTCTTCCCTGGGGAAGATGGTTTCTTCCACCTTCAACATTCCTGAGTCGCTCTTTGTATAGGGCTGAGACCTGTGAGCCTGTGCTCGGCCTCCTCACTCTGCCACGCTTCCCCTCCACTTTGGCTGTCTATTGTTGCCTTGCTTGGTTGAGGTTGACGTCTTAAAGTAAGTATGTATGCATAGCTAAGCAGTCCCAGGCAGGCGTGGTCCCATTGTCTCTACTCCAAGCCTCTCCAGAAGGTTGTTAGAACTGTGTGAAATCTCTTTCCTCAGCGACTGGTGCCAGGATTCTACCTTTTCTTTCTCCCAGCATAAGATTCCTGGAGAAAGTCCAATTCCTTGGAACCATTGCTTCAAAAATCTGATAACCAAAGGGAGGGGCACAAGTGCCTTTTAGAATATCTTCATTTCTGCTGGGCAGTTACAGTCCCTGGAGCAGAGGACAGGGCATCTGCAGGCTACTGGCCATGGTTAGGAGGCACTCTAGGCTGGTGTACGGTAGCCACTGGACAAGAGAGAGAGGTAGAAGTGGAGCAGCTCTTCTTCAAGACTCTTCCTTCCCTGCTGTAGAGAGATGCTCCTTTGCTTCTCAATCAATTTTGCTATGTGCCCTTCTAAAAAAGAAAAAAATCAACAAAAGATAAAAAGAGGGAGGCTGGGAAGGCTGGGGAGGTGGGCGATTAAGGAGCACCTGCTGCTCTTCTAGAGTAGCCAGGTTTGGTTCCCAGCACCCACATGGTGCCTCACAACCCTCTGTAACACCAGTTCCCAGAGAGCTAATGCTCTCTTCTGGCCTCTGCAGGCACCAGGCATGCGCACAGTACACAGACATACATGCAGGCGACACCCCCTTACACATACATCTATGCGTATATTTTTTTTTTTTTTTTTTGGTTTTTCGAGACAGGGTTTCTCTGTGGTTTTGGAGCCTGTCAAAATAAAAATAAAAGAATGAAGGAAGGAAAGAAAGCAAGAAAACAAGATAGCAAGGAAGGAAGGAAGGAAGGAAGGAAGGAAGGAAGGAAGGAAGGAAGGAAGGAAACAGAACCATTAGAACACAAAGCCCATTTGGAACCAGAAAACCAAGAGGGACTCTTCTGCCTGGACCTTAGTGTCTGAATAAGACCTGGGCTCTGAGCCCAAGGAGGCGACTTACAGGTTTGGCCTTCCATTGAAATCCTGCAAACCATTAGTCACAGGGTGTGGAGGAAGTATGGGGAGGCAGGGACATAGCTGTGATCACAACAGGATGCCCCTTGTTCAGAGAAACTGGGCAAGATCGATGAACATCATCTTACTTTCCTATCTGGACCGAAGCAGGGCTGGGACCTAGGAGAGGGGCACTTGAGTAGATTACTCGCCTGTCCTCACCAAGGAATAGGCCAGCTCAAGCAAGGTGATACTGGGGAAGCTCCAGACCTTTCTAAGACCCACAGAGACGTGGCAGCTGACTCCAGCTCTGCCAGGAAGCTCTGGCACATCCCAAGAAAGTTCTGGTCTCCTTGTCTGTGGCTCCTGGTGTGACACCCTGGTCCCCAGTCTAGGGAGATGGTGCTGAGGGTCCCACAAACACCACAAAGGTCTGCCAGAACCAGAAGATCCAAGTGGAGCTTTCTGCTCCCTCCCCTGCCTCCCCTAAGAAATGGAGGCACCAAGAAAGGAAAGGGATGAGGTGCCTCACACTTTACAAAATATGACTGAATCCCCTTTCCCATTTGACCTTTGCCCTGACCTGTGGCTGTCATTGTCACTTCACATCCTGGGCATCTAAGGTCTCTCCATGGAATCAAGAGCAAGCGCTTGGGTTTGTTTGACACATTGCTGCCAGGTATCATGGACCCCAAACCTCTTGGTCCAAATGTCTCGAGTATGACACTCTATGCACCTTGTAGGGACAGGAAGAGCAGAGTCTAGAGCTGTGCTACCGCCCTGACGTGTGCCAACCCCTTGCTCCACTGTCTGGGCATTTCTTTTTTTTTCTTTTTTATTTATTTATTAAAGATTTCCGTCTCTTCCCCGTCACCGCCTCCCATTTCCCTCCCCCTCCCTGGTACGCCAAACCCCTTCAGTTCACTGATGGAGA
>NW_004949096.1:29687494-29689907 GCF_000317375.1 Microtus ochrogaster
TCAGAGAGTCCGGTTTTATCTGTCTGGGCATTTCTTTTGCCACCTTTCCCCCCAGGGGTCCTACCTGGCTTCCTTGGTTGGCTCCACTGGGTTGCTGTGAAGTAAGGAGATGAACTCTGGAGACTCTAATCTTGGGGTACACTTCACAATGGGATGAACCTCAATTGCTGGGATCTAGGGGATGGCCCACCAGAAATGAGCTTTGAGATGACCTAGCTCATGGAACCAAGGAGAGGAAACAAAACCAGAGGGTTCGTAAACAAACAAACAAGCAAAAAGAGAAAAACAAAAAAACAAAAAAAAATCTCCAAAACACGCCATGGAGTATGACTTTGAAAGCCACTTTCTAGGTGAGAAGAAGGAAGTCACCTGGGAGGCAGCCCGTGAAGACAGAAATGCCTAGGATGCATGGCAGGATGGAAGCCTGACTATACCAGCGATGCAGCCAGGAGAGAAGCAACCATACCGAGAAGGACATTTGGAAGAGAAGCAAAGTGAAACATTTCTGAACGAGTCAGGGCAGGTGACCCTGTCCAGAGGATAGGAACCGTCGTGAACTCAGCTGTCATGAAATAGTGACAGAAATGCCCAGGGATGCTCCTGGGGACAGGTACAGCTGGCACAAGGGTGGAGCAGGGCATGCAGGCTCCTACTCTTGCACCAAGCAGCTGGGTGTGGACAGGACTGGGGAGGCACAGGCCTGGGGGCCAGCCTGGGATAGAAAATACCACAACGGAGCCTAGGCAGTTTGGATGCTCACCTTACTAGACCTGGATGGAGGTGGGTGGACCTTGGACTTCCCACAGGGCAGGGAAACCTGACTGCTCTTTTGGCTGACGAGGCAGGGGGACTTGGTTGGGGGAGGGGGAGGGAAATGGGAGGCGGTGGCAGGGAAGAGACAGAAATCTTTAATAAATAAATTTAAAAAAAATAAAAAAATACCACAATGACTAAGACAAGCAAATCAGCAAAGGAACTGGATGGGGAGGACATCGGTGAGAGGAGCCAAACGAGGGCAGGGCTCGGATTCCTGGATGTTCAGAAATGAAAATACCTACTAGGGAGATAATAGCATGTAAAGAGTGTGTGTATGTGTGTGGGAGAGAGAGAGAGAGAGAGAGAGAGAGAGAGAGAGAGAGAGAGAGAGAGAAGAGGAGAGGAGAGCAGAGGAGAGGAGAGAGAGGATTAGAGAGAGCCAGAAAGGTTTATTGTAAAATGCTAGCAGAAATCCTCCCCTGAGATGGGGAAGCTGCTTCTTTAGTTTCCTTTCTACTTTTCTGTTCTTTCCACATTATCAAGGATAAACATGGGTGATTTTAATAACTACAGTGGGGAATGCAAAACGCTGGCTTCCTCTGTCCTAAAAATAACAAAGATGTAAAGGAAGAGGCTGTGGAGTTGTAGGGTAACAAGAAGGAATAGAAGCTGCTCATGTTTGCTGAGCACCTTCCTGCTCAGAAGCGGCTCCCTGCCATGCTGGGAGTTCTCAGGACAGCAACAGGGAAATTCTGCTCAGCAGCTGTTGGTGATTGGCCCTGCCTTTGCTACCTTCTCAGGCTTGCCCCTCAGCTCTGCCTCTAGGCTCACTGAAGGGCATATAAGTGGAAAGACCTGACATTAGAATGGATCTTGGCAGACTTAGTTTGTGGATGAAGCCCGTAACAGAAGAAAGAGAAGATGGGAGAGCAGAGAGAACCCCCTCTCCAGCCACACAGTGGGCAGTCAGGTCAACAGGAACAATAAGGGGCTTCTTAGCACAGGAGGGAGCTAATGCATCTTTATTGTTTCTTCCCGCGACGCACCACGGTTCTACAGAGTTTCATTTTCCCCCACTCCAGAGGTTGAACAAAGACAACACCTTGAGAAGTAGAAAGCAGGCTACGCTGGGGATGGGAATAGGGGTTGAGACTGGTACAGGGGGAGGGAGCATCAGGAAGGCCAGGCTCAGGAGGCTGGAGCTGCAGCAATGACGATGTCCTTGTAACCTTTGATCTCCTTGACCTCGCTACTGCTGATGAGGACTTGTAGCTGGTGGGGCCCAGCTTTGATGGGGTAGAGCTCCAGCTGAATTTGGATGGTGTGTCCGGCCATCAGAGTTCCAAGGCTGAAAGTCAAAAGCAACCTGTTGGAGCCTGGAGGATTGGTTGCTTGGATGGGCACTGGGGCAGGGAACCCTGCTTAGTGAGGGTTCCCCAATACCATCAATCTCCCTGCCTTCCTGAGGTTAGCGGGGAAGGGACCAGAAGGTGACATCTGAAGACTGAGAAGGAACCCAGGGGGCACAGCTCCTCAGAGACCAGCACCAGAGGAAGATTGGCAAGAGGTCAAAGGTCGCGCTACTCACCCCTTTGTTATCTGCCCATTGATGAGGCCGCTTCCCTCCAGAACCATGGTGCAGTTATTCAGAGCCACC
>NW_004949096.1:29690152-29693989 GCF_000317375.1 Microtus ochrogaster
GGGTGCCCTAGGCCCCTGTGTGGGGAGAGGAGAGGGGTGCCCTAGGCCCCTGTGTGGGGAGAAGAGAGGGTGCCCTAGGCCCCTGTGTGGGGAGAAGAGAGGGTGCCCTAGGCCCCTGGCCTCGCTGCCAGGCTCCACTCAGTCAGCCTCTCCCGTGACCACCAGGGACTACTTAGAGCTTAGCCCCTAGTGGTGGAGATAACTATAAATAGGGCTACCTCAAAGTAACACATGTGGCGACCTACTTTAGAAGCTCAGGACACTCTAGCAAGCTGCCACCTGTTAGGAATGGGCATAGAGTTTCGCTTCCCACCGTCTGTTTGAAGATGCTTGCTGGATTTAATTAGAGTACTAGTACCAGAGAGTTAGCAGTGTTGACCATGGGTTAAGTAGGATCCCAAGCACAACTCCAGTCAGCTATGATTGATTAGTAGTATCTAACCCATGCAGAGGACTAGGGAGGAGGGTCATGTGTGCCACCTATGTGCCATCGGTGATATCATTCCACCAAAGAAGAATGATGAAGCCAAGATGCCGTGATGGATTCATGACAGTCAGGACCTAACCAAGGGGTCTTAGCTCCTAGCCCAGAATCTTTCCCCCATCCTGTTGTATCTTCTCAGATATCAGCGGGACATACTCATTTCCCACCCATCTGTGTTCACTGCTTCACTCTTGAGCTTTGTGTCATAGGGCAGCACAGCCTCTGCCTGGAGTGGGAGACAGCGATTCTGTCCTTACCCTGAAGCCTAGGACGCTGCCGTCTGGGTGATGGGCATCAGTATTGAACCCAAACGCGCCCTGTCCATCCAGATCACAACTGGGAGAATGTTCTAGCTTGGCCAGAGGAGGAAGGACACACCCTAAGTTGGAACTCAAACAAAAGAACCAAGTCTCCAAAGAAGGTGCCTAAGTCAAATGGGTGAAGATAACTCTGGAACCCAGCACAGTGACACTAATCACCCACAGGCCTTACAGCCGTGGGGACCATCCACAGCCTCCTTGACACGTGCTATGTTGTTTTGGGATCTCCTCGGGTAACAAGAGGGTTCCTGGCTCAGCACCAAGCTTGTGTCTATGCTTGTAACTCTGTTTGCCCCACACAGAAGGCATCCAGGATCACCTGGCCTGACAACTTGAGAGTATGCCCAAGTGAAAACCGCAGCTGACGTGTGATCCAATATGGAATCATCCAACCATTGTTCTGCTGGCTAGCATCAGGCATGCTGTTAGCCAGGCTTCCGGGCACAGAGCTGGACTTGGGGTAGGCAGTGGAAAAGTCTTTGGGAGAGGAATGGAAAGGTGGGGCAGAAGGCTTTGGGGAAGGACAACTCAGGTGACAGATGGGGAGAACACGTGCCCTCCTCTGTGGAGCTTCCTTAATGCTTTTCTTCCGTAACAGCCATCAAACCTCTCTGGCACTGGGCCTTGAAGCCTGAAATTCATTTCTTGTTCCTATTTCCCATGGCGCCCACATCTTATCAGTGGTCACCTTTTGAATTTGACCATATGGTCTGTCTTAAATCTGTCTCTTCTACTCAACATCCCAAATCATGTCCTTTTTATCTCAACCTTTGTGAAGAGATCTCCTTACTTAATACAGCTTCACAGTAACATGCCCCCACCCATTCTCGACAGAGTACCTTCCTCAGCGTCCTCTGTAAAACGTGACTTCCGTGAGGTGCCTCCATGCCCCACCCTTTGTTTATGGAGAGCACCAGCGCCCACTGGTTGGCTATGCTCGAGAATAAAGCCTCTGAGACTGTAGTATGCTGTACTACCATCATGTATGGCAGGATAAGGTACCCCCCTCCAAGCCCATGAGGAGGCCATCTAAGAACCTTGGGTCTCCATCTCTGTCCAGACACCTCACCTCAATAGACAAGTGGGGAGGCTCCAGAGAGAAATCTTTCAGGACCAGAATGAACCGCCCCGTCTCTTCAACCTCAGCGATGCCAGACACGTGGATCAGCTTTTCATCCGTCAGCTTGCTCCTGTAATTGCTGTAGGGCAACAGGAGTGGCCACTGGAGCTCTGAACATAGGCAAAGACATCATCTTGAGTCCGAGGGATGGCTATAAAGGAATACTGCACTCAGAGGTCATTGCCGTCTGACATGTTAGGATGATGCCCCAAGCACCGCACTGGCTGGGAAGACACCGTGTGTCCTGGAAGAGGGTTCCTCTGTGATTTGGCTAGAGCTGGCCAGCCTGGTTCACAGCCCCCAAACCTCCCTCTCTAAAGGTGCCTTCTCACGCCTGCTACAGACTCACCCTTCTCAAAATCCACACTCAAGTGCACCGCGTGTCTCCAGAAGGGCTCCCGAGTGCTGCCCCCATGCAGCAGGGCCTGTGCACAAAAGTGGACCATCAGTCCAATGGGGCCCCGACTCTGGGCTCGGTTGGGCACCCTCTGGACATGCAGTGTGAGCAGCAGGTCCTGGCCCCACATGGGTGCCCTAGCCAGGCGGAGTTGCAGCTGCACAGGCTTATCCTTAAAGGCCTCTGACCCTAGGAGATCCAGGAGGGATGAAGAGTCCCTTCTTGGTTCCAGCATTTTCCGGGAAGCCTTAATGAAAACAGACCGCTCCTCAGAGGATCCTGGCAGAACAGACCCACACAGAACAAAGCGTCAGTGGGGGGGGGGGGGCCAGAGAGGACCAGTGAGGCAGGGCAGAGAGAACCGATGACCTTCCTGGGAAGACAAGTGGCTGTGCTCTCTGCTGCCAGCCAGAAGCCCTGACCATGTGATACACAGTGAAGAGACACAGAGGGAGGCGTGCAGTATCAGATGGAGCCGGTGCTGCTCAGTGCACAGTCTCTTCATCTCTCAGTGTTCATTTCTCTTACGAAACCCAAGGATGATACTAGGTTGCCCAGATTTGCTGAAAAGTTAGGTCATGTAACTGCTGAGTGTAAGATTCAGTGTGGTTCTTTACTGTTACCATCAGGATTCTCACCAACGTATCTCCATTATCACTACCACCACCATCCTCATCACCATCATGACTATCACCATCATCATCATCATCATCATCATCATCATCATCATCATCCTCATCATCATCACTATCATCAAACCCAGAAGCTCCTCTTCCCTGCCTGCATGCTCTCTCCTAAAATACATATTCAAGTCTTTTAGATGGAACTTCACCTCTTTCCCTTAGGAATAACTCAACATCTGGGCTCAAAACTCAAACTTGCTCCAGACTGTGGACGCCTCTGGAGCACTCACTATGCCCCTAGTGTGTTTTACACAACAGCTCATTTAACCCTTTCAGGAGAGTCGTCTCATTTCACTGATAAGGAAACAGAGGCAAGGGAAGATGGTCCAGGTTCACCCACCTACAGCACATCAGAGCCTTGCTTGGTTCTCAGGTGGCCAGAGTCCACCAAAGCTCTCGATAGCAATGTCTGCTTCCTTCCACAGGCCCAGAGCCCTCTCCCTCCTGAGTGTCCATCCATCTCTCCCCTTGCTGCTACCCCCATTGCAAGGGACATAGGTGGACAGATGTGTGGCCCTGACAGAGTTAATAGATAAATCGCAGGACCACCATTAAATTTGAATTCAAGATAAGCAAATAATCTTTTTTTGTAAATTACTTGCAACATTCCGGCCACACATACACTAAAAACTATACCCAGTTAATTTGAATTTTAGATAAGTAGTGAATTATTTTTATCAGAAACATGTCACACTCCGGGCTGCACAGTGGCTTAGTGAAAAAGACATCTGCTGTCAGGCTTGACAACATGAATTCAATATCCCTGTGAGGGAAGGGGGAAGCCAGCTTGACAACATGAATTCAATATCCCTGTGAGGGAAGGGGGAAGCCAG
>NW_004949096.1:29694089-29705459 GCF_000317375.1 Microtus ochrogaster
GAATTCAATATCCCTGTGAGGGAAGGGGGAAGCCAGCTTGACAACATGAATTCAATATCCCTGTGAGGGAAGGGGGAAGCCAGCTTGACAACATGCATTCAATATCCCTGTGAGGGAAGCGAGAAGCCAGCTCCTGTAAGTTGTTCTCGGACACACACACACACACACACACACACACACACACTATAGGACAATGTTCCTACATACATACATGCACATACATACACTCGTACACACAGTAAATAAATGTAATAGAAAAAAATTAAAGATGTCACATGTGCCATTTGGGACTTATTTATAATAATGTATTTGTCTGTCTTAATTTATCTGGAATTCAAATTTAACTGAACATCCTATGTTCTTATTTGCTAAATCTAGGCAAGTCTATTCCAGGATCAGGTGCCCAGGACCTAAAATTGTCCCCTGGGAGTTTGTCATAAGGGGGAAGTCGTGTTGTGTTAACCTGGGCCATCCAATGGTGACACCCACTCCCTCCCAAACCCAAGGCCCAGGCACCTTCTGGGTACTTGTAGGAAGTGGTGATGTCCAGGCGCTCATCTGACCCTACCATCTTGGTGCTGATCGCCTTCCCGATGTAACTGGTATTATGGGCCAGGATTTCCTGGACCTGGCCACCCTCAAAAAGCCAAATGACCTCATCGGCATTCACCTCCGCAAACACAAAAGGGGTATCATAGGGCAGGTGGACATCCCCTTCCTTGATGGCCTTCACAGAAGCCGGACCACAGCAGAACAACCCTGTGGACAAAGCAGGAATTACGGGATGAGGGGCGGTAGCAATGACACCCGCACACCCGGGCCTTCTCCAGTTTACCAAGTGCAGTGATGTGCACCAATTTGTCTGATCCTCACAGTCACAAGTCACCCCGTTAGTGTAGCTGTTGCCAGTGCCACCTCCCTGACTTTACAGGAAGAACAGAGAAACTCACTGCTCCTCCAGGGGACCCCACTGTCAGTGGAAGTTATACCCGAGAGCTGACACTGTCTAGACTACAGTCCTGGAAAGGGGGGGGGTGGGAGTAGGAAACTGCTGCACCTCTCTGGCTGGCTATGTGGGTGCTCATCCTCATTGGTCCCCCAGAGAGCCTGGCCCCTGCCACGTGAGCCCCACGCACCACTGCTGGTTTGCTGGGGCGTGGGGTCCAGAACCTGCCAGCCATTGTACCCTGGCGGAAGGTCTTTCCGGATCATCCAGCACTCGTTCCAGACGTGAAAGTTCCTGCAGAAGGGACTTTTTTCAGGCACCAGACATTAAGGGTTTTATAATTATATTTATAATTCTATTTTTATAGCTATATTTATAATTCTATTTTCCTCTAATTTGTATTAGAAAGTAACTATAATAAAGAAAGCTATCAAGGAGCTGGCCAGGGTGGTACATACATTTAATCCCAGCACTGTGAGTTGGAGGCCAGCTTTGTCTACATAGAGAGCTCCAGAACAGCCAGGACTGCATAGAGAGACCTTGCCTGATTCAGTCCCAGCTATCACAATTCATCCCATACCCGGGACAGTGCTGAGTTTTTGCAGACAAAAACCTCTTACCAGATTTTGTCTGGTTTCCGAGTTGGCAGCATCCCTGCAGTACGGTCATAGTAGGTGTCGATGGTCAAGTTCCCGTCTGTGTTGTGTGCTGAATGGAAATTGGAAACGACTCGAGTTGGAACGCCTAAGCACCTCATTACTAGAGAGAGGGAGACGACTAAGGTCATTTCAAGCAGAATTATTACTTTCCATGCATCGTCTTTAACCTTCAGCAACTTTTTTTCAGCAACTCTTTTATTCCCAAAGGGCAGCACCCAGAGAAGCTTCTGTCCACCTGCCCAGCAGTGGTATCCATTCACAAAGAGGAAGAAGTCATTTGTGAGCCACTTAAAACAAGAAAACAATAACAGGCTTGTCATTTCTGGCATTTTTTTTTCTCCAGGTTAAAAGAAAAGAGACTGAACACTAAAACACGTGAGAATTCCAAAAGCAGGGGCGGGATATGTGGCCAGTTTCAAAAGAGAAAGTGTGTGACCAGAGGTTAGAGGCTTCACTTCCCTGGGTTAGTCTCCTTGTAAGTAAGGAACTGGATGGTTTTCCGTTCTAAAATTCTGATTCTGCCATTCTACTTAAAGACACAAGTTGAGAGAAAGAAGAACATTAGAGAACTGGGGATGTAGCTCAGTGGTGAAATGCTTGCCTGGAACATACACGATTCTGAGTTCATTCCTCAGCATTGCAACATATACTAACAACTAAAGAAACAAACAAGAGGAAGATTCCATTGTAGACATCAGAGATTAAAAACTGCTTACCATCTTTGATAAGCCAGCAGCGCCCTCTTGTGGATCCTCAGGACAGTATGTAACGCTAAGATTTCACAGGCACGTTTACTCAAAACAGACATTATCCCGTGCTTCACACACACACACACACACACACACACACACACACACAAACTGCCCACAGTCGGGTGTAATCAAGAGCCAGGCGTGTCCT
Organism: Microtus ochrogaster; assembly: GCF_000317375.1. Taxonomy (NCBI): domain Eukaryota; kingdom Metazoa; phylum Chordata; class Mammalia; order Rodentia; family Cricetidae; genus Microtus; species Microtus ochrogaster. Next base: position 29,696,595 of record NW_004949096.1, read on the forward strand.
GGGACTAGGTCCTCACCTCTGCCAGTGAGTTCAGAAGAGGTCTCTACCACCTACTCTTCCTAGAAGGGTTGACAGAGTCTACAGAGGCTGCTGGGAAGGTCACAATGTCCTGTCTCGATGCGCTGAAAAAGCCTCCAGCAGGGGCCACAGGTTGGCAGTTAGCTATCTACTCCAGCACTGCCCCTAGGCTTTCTACACATCTGCCGGGGACATGGGACTCAGGCCTGGGCTACAGGTGAACAAAAGCAGCTCAGAAGTCACAGTCTCCAGTCAGCCACCACACTCTGTGAAGATGGAAGGGCTTGGAGAAGGGGTCAAGCCATGGATCTAGTCATCCTAGGATCTGAAGGTCCAAGGTGATCTCCATCATGCCCACCTGGCTACCACTGGAGACTTTCCAGGCCAAGGCAGAACAGGGGCTACCGGAGGCCACAGTAGCCACAGGCCCACCTCATAAGGAAGCTAACGAGGTCATTTTGTGTACTTGGATTTAAATCTCTGCACCTGAGGGCCCTGAACATAACAGTAAGACTATGCTTCCCCTCGGTGAATCGAAAACAGAAGCCTGTTCTCATCCTATGCGCCACCCCCTGCTCCAATGGAATCCACCTGTTACTTCCACAGACACCTAGTGTGCAGTGTGACTAGACAGCCCAGCAGAAGGAGCGCTTTGCAGGAGGGAGACAGGTAACACCTCAGTGCCCTAGGTTCTTCAGCTTCCCAGACACTTGGGCCAAGAATTTGGTGCTGCACTGTAAACAGTTGAGTATGCACTCCATTGAGTTAAGTATCCATTCTCCTCAAGGGTATTCAGCAGGGTAGCAAAGCTCTAACTGTAAATCAGGTCTCTTGGGGGCTCTATGTGTGAGGTCAGCCATCCAAGACTGTCGACTTATACTTCAGCTTCCGCCTCTCGGTCCACTGCAGTAGATGGGAAGACGTGCTCTGCCTTTTGTGGGGACTTCAAGTTGCTCTATCCAAATGGCCACCTTTCTGTCTGTCTGTCTGTCTGTCTTTCTGTCTCTTGAGACAAGATCTCATCTAGTGCCGGTTAGCCTAATTCCCAATATCGCCAAGGAAACTCCCGACCTAACTGCCTCCACCTCTCAATTTAGAGGTGTACCCCACCTTGCCCAGTTCAGGCGCCCACTATTAACACTCTTCATCAAAGAAACTCTGGGAAGACTGCAAAGATCACATTCTGGAGACTTAACAGTATGCAGGTGAAGAACTCGTGTGCACACAGCTCCTAGTCAAGGGCCACTGAAGCCCTGAGCCCTTCAAGAGCCGCAGCAGACTCTGACAGTGGGGATTATCACGGCCTGACGTGAAGGGGAAACCAGAAAGAGTCAAGGGATAAGACTCACTCACCCGTGCACATAACACAGGCAAAGACCCAGCACTGTCCATATTTCACAGGCTGCCCACCCCTGGCTGACCATTGCCGCAAGATGGCCACACTGCCGTTCCATTCCAGAGGGCTGATGCCCTGGGAGTAGTTCTCTCCCCAGTTCCCCTGAAGCACACCACTGTCGTCATTGCTGTTGATCTGCAAAGAGCAGACAGGGAGGTTTCCACAGCGTCCTGGAGATGCCCGGCTGTCCTCGGGCAGAGGAAGCTGTGGCTCTTACCATGGCACTCACCACCCTGCATACGTACACCACGCTGCCCCTCTGAGAGTGGTCTTTGGATGGGTTCTTCAGAAAGTAGAGGCTCTTGTTCAGGATCTCAAAGCAGATATCAATGATGTCCTCTTCAAACTTATAAGGCATTTTAAGGGGGAAAGCAGAGAAAAGCAAAAATGTGTGGAGTCCAGAAACTTGGGCATGACAAGCTTTTCAGGGGTGATATGCTTATGAGAGGAGGGCAGTGGGGTTCAGCCACAAGACAAGATCCTACAGTGATGGAAATCAAGTCAGAAATGCGTTGGGAATCAGAACTCTTTACAAAACTCAGCTGTGTAGTTCTTGACAGAAAATGCAAACAATTTAAGAGAATGGGAGAGAAGGTTTTGAAAACTCCAAATTTAAAATGATAGAACACACAAGAAGAGGAACATGGAGACATTTCCCAAGGACCTAGATCATCTATCTGTTGGACTTGTGGAAACAGGAAAAGACCATATGGATGGGTATAGCATCAGCATTTGAGAGGAGGGAGAAGGTCACAGAGGGTATTGGAGTCAGGGCTAATGTGGCTTTGGAAAAGCCAGGGTAGGCTCGTGAGATTTGCTTACAATATGTGTTTGTGACAAATGTCGTCCCTTTGGCTGTCAAGTGCACCATTTTCCCTCTGAGTTTCAAAACACATCACAAATTGCAGGCGATGGGGGACGGGAGAGTGTGACCTTCCAAACACCTCCCACCCCCTAGAATAACAGGGAGAGGACACATGGACCATGATTGGTGGCTGAGAGTGGAGATGCCATCCACAGCCGAAGTCCCCGGACCGCCACCTGCTGCACGCAGTAACGAGGCTACTCAGTAACTGGGAATTTGATATTACTAGAGAGCTGCTGTTCTCTTTTTCAGTGCCATCATGAGTTGTGGCTATGCTTTTTCAGAGAGAATCATTATCCTCTGTGACTATATTGTGATGTCATCAGATTAAATGATACAGACACTATCTGTAATTTCCTCCCAAAAGTCCAGTGCTGAGACGGGGAATGGAGACACCCAGAGCAAGACTGGTCACACCGTTCTGTAAAGGGCCAATAGCAGGTAGCCCACCCTTGCAGCCCAGAGGCCTTCTCTCAACTCACTTCTGCCATTAAGCATAAAAAGCCTTAGACACAGCTACATGAAGGGGCATGCCTAAGTCCTTCCCAGTGAGGTGCTATTTGTAGAAGCTGAAGTTTAAACTGTCAAAAGTCTCAAAATAGTATTCCTTTAAAATTCTTCCCAACTGTTTCAAGGCATGAAAAGTATCTTTCGTGGTGACTCATACAAAGCCAGTACTGTTGCAGCACAGAGGCAGGGGGATTTCAAGTTTAAGGCCAGGCTGAGCTACATAGGAAATTTAAAGACTATCCTGAGAAATCAAGTCAGTGAGAACCTGCCCTAAAAAACATAAACAAAAACAAAAAAAAACCCACACCAGGGTGGGCTTGCTAGAGGCATGATGGCTCAGAGGGGAAAGGGCTTCCCACAAAACGGGATGACAGGCGTGTAATTCCAGGGTCACTTGGTGGATGGAGGGAAATGACTCCCTGGCTTCTGCATGTGCCATGGCATGCATGCACCAATACACATGCACATGCATGAATAAGTAAAATTAATTAATTTAATTTTTAAAAATTATAGCATTAGGAGAGAGACTGGAGAGATGGCCCCACAGTTAGGAGTACTGCCTGCTCTTCCAGGGAACCTGAGTTTGATTTCCAGCACCCACATGGTAACTCACAACCTCTGTAACTCAGGGAATGTATCTCCCTCTTCCGGCTTTCTTGGGCGCTAGGCACACATGTGGTACACAGATATACGCTCATATACATGATTTTTTTTCAAGTATGAAGGAGACATGGGCTGTTGCTTTCAAATTATAGAAGAATGAAAGGTTTGTCATAAACCAGTCCCTAGTAGGGCTGGTAACTGAACATAGAATGATGTGGGATTCCCCTTGGTATGCTGTGAATACGTATTATTACCATTAGTTAATAAAGAAGCTGCTATGGGCCTCTAACAGCACAGATCAGAGCAAGGTGGGAATTCCAAGCAGAGATAGAGGAAAAGAAGGCAGAATCAGAGAGACACTATGTAGCCACCAAAGGAGACAAACACCAGACAGAACCTTACGGGTAGGCCACAGTCACATGGTGATACACAGATTAATAGAAATGGGTTGATTTAAGATGTAAGAGTTAGTTAATAAGAATCCTGAGCTAATAGGCCGAGCAGGTACAGTATCTGTGCAATTATTTCGGGTCAGGGCAGCCAGGGGAAAATGAGAAGCCTCTGTCAATGAAAGGAGGTTGTTACAGTTGTGGGCAGACTTTCCTCAGGCTGTACTCTTTTGCTTGTGTTTTGGGGTTTTGTTTATTTGTTTGTTTTTCGAGACAGGGTTCCTCTGTAGCTTTGGAGCCTGTCCTGGAACTAATTCTTGTAGATCAGGCTGGCCTCGAACTTACAGAGATCCACCTGCCTCTTCCTCCTGAGCACTGGGATTAAAGCTTGAGCCACCACCACCCGGTTTCTACTCTTTTCTTAATAAAGTACAAAAACGTTGAAAAGAAAGCCATATTTTCTTTGCTTGCCCCTCTCATTGGATGGGCACACTGTACCCTTTGTTGGCTAATAGCCCCCAAGGAGCCCATCCCAGGCTCACACGTCCAGGAGATGGGGTTACCTGTCCATAGTTCCAAGGCCTGGAGGTAATGGAATTTTCTTGACCCTTGTAGACAAAGCCATAGTCACTCATTACATACTCCTGCAGCAGTGTTTCGCTCGGCAGGTAGACATCATCATCTGAGCAGTCAAGGGTAATGGAGAGAGAAAGAAAAGCACAAGGGGCAAGCAGGAAATTAAAAAAAATAAATATAGGAAAAATAAAGATGCTGGGAGGTGAAGGCAAGGAGCATCAATTCATGGAGACCGAGCCCCCTGCAGGCACAGAGGCTGAGTTCATTCTCAGTGTGACTCTGAGTCTCCATTTCTCTGACACTTGTGAACCCACACAAATATTTGTGACAAAATTATGAGGTTATTTTGGAAAACACAGAAAAAAAATCACTCTACACACTACTCAGAAATACCTACCACAACATTGTCTTTTTGCTGTATGCGTAGGCATAATTAGTTAGAATCAAATTGAATTCCACTTGTTAAATTATCTCACTTAGCATCACTAGGATATTTTCATCATGTCGTTAAAAATTCTTTGTGGGAGTTGTAGAGATGGCTCGGTGGTTGGGAGCACTGACTGCTCTTCCAGGGGACCTGGGTTCAATTTCCAGCACCCAAATGGCAGCTCACATCTGTAACTCCATGATGTGGGAGTGTCATATATCAATCTGTTGATTTCATTGGTTAAGTAATAAAGAAACTGCTTGGCCCTGATAGGTTAAAACATAGGTGGGTGGAGTAAACAGAACAGAATGCTGGGAGGAAGAGGAAGTGAGATCAGAGGCCATGCTCCCCTCTCCCAGGCAGATGCGATCGATGAAGCTCCTACCCAGGATGGACGTAGGCTAGAATCTTCCCAGTAAGCGCACTTAGGGGTGCTACACACATTATTAGAAATGGGATAGTCCAGGTGCGAGAGTTAGCCGAGAAGAGGCTAGATTAGATATAATGGGCCAAGCAGTGTTTAAAAGAATACAGTGTCCATGTAATTATTTTGGGGCATAAGCTAGCAGGCAGCTGGGGTGCTGGGGACGCAGCCCCGCCGCTCTTATTACAACAACTCCAATTTCAGGTGATCTGATGCCCTCATACAGACAAACATGCAGGCAAAGCACCAAGCTATGTAAAATAAAAATAACTAAATCATTTTTTAAAAAAATTCTTTGTGGGACCAGGTGTGATGCCGCACACTTTCATCCCAGCACTCAGGAGGTGGAGGCAGGTGGATCTCTGTGAGTTTGAAGTCAACCTGGTCCACATAACGAGTTCTAGGCCAGCAGTGCTCCATAATCAGAGCCCATCTCAAAACAACAAGACCAAAATGAAACACTTTATAAAAGCGAATTTTGCAGCTGAGTATAGTAATCGATGCCCATAATCCTAATATTCAGGAGGCTGAGATAGAAGATCATGAATTCAAGACCAGCTTGGACAACACAAGACCCCATCTCACAAAAGGAAAAAAATACATTTAAGACTGGTGAGGGGCTGGAGAGCTGGCTCAGGGGTTGAGAGCACCGGCTGCTCTTCCAGAGCTCCTCAGTTCAGTTCCCAGCAACCACATGGTGGCTCACAGCCACTGTGGTTTGATCTGGTGCCCTCTTCTGGCAAGCAGGCATACACATAGACAGAATATTGTATACATAATAAATAAATATTTTTTAAAAAAAGACTGGTGAGAAGATTGGGTAGGTAAAGGCGCTTACTGCTAAGCCTGGTAACCCAAGGTCTATTCCTGGGATCCACATGCTGGAAGGAGAGAACCAACCCCACAAGATGACTTTTATACATGTAGGTGAACACACACATGCACACAAAGAACTTTTTTTGTTATTGTTGTTTCAGCACACAGTAATATGTCTCACAGATATGCAATGATTTTCTGATCATCGCCTTATCACCACAAGCTGGGAGCAAGTCCTACCTGTACTCCATGGGTTAAAAAGCAAGATGAAATTCCCCAGGGGGTAAGTCACACCAGGACCCTGGTCCTGAGAAATCTCCAACTGCAGTGTGTAGTGGCCAATGACTGCACTGGCTGGGCTGAAAATCGAGACTTGAAGAGAGTTACTGTCCGCAGTGAAGTCGGAAGCACTCCAGACGTTCCCAGTCTGGGTCTGCGTGAGCAAGAAAGTGGCTCGGGTCCCTAGAAGCTCTGAGGGCTCTGGTCCTGAGGAAGAGAGAAAGAGATCCCAGGGGAAGTCTCAGAACTCTATGTGATGAGGCTGGAGGCATGATGGCTCAGTGGTTAAGCGTGAATACTGCTCTCACAGAGGACTGGAATTTGGTTCCCAGAACTCAAGTAAGGCAGCTCAAAATTATCTGTAACTTCAGCTCCAGGGATCTGATGCCCACTTCCAGGCTCTCAGTATGTGCGTGCAAGCGCACACACGCATTTAAAAGTAATAAAAATAAAGTAAAATAAACGTGGTATATGACTCCCTGTGGCCTGCCAGATTCCCTTCCTTCTCCTTCACTAAAGCCTTTTGCTTTGAGGCCTTTACTGACATTTAAGTTCTTTGGGCCCCTGATTTTTTTCCATTTCCAATCTGTAAAATAAGAGTATGGTACCAACTTAAAGTCTTCCATAAGAATTAAAAGGAGGTCATGTCTGTGAAGTTTTATGGCCGTGCCTGTGTACTTATAGGCTCACTGTCGTGGCTAAAAGATCACAGTTAACAGGACCAGCAGTACCGATGTGAGAGTCCTCTGTGGGGTCCCAGAGGAAAGGAGAGGGCACCTCAGAGATAGGTGGCAAGAGCCCTTCCCCCAGGAAAACTTTACTAACTTTCTGTTTTGAGGGAACCAGAGGAACCCGAGGGCAGAGCCAACTCACCTGTCTCAGCCACAAAGGTGAGGTGGTCCTTCTGGGGTTGGAAGGGTCGGTTGAAAGTCAACGTTAAGCTGAAATGCTGGCCCCGGCGCAGAATGAGCTTGGTTGAGCCCATCTCCTGAGTGTGGTGGTCCTTGTTGTTCCTGGGGATCTGCTGTTCCACAGACTTGAGCTCCAAGGCTGCCACTTTGGGAGGGAGGGAGGACAGGTCACTGTCCAGCTGAGACTTGGAATCATTTCTGTGAAACCTGACTGGCGTTAGCCTTTCTGTCTCTCTCCCTTCTAATGTCATGACAACCTCCAAGGGCAACTGAGCAGCTCCTAGCCAGGGATAGGGAAGACTATCAGTCCTAGAGGCATCAGAGCTGGAGGACTGGTGTCCCAGAGAGCAAAACAAATCCCAGGAATGGAAAGTCACTCATCTATCATCCTGCTGGTCTAGGAAAAAACACGCTGGAATTGTGTATGGATGAAGCTGAGGTGTCTGGAGACTGCTCATCTGCTCTAAGACAAGTCCCGATTTCAGGTAGGGGAGTGGGGCTCAGGATTACTTGGGCTTACTTCCTGATCCTCCCTTTTGTTTCGGGTCTATGCGAAGGTATCGTGGGTACACACCTAGTGATTGGCTGTAAGGTTCTCCTAGCACAGTAGACAAGGATATAAAGCTTCTGGAGCAACTCGGCCCCAGGTCATCACTTTGGCAAGTCACTTAGGAGACCTTGAACAAGTCACCTAATAGTCCCAGACATTAGTGTGTTCGTCTAAATATCAGGGAGACGATCATGTTCCTGCTTCATAGGGTTTACGTGGGTCTTCAGTAAGGAGGCATGTGTGAGAACCTCTGCACCATGCCACGCGCAGAGACAGCGCCTGCTGATTCTCAGTTACTCCGAATGGCAGCCATTATGCAGCTCACTTTGAATTTGCTTTGCTGTTCCTGCTGACAATGCTCATTTTGCATTTATCAACAAAAATTCATTGGGTTTTTCTCTAACAAGTCCAGCCTATTGGTAGGTTGTGAGCAGCTACCCTCTAAGCCAAACCACCACCAACCAGGGGCAGTCAGTCGGGCCTGCTGACAAAAGGGTCACTCCAAGCGGGCTTTGTGGACCGTTTACACGTCGGGACCAGTGAGGAAGGTCATGACCCTTATCTGGATCTCCAACCACTCCACATCACCTGTTGGGCACCTCTACCTCACTACACACGGCCCCCTGGAAGAGTCACACGTCTAAGTGAAGGAAGACTGGCAGCAAGGCTCCATTTACGCAGCCAAGGGCAAGGCCCTGCTTGGTAAAGGCTTTCCCAGGTGCAGTCCGCTCAAGGAGGAACATCCGACCCCTGCAATGCCCCTCCCCTGTGCCCTTAAGGAAGCCCAATAAACGCATTGATTCTCCAGAGTACACTTGGTCAGGACCCTTCCTGTTTGCCATTGGGACTTCAGTTTTAGGAGGAGTGGATGTTGCTATGTCTTCCCCTGGGAAGAAACTTTAGCAGCATAGGTTAGGGGGTCAATGTTTAGCTGGAAGCCCCCTCGCAGAAAGCCCACCAAGAGGCGGCTCCTCCCCCAGAGCTGCTCAAGGCTGCTACAGGATACTTGAGCTTTGTTCCACGTACCTGCCACGTGATTTATCCTCATCATCACCCCCCATTCCCCACCCCACCCCAACCCAACCAAGTCTACTCGGCCTC
>NW_004949096.1:29705559-29711395 GCF_000317375.1 Microtus ochrogaster
CCCCACCCCACCCCCGCCCCCAGATCACCCAAAAGTGCTTCGCTTAAATTAGACCTGGTCCTCTACTTTTAGTTAGGCTCAGTTTGGCTGTCGACGGAGAAACCTCTGCATCAGCGGAGAAACCTAGTATAGGGTTTCAAAGTACCTATCAGTCAACTGTAGGAAGATGAAAAGGCTTAAGAGACTGTTGATCATCCAGGTAAGATCCCAGGAACCTACATACTGGAAGGAGAAAACTGTCTCCCTAAAAGCTGTCCTCTGACCCTGATATGTGTGCTTAATATTAAAGTGACACACACAAATATAATATGTAATATATTTTAAAAGATAGGTGACCAATAAGAAAAACGGGATAGGGGCTGGAGAGATGGCTCAGTGGTTAAGAGTACTGCCTACCCTTCCAAAGGTCCTGAGTTCAATTCCCAGCAACCACATGGTGGCTCACAACCATCTGTAATGGGACCTGGTGCTCTCTTCTGGCCTGCAGGCATACATGCAGGCAGAATACCGAGAATACTGTATACATAATAAATAAATAAATTTAAAAAAAGAAGAAAAACAGGATAGACAATATCACAAAACATGGTAAAAATGTCCGGCAGAAATGAGGAGAGAACACGAGACACGAATGAACCCACGTGTACAAGTTTATTAAGAAAATTATGTGCACGAGCTCGGTGAAAACGGTGTAGACAGAATGGGGAGAAGAGAGAGCGTGAGAATGGCCTGTTTAGCTTTTAAAGGCTCCCCAGCACAAGCGCACAAGGGGGAAAGACGTGCCCACATCAGACACTGATGACGGTCGACCCTATGCCCTGCGCCTGCATTGGGGGTTTTTGCGTCAGACGCTGGTGACGCAGATGGGGGGCGACCCACGCATGTGCACAGGGGGTACATGCTCCTGCTTCAGAACCCGGAAGGAAGTACACGTGGAATTCTAGAAAAGCAAGGACAACTTATGTAAATGAGTCATAGTGTGAATTATGGGTCATAGTGAAAAGTTTGAAAGCAGCTGACCTAGATCCTGTTGGAAGCTGAGTATAGCTCATATTCTTGAGGGGCCTGAAATGTCCCACCAAGACCACTGAGTTAGCTGGAAAGGTGCTCCACCCTAAACGTGCCTTCCAGAGGCCTACCTTGAAACTCATGTGTGTACCCCGAAGACGAATGAAGGGCACGGGGAGCCCTCACATGTGCTGCACAGGAGAAAGCAGAGCGGAGGCTGGCTTTCCTGTCCACTGCTGGAGCGCAACTGGCTCCCTTTCCCCAGGCCAGTTTGGGAAGCAAAGGAGAGAGGGGCGGGCTGTTGCCCTGTTGCCGGCTCTCAAGTCTCCACCAGACACTTGGGCTTTCTTTTCATTCCACTTAATATAATGACATGTTGGCTCGCCCAAGGGCTTTTCGTGTCAAGGAGACATGACTTAGAACAAAAGGAAAGACTTCCAGTGAAACCAGGAAGGGAAGCTGAGAGAATCAGGAAGGAGCTCAACAATGCTGGAAATCCAGTAGAGTCAATTAGGAAAACACGTCAGCACCCACAAGGCCTGACTTGGATGTGTCCCAGTGGCAGTAATGGTGTTAGTAAGAGGAGAGGCGAGCCTCAGACACAAGACGCCTGACGCTTACTTGACTAACTCAATGACAGGGGCATAAAAGGATGAAATTATATCCGGATATATTACCAGCCTTTAGAAAGGGGTGGGAGGAGACATTAAAATCATCGCCTGCCTAGGAGGAATCTGCAGAGAAACCAAAACCTGAGACAGCCTTGCTCTCAGGTGGGGCTCCATCCCCCCCACTTGGGTCTTGAGAATCACAGTCATGCGTGGACTTTCTTTAGCCACTGAAGAGGCCCCACCCCATGATGGCTTGCCTTCACAACACCTTTGTTTTCTGCAGAGAATTGGCCCCACAAAAGCAGAGACCTTGGTCATCTCGAACCTGGATCCTTCTGGATTGCATCTGGAATTAGCCCCACAAAAGCAGAGACCTTGGTCATCTCGAACCTGGATCCTTCATGTCCAGAACCAAGCATTTTAGAAAATCATGCTTGTTTTCAGAGAATTCCTGCTACAATCCAGTCTATTATCCATATCCAAAATCTTTTATATTCTCACAAATACTCTGTATTGGTGTGTTAGTATTGTTCCTGACACGAAGGAGGGTCCTGGTCAGAACTGGAATTCAAGCCTAAGCAGGCTGGCTCCAGAGTCTAGCCCTCAATCTTCACCATCTCCTGCCTTCCCCAGTGGGCAGGTGCTAACTGATGTTTACTGAACGGACAAGGTGCGGGTGTGCTCAGACTTCAAGAACGGGGCATCAGAAGGGCAGTCAAGGCGGTCACGGTAGTTCAAAACATAAAAGTGGCTATAAAACAAGACTATATAAAATTAAGAGCCAGGCGGTGGTGGTACATGCCTTTAATCCCAGCACTAGGGAGGCAGAGGCAGGTGAATCTCTATGAGTTTTGAGGCCATCTTGGTCTGCAGAGTGAGTTCCAGGATAGCTAGGGCTACACAGAGAAACCCTGTCTCAAAAAAAAAAAAAAAAAACAAAAGCAAAACAAAACGAAAAATAAAAAAATCTTACTCAGATCACAATTAAATACAACCTAAAACAATAATGAAATCCATATTTGATCTATTAAAATATTGAAATAATTAGCAGTACTCTATTTGTTGAAGGCATGTGGAAGTAGATAACCTCATATACAACAATGGGAGTATAAAATCCACACAGACCTTCAGAGACAGGATCCTCGGGACAAGCTGGCTAGCCAGGCTAGCTGAGTCAGCAAGTTCTGGGGTCCATGAGAGAGCCTGCTTTAACATTCTAGGGGGAGACTGATCAACAAAACCACCCAATGTCACGTTCACAGACATGAGTGCAAATGTGTGTGTTATATACACACCCATGCACACACACACACACACACACACAATCAAAGAATAAGGAGAAATCATCCTCTAGATGCCAAAAGTAAAACAAAAGGTATTGACAATTATAGGAAAGGTTTCATTACTTCAAGTTTTTTAGATTATCAAGCCATTGTTCTAAACAGACGTTTCTTTTCTGTACTGGGGAAGTGTTACTTTGATTAAAGATGGGTTTTTGAGCAGGAGTGGCTCATCAAAGCTGTCTTTGAGATTAATTTAGCTGTGGCGTTTAGTTCAGACCAGAGGGAGAGAAAGCCAAGGGTGGAGAAGGCAGTGGCATTTCTGTTGCAATGATCTCAATCAAAGGCTAATGGGAACTTAACTAAATACAGGTGATGGGAAGAGCCTGCGAGGGACCAGCCATGTGTACCAGAGACTGGCCTCTACGGGCATGTGGCAGCTAAGAAATATGTGTTGCAATACTATGACTTGCGGGGCTTCCTCGGGCCACTGCAGGTGTAGGTGAAGATCAGAGCCAGAAGAGGAATCCATTGCCAAGACGGTGACACTTTATGTAAAGACACCAAAGGTAAGTTTTTGGAGTAAAGAAATGGACAAACCTAAGAGGAGTTGCTCTGCCAGAAGACCTGGGGAGTCATCCTCTAGACCAGGCTTCTCTATAGGACCCCAGCGGGGCAAACAGCAATGAAAAACCACAGCTCCGTTTCTACTCCGTCATGCAAAGGTACCGCAGGGTGCAGAAGCAGGGGCATCAGATGAGGCTCAGCTGATAGAGCATCTGCCTTAGCGTGCACAAAGCCCAAAATTTAGTTCGTGGCACCACTGGGGGATGGTGGTTTGCACCTGTAATCCTAGCACTTCAGAGGTGTAAGCAATGAGATCAGGAGTTCGAGCTCATCTTTAGATACATTGTAAATTTGAAGTCAGCCTGAACTAAGACCCTGTCTCAAATGATCAATAAGACAAAAACAAACAAAGTACAGAAGCCCTCAGGTTAGAACAGAACCAGCCCCAGGACCCACCTGATCGCTTTCCATATTCTGCAATTCCTTAGAATTAGACCTCCTATTTTTCCCTTACTGCCAACTATACTGCCTCCTTGAAATGTTTTTGCTTAAGGGTGTCTATGTGACTAATTAATTGTTTACTCCCCAAGCCCAGTAGTTTCCATAGCTGCTATTGAGCAGAAAGCAGTTCCTGGGTTGGCTGCACAGGTTAAATCATTAAGTCTCTTGGCTCGTGTATAAAAGTAGCTATAAATATTAAAGAGTCAGCTTGTCATAATCATAAAATACTAACTAAAACCATAATGAGATTCATCTTCGGCCTATTGAAAATGCTTGAAATAACAATAACCTCTTTTGTTCAGAGCATATGGAAATTCGATGCCTCATAAAGAGAATAGGGGATTATATGCTCGCTCAGACTTAAAGCCAGCTGATGCCTACCAAAACATAAAGTGGATATTGCCCTTGCTCCAACGTTTATTCTTTTAGAAATTTTGCATATAAAATACTTCTGACCATCTCTGCAAAGTTCCACCAACAGGGGCATCCACTGCAGCATGATTTGTAAGCATGAATACTAAAAGATAAATGACCATCAGTAAGAGACGGTAACTGATTAACATGTTTATTATTAATAAACTATGCCCATATGTCCTACTTGGACTTCCCAAGGCCATTCCAGCTCTGAGTTTTAAAGGCCAGATGGTCTACAGCTTCAGGAAAGAAAATTGAGAACTGTATGATATGTGCTCCAAGATCCAAATGCAGGTGGAGAAACAGGAAGAAGGAGACAGATGGGACAGTGAACCATCCACTGCCGGTGTGGTCTCTCCAGTCTTCTGTGCACCCCTCCCTTCCAGGCTTACTCCCTCCCCAGACTTAACACCTCATCAAAGTTCAAGAGATTGCCAGTACTCACCGGGATCCATCTCCCTGAGGTCAGTCAAGGCCCTTCAAGTAGCCAGCATTAGGGTTCTGGTCCTGAAGCCTCTCTGAGTGTTAAAAGCCCAAAGCCTCTCTGAGTGTTAAGAGCCCGTCCTTCCATCATGGAGTCGGGTGTGGCTGCCACTTCCTCCTCCTCCCATCTCTTCCCTGAAATTTCCCGTTGTTCCAGGTGCCTTCTAGCTTAAGGAAAGAAGCCCGGCTTTAAGCCTTTCAAACGCTAAGCTGTGGAGTGCCAGGTGACATGGAAGGCAAGGCTCCAGTCTCTTCTGTCACTCCAGGACTCAGGATCACATTCCTTCTGCACCCTCTAGACTGGCATCACCCATTAGTGTTGGTGCTGGGACAGGAATGACTGGAACGCTTGGTGGCCAGAGGAATGTAAGACAGATGGTCACAGAAAGGGATGGTGCAGCCCACAAGGACTCAGACTGAACTTCGCATACTGAAGAAAAACAAGGCATAGTAAACAGCCAATTGCCCAGTAAATTAAAGCGAAACTCATGACGTTTCCAGCGACAGGGAGCAATTCTCTCTGATAATTAACTTATAGAAATAGAATATAAAAATGATGTCTTTTAGTTGTTTACACAGATATGCCCATTTTAAAAAAATGGAATAGAGGAAACAGAATATCCAACCATAGTTACAATCTTCTTTTTTATATTTCACTGAGTAAAAAAATCTACAGTCAGTATTAAGATGCTTTAGTTAAGAAGCCTCGGTCAATGAGATGGCTCGGGAGGCGAGAGCTGAGTTTAATCCCCAGGGCCCACGTGGAGAAAGGATAGAACTAACTCCTGTAGGTCACCCTGTGTCCCCCCTGCGCACCAGATAAATAAATCTGAGAAAATTTAAAAACAAGTAAATAAGGGGCCATCAAGATAGCTTAGTAGAGCCGGGCGATGGTGGCGCACGCCTTTAATCCCAGCACTCGGGAGGCAGAGGCAGGCGGATCTCTGTGAGTTCGAGACCAGCCTGGTCTACAAG
>NW_004949096.1:29711495-29726435 GCF_000317375.1 Microtus ochrogaster
AAAAAAAAAAAAAAAAAAGATAGCTTAGTAGGTAAAAGCCCCTGCAGACAAACCTCGCAACCTGAGTTAGATCCCAAGACCCACACAGCGTGAAGATGATCGGCCCTCACAAGCTGTTCTCTGACCTCCTCCTCCAACGGCACCCACAGGCCTCCGTTCACACGACCACACATCAAATGAATGAGTGAGGAGAAGAAGAGGAAACAATAACTTCAAACCAAGTATGAAAATAGGTGAGAAGGCCATGGCAGGTGGTCTGTGTGTGTGTGTGCATGTGTGTGCGTGTGGTGGTGTGGGTGTGCATGTACATGTGTGTGTGCATATGTGTGCGTGTGCGTACGTGTGTGCATTTCTGCATGTGTGCGTGCTTGCATGCACATACCAGACTGACGGTTTTTAAAAAAAGCAAGCAAACTCTCCATTAGCTGCTCCTGGGGAGTAATTTAAATTGATCAAAGAACAAGCATTGTGAGAAAACAAAGACTTCACACATTTACTCATTATCGTCCAACGTGCCTAAGAGGCTAATCTGTGTGACTCACGGAAAAGCTCCACCCCTATTGTAATCAGCTTTCTGGCTCATTCCTTGCCTGTTTTAATGTGTAAAGTGTATTGAGAGAATAGCCACAATCAGACATGTTAAAATCATTCACTACCAGCCAGGCAGTGATGGCGCACGCCTTTAATCCCAGCACTCGGGAGCCAGATACAGGTGGACCTCTGTGAGTTCAAGGCCAGCCTGGTCTACAGAGTGACTGCCAGGAGAGACTCCAAAGCTACACACAGAAACCCTGTCTCAAAAAACCAAAAACAAAAAAATAAAAATCTGCTCACTACCAAGTATTTTCTGAGCATCCATAGGCTTTATTTTGTCAAAAATGCTCTACTTAGGCTTAAAAGAATAACTAGTTACTGGTGTCAAGAATATCTTTTTCTTTTACTTTTACCCTTGGAGGAGGGGTACAGATAGATTCTGAAACTCACTGTGTAGCCCAGGCTAACCTCAAACTCACACTCCCTGTGTCTCAACTTCCAAGTCTTGGGAATTGAAGGATATACCACTTTAAGATCTCCCACCTGGGGCTGGAGAGGTGGCTCAGTGGTTAAAAGCACTGACTGCTCTTACAAATGTCCTGAGTTCAATTCCCAGTAACCATATGGTGGCTCACAGTCATCTGTAATGAGATCTGGTGTTCTCTTCTGGTCTGCAGGTATACATGCAACCAGAACACAGTATACATAATAAATAAAAAAATAAAAAAATCTTTTAAAAAAGAGAGAGAGAGATGCTCCCAACTTTAAGAATATTTTCAGCCAGGTGGTGGTGACACATGCCTTAATCCCAACACTTGGGAAGCAGAGGCAGGTGGATCTCTGTGAGTTCAAAACCAGCCGTGATGTACAGAATGAGTTCCAGGACTACAAAGAATATATATTTTGAGAAAAATAGAACTTTTATATATAATTTTGTAATAAAATTCATAGTAAAGATATTGTTGGATGTGTGTGTGTACATGATCGTGTGTGCACACAGTGTGTGTGCATGTACGTGGAGGGTCACCTAATCAATGAGCTGCATGCATGGGTTATCTCTGAATGGCTCTCTTCAGTTTGAGTGTGTCTCTTTCAACATGTGAGTCTCTGCACCACCTCGGGACTCTGCCTAATGCCCACCGCAGGAAGACCCTCACCAGGCACAGACCTCAACCCTGCTGGAAATGAAAGCTGAATAAACCTTTCTCTTTTGTATATTTCTGCAGTTCAGTTACCGCAACAAAATTTGCAGTGAGACAAAGAGGAAAAGAGGTTTCTCAGCCTCTAAATTGAAGAAAACACAGCATCATTGTCTGGTTTAGTTGGAGAATTTCCATTTGTTCTACCCTAGAGGTCCCATTATAAGACCGAATGTCTCAATTTCCACTGTTACAGGGCCCGCAGATCCTACTACCCTGGACTCGGCCGGATGCAGATGGGAAAGATGCTGGAGTCCTGGGAGGAGCACCTGGAAGGTGCTGCTGACTGTAGCGAGGCACTGGGACAGGGGTGGAGAGAACCTTGGAGAAGAGACGTGGAGTGGGAAAGGTCTTCCAGGCCAGAGGTGCAGTGTGAGCAAGGTCAGGAAAGTGCTAACAGCCTGGGCTAGTTTTGAACCCAGCCTAGGAGAGGCCACAGCAACCAACACTCACTTCAGGCAGCCAGTGTTTCAGTAGGCAAAGAGAGACGGTGTCTGAAGCTTGAGAGCCCCAGACTGCAAAGTCGGAGCTATCTTCCCTGCTCTGTTTAGATGTCAGAGAGCTATACCTGCAGATGGCGCAGGAAATCCAGCTTTTGCAACCTTTAGATGGGGGCAGGGGCCACCAGCCTGCACTAATGCCTTCCATGTCAGTCTGCTCTACCTGGCACACCAGATAGTCAGTTACACAGGAAAACTACTTTTTAATTAAGTTGGGATCAACTAATTAAATTATGCTCAATAACCATGGCAGTACAGATCCTGTTTTCTGTTTTCAGTGCTAAAGGTTGAACCCTCATGCATGATGGGTAAGTGTTCTAGCACTGAGCCACACCCCCAGCCCCTGAAATCCTGCTCTTAACGTCTCATGTCATTTTCAGTTTGCTCTATCCATTTCCCCCCTAAGACAACAGTGATGGGGGGGGGGGGTGGAGAGGTGGCCCAGTGGTTAGAGCTTCTGCTCTTCTTGCTGGGGTTGTTCCCCGCACCCACATGGTGGCTCACAGTCCCCTGTAACTCCAATTCCAAGCTGATCTGGTATGCTCTTCTGGCTGCATGCACACGGTTCATTCACATGCATGCCTGGAAAAATAAATACACACAGAAGTAAATAACTCTTTTTTTTAAAAAAAAAAATGCCCATTCGATTGTCTTTTTAAAATTAGCTTCCGGATGAAAAGGGCCATCCAGTACAGAATCATCATGATGTTGGTAGTGCTCCTCTCTGCTAGGTCAAGTAATCCACTCGGCTTTCCACAAAACAAGACAGCATGCTCTGTCTTGCACAGATACACAGAAATCCTTCTCCAGCTCCACACCTGGACACCTGTGCTGTGTCTCTTCACTTGAAGGCCCCACAGTCACTTCCAATCCAGAAAGTTCACAATCAACGTCGGTAGTTCTGCGCACTAACCCATATGTATTTATCCCTTACCTCTGTAAATCTTATTATAGAAGTCCATTGGTTGAGTGGAACCTGCTATTTGAGGGTGATGTTACCAGAGGAACGGAGCAGAAGTTTGTGAGTTAGAGAACCTGGTTCAGGATCTTTCTCTGGTCTGTCTATCTGAGCTAAAGTATTTAATTGATCTTAAGCATGTTAGTCTCACCAAGTTTCTCTTTACCATATAAAATGAAGCTGATACCAATTCAGGGTGTTGCTTTCAACATCAAATAATGTCAGAGCCCTGAAGTGTTATCTGGACACTAAGCACTTCCATTGGGACTGGAAAAATGACTCAGTCGTTAAGAGCATATACTCTTGGCAGAAGACCCAACCATCAGATGGTTCCAAACTGCCTGTACCTCCAGTTCCAGATCTGATGCCTCTGGCCTGAACTTATTGCACATACCCTATTCACATATGTAGTTAAAAAACAAAAATAAATAATAACAGCAAGATTTATGATCCTCTGCATTGTGAGATTCATATTGTATTAGATCACACATCAAGAGCTGCTGCTAGCTGCTCTCAAAGACATTCCTATCCAAGGAGAATTTGATGTAGTTCAGACAGTCCAGCCTCCTCCTTATTTTTTATTCATTGTTCTCAGGACATTGACAATATCATATTCAACGTAAACCTGTGCACTAACAGCCCTGCTCCCAACACTGCACTGCTCCAATGTCCAGTGTAACCCAGCCCACAGGCTCTGCCACCTTGCCTAACCCCGACCGCATCTCTAGCCACATCAGTCTGGATTTTATCTTGCATTAGCTCGCTGATCTCTGTTAAGCTTCAGAGTCTCTCCCGAGCCATTCCCTTCCCTGATCACTCTCGTCTTCTCCCAGCTGTTCTAAGATGCCTGCTCCTCACAGATGCACCTCTGGCACCCAGGTGCCCATATTTCCTTTCTTGGAGCAACACCGTCCTTCCTGTCGGGCTCTGAAGAGCCTCCGTTCATACAGTTTGTCTTCCCCTCCAACCACCAGGCTTCTGTATGTTCATTCAGCTGTTCTCACCCAAACCAGCTGAGCTGTCTACAAAATAGAGCCAAGTTTCTGTGCATCTGAATTATAACACTACCAATCATTCTCCTGTAGAACTAGCTAGAAGTCAGTTATTCCCGGGGTTCCTTCTGGGAGTCTCAGAGAGGCCCGTAGCTGCTTACTTTTGTTTGCTGCTCCGTCTTGTTTTCAAAACAGCTCAACTCCACGCTTCAACGATGAGTTAGTTGGTTCTAGTAGGCTGGTTCCCAGCCAAGTCCACGATCCTGGGAGCTTTACAGTTATATAGACTGGAGAGCAAGCAGGAGGAGTGTTCAAATGAAACCAGCCACACCCTCTACCTAAGATGAGCTCCTGTCCCCCTGTAGTTGACTCTTGGGTTCTATTCCAGAAGATTCTTTCCTCATACAGGCCCGTACCTATCCTGTCTTTGCCTCCCTGGTGTCAGTTTGGACCACCCTAGGTCTTTAAAGCTTGTTTTACTTACAAGAACCCAAGAACAATAGCTGTGGTCCATCCCCGTCATCCTCTTTGCTATTGTCTCTTCTACCGGGAGATTTTAAAGGCATACTCTCTTTGTAGCCAGGTTGGCCTCCAACTCATAAATCATAAATTCAATCCTTTCAATACTGAGATTGTAAATGTTGACCCTGCTAAGGGTGCTGCTTTGCCCTTTGAAAACGATGGAGGAAGAGTAGTGGAATTTTTTTCCAGTATCTACATCTAAATCCTAAGATAGAACCCAGTTCCTTCTTTTGCCACCAACAACCGGATGAGCTTGCCTTGACAAGTATTCTCCTTCTCCCCATGCATTTCATCCACTGACTCCGCAAACAGTGCATACCGGTCATGCGCCAGGCGCTGTTCCAGGCTCTTCCTCCACTGACTCCGCAAACAGTGCATACCGGTCATGCGCCAGGCGCTGTTCCAGGCTCTTCATCCACTGACTCCGCAAACAGTGCATACCGGTCATGCGCCAGGCGCTGTTCCAGGCTCTTCTTCCACTGACTCCGCAAACAGTGCATACCGGTCATGCGCCAGGCGCTGTTCCAGGCTCTTCATCCACTGACTCCGCAAACAGTGCATACCGGTCATGCGCCAGGCGCTGTTCCAGGCTCTTCAGATACAAGTAAGCATGTAGGGCTCCTTCCAGTTAGAGAGGTGTATTTGGGACCGTGGAATGGGAAACGTGGTTTACATGGTTTGCCTAGAATTCTGTCTTTGCGAATGCCCTTGGAGAGAGAGAGACAACCACAGCCAGAACATCGGATACGGCAGTGTGCAGCCTCAGGAGAAAAAAGATGACTTACGAGCTGCAATGGGCTAGAGTCAAGTGCAGCTTGGGGCTCTCACTGCTGTATCCTTATTTGAGACCCCTCTGCTCATATCCCCAGAACTAAATATCGTAAAGATTCTTTAGTAGCAGTAGTGACACCACTGTTCTCAGGGGTTAACCCCTGCTACGCTTGGGAGTTCCTGGAGCGACCTAGTTCCTAACGAGGCCCCGGAAAGCCTTTCATGTAAACATTCAACCACTGTTTTTATCAACTCTTCCCAGGGGCTGGGCTCTGAAGGAGTCAGTAAATAACAGGTGGGATTCCTGCTCCGGGAGCTGGCATTCTACCAAGGCAGATGGGTATCTCACAGTTAATTCCCTTCCCACTGAGTAAGTACAGAGTGACTTGAAACTAAGTGTTTCAAGGCCCAGTGAACTCTGGGGGTGGAGGATGGAGATAAGATGCCTCTTGGAGCAAATGTTTTGAAAGATGATTGGGGATTCTGAGAATGGGAAATTGATGTTCATGTAACCAAGAAAACAGCTGTACAAACAAACCAAGGTACAAAGCCGTGGCCCCGTTAGCGCCTGGGAGAGGAAGATAGCTGAACTGACATAGGTACACCTCAGATTTCATTTTAGGTTTTTTTTTCTAAGAGCAATGGGAAACCCCTACAGATTTTTAAATACTTTAAAAGACGTATTTATATTATTTTATGTGTGTGTGTTGCCCATTAGTATGAATTTCAGCACCAGATGAGGGTGTCTGATACCCTGGAGCTGGAGTTATGGATGTTTATAAGACATCATGGGGGTCTGGGAACTGAACCAGAGTCCCCTGCAAGAGCAGCCAGGGCTCTTATTCTTCAAGCCAACGCTCTAGTCCCAGTAAGCGTTTTAAGCAGGATCATAAAGTGAGGTTTGTTTTTAAGAGATCATCCTGGCACTAATGTGGAGGATGGATGGGAAGGCAGGCAATGCGGGGAAGAGATGCCCCGGAGATTCCAAAATAATCCAGGGAGACTTGGACAAGGGCGGCAGCTTTAGAGACATTCTCAGTGAGGGATTTGAGAAGCATTTGTAAGGAAAATTGTCAAGTCATGGTGATTGGTTGGATGTCTGATTAGGGAGAAGTTAGTCCTGAGATACCTGGTCCCCTGCTTTGGTTTGTGGAGCTGGAGAGTCAGGTGTTGGTTAAGGTCAGGATATGTGATTTAGTTTGAGACATTTAATGGATTGATGAACGTGGTGCTTAGAAGGAGACTCAGTGAAAGAAACTGGTCATCTTTGGTGTCAGAGGACAGCACCAGGGCATGGGCGTGGAGTGAGAAGACTGCCCAGGACAAAGCCTTAATGGAGCGAGTATGTAAGTCATCGATTAGATGATGGGGGCTGAGCAGAGCCACAGACACAGGAGGAAAAGCTTGGGAAGTTAGTCCAAGTCAGAGAAACAGAAGAGCAGTTCAGGAAGCAGTGATGCTATTGGCATGAAGTGCAACAAAACAAACAAGTCATAGAATCGGAGATGCATCCATGAGCTTGAGGCACGGAGACCATTGGTACCCTAGTGAAAGAGATTTTGATGGTATGATAGTGGAACGGAAAAGCTACAGAGAGAATTAAGGACTACATAGGAAATTAAGACAATGAATTAAGACAAAATCGAGCACTGATTCTTTTTGCCAGACTTTGTTTTCATTCTTTAAAAAAAAAAAATCATCAAAGGGGAATTTTCAGGACATCAAAAGGTAGAGAGACCAGTTGAAAAAAAAAGGCGGTGGGACATTTCATAGTTCAGAATGATCTCTGATAGTCATACTTTGCACTGTGAATGAGTGTATTTACTAGGTATATAACAAGTCAAGATAAAAGAATAAAACAACAAGGAAAGGAAGCCAGCAGAGGGTCAGATCACACACTTGTGTCGTCCAGGAGAAATCCCAGGGGTCACTGGAGAGACCCTTGGGACCAAGACAGCTGGAGATTTGAGCGACAAAGAGGGTCCCAAAAGAAACATCTTTTTGAGATTGAGTCAAGTATCATCAAATCATAGCCTACAAACCTAGCAGAAACCAGCTGGGGAAGCCCTGTGATGACAGCCAGCTGGAGTTTCCAATCAACAGAGTCCCAGGCAGAGTGTCCCCTCCAGTGAGACTTCCAAGCAAAAGGACAGATAGTAACAGAGATAACATCATCAAATCAGATCTTACGACATCTGCTAGAAACTGCCCGGGGATGTTGAAGCAGTCAGTTAGAGGTTGGAGCCCCTGGATGAACACCTTCTGTGGGTAGATTTCCATCTTCTCTTTCCCACTGTAAGCATTTTTATATCACGGGACAAACAATAGTCATCTCTCCTGGACAGTTTATCCTCTAGCTGGTTTCAAGGACATGATGTTTTTTACCCTTGTCTGTTTTTCTTTTCTTCTTCCCTCCCTGTCACAGAGTTAGGGGTCCATCCCATCCCCAGACAAGGGGCCTTGGAGACAGCGTGCTTGGGTCTAAATGTTGGTGTAGGAAACCCCAATTCTAGAGTCAGCTTCTTGGTGAGCTCAAACAACACATGGCAAAAAATAACGGACATTACAAAATGATTTTTTTATTGTCCCTTTATTTTCTACTAAAAACAAATATTGAGTACTGGATGTGTAGCTTAGTAACAGAACAATTGCCTAGCAGATCTGAGGCCCTGGGTTCAATCCCCAGCACTACAAAATCAAAAGAAACCAAAGAACACAGAGATTTAGCCACCGCCTGCCTTTGTTTCAACCTTCTGTGAATGAAATACCTGGGTCTTCCTGCTTGCCTGTCCTTCCTTTCTCACTTCTTTCCTTCCTTTCTTTCCATATTTCTCATTCTCTCTTTTCTTCTTTCTTTCCGAATGTCCATGTCAACATGGGTCTCTTTATAGAAGAAAAGACACTCAGGGTTTCTCACACGAGGTGATTCAGTCAAAGAAAAACTGAAGGTCAAGTGGTTTGTAGCCATAGCGCTAGACCTGAGCACTGTGTCCTTCCTGTGGGCAGGCCTTTCAGCGTCTTAAATCTCTAACGTGTGAGAACAAGTCGGCACGATTCTGACAGAACTTTCTCGTTCAAATTCTGAAGTATTCCATTTGTTGGAACAAAAGAAATAGTCTCTGAGAAAATGTGGTGTGGTAGATAATTTATTATTGTTTCTTCTATGTTTTCCCCAAAGAAATAGGAAAAAAGAGTTCTTCCCTAGATGATAAATATCAGGAGAACTTCAGGCATGTAAAGAAGAATTAGCCCAACCAACAGCTCTTTCAAGTTTGGTTGAAGGAAGGATAGCACCTAAAGAATGCAAAGGAGGGATCTTTCCCTAGTGGCTCATGACGACCTGCTGATAGGAAAAAATGAGCAGAGGAATAATCCGCGGACCTCAAACTCCAGTGACCAACAGAGCAGCCAGGTAACACACACGATGGAGCAGGAGACTGGGAGTCCAGTCTCAAGGTGAGGGGAGTCCTGGGAGTGTGGATCGTGGAATTAGCCAACAACTATAGAATTATACACCATTCCAGTGAATTTTACCTGTGAAGAAGATAAGAAGCAGGGTATCCAAGCCTCCTGAGAGAGGTGCCTCTCAGGGAGGGGTGGAAAACAAATCCCCTGTGTGGTAAGAGGAAAAGTGGTGGGGAGTGCCGGATGTAGGGGCCAGTGGCAGGGATTTGGGGATTTCTGACTTGATAACTTCTGGTTTAGCTTCAACACAGAAGAGTGGGCAATCTTCTGACTTTTGTAAATGCAGATAATTGAGGAGAGTGACGGAAATTTGACAGAATTACAGAAGAGAATGCACAGATAAATCAGTGCAAGAAAGGCATCAGGATCCTAAGTAGTCTTCCAGGCCCTTAAGCTCAGCGATTCTGCTGATTGGGAGTCAGTTCAGGTGCATACGACAGAAAGCAAAACAGGTAGCAGTGAATATCATGTATATGACTTTCACATACAAGGACTCTGGAAATAAGAGGGGCTGGCATTTGACTATACCAAAGTTCAAAGTTTGTTCCTGTTCCAGAACGTTTTCCTATGACTTACATCCCCCAAGGTCTTGTCATGATTCCAGATGACCTTGTGACTCCAGGTGGCCTCCAAGATGCTATACCAACAAGAGCCAAATCAACAGAAAGTCAACTGCCACGCCAATTTTCTTTCAGAAACCCCTCAGCCATCTTCTCCATTTGGTTAAGCTTCGTCATGTCACGCCTTCAGATACATTCGCAGCCTTTCACTCTTGCAACAATGTAGCCAGACAGACAGAAAGATCCTGGAGTTAGAGAAAGCACTAGAGGATGGAGCAGGTGCTGGTCGCCTCTACCACAGTGTGCTGCCCTGTGCAGTGGATCTCATCTCAGTACCTGACCGTAGAGAAACCTGAGAGTTAACTCCATCAGGGGCTGAGGGACTCGTGGGCAAGAGCCTTAGAACTAGCTTGAGGGAGAGATTAAAAGCAAACAGATTTAAAAGGAAACCAATTCTAAACTGGATTTGGGAGAAAAGTGGGGACAGCATGAAAGCTGCCAGATAGAGACAAAGCGGGGCCGTCGATTACCCAGACATCTAATGCAGCAGAAGCAAAGTTTCCTGTAGAGAAAACTGAGTGGTGTTTTCTACAGTGGAGACGACTGTCTGTGATAATCATGCTTTTGGTTTTGAGTGAAAAAAATTAAAGAACAAATAGTAAATAGATAGAAACAGCACATGGACAGTAAAAATTAAAGAACAAATAGTAAATAGATGATAGAAACAGCACATGGACAGTAAAAATGTCAATAGTCAGGAGTTTACAACACTCAGCAGAGATTACTGGAGTGTCCTGGTTGAGAGAGACAACAAAGGTGGCATCTTGGGATATCAAGCGGAAACCAAATGGAGAAACTGAAGAACTCATCTTGAGTTCCCAACTGAACTTCCTCTCCATTGGCGAGCTTCTCGTGGCTGAACTTCTGGCTTCTCTTTCCCACTGCAGACTCTTCTATATTGTGGGTAAGCAGTAATAACCTCTGTTGGAAATGCTTTATAAGCTAGATGTTTTTGAGGACACCATGTTTTCAACATTAGGCTCTGTCTTAGTTAGGGTTTCTATTGCTATGAAGAGACACCATGTCCACGGCAACTCTTACAAGGAAAGCATTTAGTGGGATGGCTTGCTTACAGTTTCAGAGGGTTAGTCCATTATCATCATGGGGAACATGGCAGCAGGCAGGCAGATGTGGGGCTGGAGAAGGTTCTGAGAGTAGAGAAGGAGCTACATCCTGATCCAAAAGCAACAGGAAGTGAACTGAGACACTGGACATGGCTCCAACATATATGAAACCTCAAAGCCCACCTTCACAGTGACACCCTTCCTACTCCAACAAAGCCACACCTCTTAATAGTGCCATTCCCTTTGGGGACTATTTTCTTTCAAACCACCACATGCATATTGCAGGTAAGAAAATTTGAGCAACTTGACATCGTGATAAAGGGCAAGAGAACAGACTTTAGACAAAGCTGCTTTAAAAGGTGCCAGGTAATGGCCCTTGAACTCACGTGAACATCAGGGAGTGCCAACCACTTGCCTTCTTTCCTGTTCTCTCCCTCCTACATCCTTCCTAGGCTATGTACCTGTGCCCGTAGGATATGGAGAAGAGGATGTGATGTGTCTGACCTTTCTCCTGCCCTCACGACAGCTGTGACCTGACAGTGCACTTTCCTCAGGAATATCTCATGCTCTTCTCCAGGACTCCAGCCTGTTAAGCATTCACACAGTTCAGTCTTAGAAAGGAGAAGATACTGGTGGAGTGTAAGACCCCACTCCTGAACTCCCTGCTGTACGGAGGTGGAGGCAGGGGGACTGAGAATTCAAGGTCAGGATGGGCTATATAGGAAGATCCTGTTCTCCCCTGAGAATCCCCCCCCAAAAAAAAGTAAAAGAAATTGACACACACACCTATGAACAAACCTTAACCACTGGCATGTAAGAGTTGTTGATAAATACTCTGCTGGCCTCCTTTAGGAAAACCATTCTCAAATATGTTTTACCTGGCTCCTCAAGGAGTCTCAGGGGACTGAACTCATAGGCCCATAGCAGTGACCAGCTTGAGGACACATTTGTTATGCTAACACGTAGCATAAAATTTATCTTTTTTTTTTTTTTTGAGACAGGGTTTCTCTGTAGCTTTGGAGACTGTCCTGAAACTCACTCTCTAGGTGGGGTTGGCCTCGAACTCACAAAGATCCTCCTGACTCTGTCTCCCAAGTGCTGGGATTAAAGGTGTGCATCACCACCACCTGGCTAAAATTTATCTTAATAAACCACTAATCTGTTGCCTGTGAATTTATGGTTTTGACACTAAAACAAATGGAATCACGTAACATAAACATAAAGCCTTACTGCTTTAGTCCGTCATGAAGGGAAGTCCCATCAGGCCCTCAAGGCAGGACCTGGAGGTGGAATCTGAAGCAGAGGCCATGGAGGACTGCTGCTTACCAGCTTGCTCCCCACGGCTTGCGCAGCACCCTTACTCATATATCCCAGGACCACTTGTCTAGGGGTGGCCCTGCCCACATTGGACTGAACTCTCCCACATTAATCATTAACTAAGAAAATACTCTACACACGTGCCTTCAGGCCAACTTGATAGAGACATTTGCTCAAGTGAAGATCCCTCTTCCCACATGAACCTAGCTTGTGTCGAGTTGACAAAAAAAAAAGTGATACCCATTTTTCAAATTAAAAAAAAAACTATCCTTGGATTGTGTGAGTTCTCTCCAGTCACACAGGTAGGCCCAGGTTCTTGAATATATTGTCCTTTTGTCTGCCATGCGACTGCCTTGAAGAGTCTTACCCCTTTTTCCCAAGAGATATGGTTCTCTGATCTCCCTGTATGACATTAGTAAAGCAATAGCTCCCAGCTGCCTTCGAAGTACTCATGCTTATACCCCTAAGTGCAGCTCTCACCCCTCATAGAGAAGCTTCCCTTTGTAGCAGAGATAAGAGCGATCCACAACTGTTTACAAATGCAGAGGATGAGTGACTCTGGGGCTCCCAGGTCCACGTGGGACATCTGTAACACATCTAAGGCCCAGGGAACATCATGGAAATGGGGGGGGGGGGTTAAAAGACTGAGGACCAGCACTGAGCAATGATCCTGTCTTCTGGACAAAGGATTCTGTTCCCACGAACTTGCAACAATCTGGCTGCCTATGTGAGACCTGCAGAGAACACACCAGCTCACCTGAGTGGAGGAAAATTCCACAAGGCCGCAGCTCTGAGGAAGAGCCTCGGGCAGCCGCAGCCGGTGACTGCTGAAAGAGGGAGAACCAGGATTTTGTTTGTTGTTTGTTGTGCTGCGGTCTCAATCCTAAGCGGTTATCTGTACATGACACCAATGAGACTCGGTGAGTTGTGTATATGAGACAAAAATAAATCAGAAGAAAGGATTACAAAGTCAGAGGGGTGGTTAGCCAAGGGGCAGAAGAACTGAACAGGGGAGAGGAGGATAAAAAATACTCAAATATGGTTTATTCATGCATGAAATCCTCAAATTATAAAAAAGAAAAATTAATAAAACGATGTATAGGGAAAAAAGAAGCACGACTCTCTGGTCATCTTACTGGTTTCCACATATACCCTCTCACTGAAGAAATACAATAGTGCACATGGTATTTCTGTGATTTTTGTCTGGAACCAAAGTTCCTTCTGATTCCCTTGGCAGACAAATGGAATTTCCTTTCCTGACTCCCATCCCACGGCTCCAGGTCCTAAATCCTTGTCACCGGCCCTGAGACTCCACCGGCGTCAGATAATTCCCAGCCCATTGTCTGAAGATGGTTCGGCTCACCTGAGGAATGAACCCAAGCAACTCCCAGAACAACTTTTAAGCCAGAAGAAAAGCGTTCAAACTAGGTGATGGAAAGTTTATTCAGAGACTGACAAGAAATCAGGTTGAGATCATTATGAGTCAGTTTTCAACATTGTTAATGATTATTCTGGCTGGGGTTTCTGTTGGTCGGAAGAGACTGTGCAAAAATCATTAAGGGAAGGTGTGGCTGGTTGCTGACCTGGGCTAACAAAAGCCTTGTCCTAGGCAAGAGGCCAGGGCAGCACTTACAGAGGGCTACATGGCCCTGCCACTGTTTCAACACTTCCCCAGAGCTCCAAGTGAGCAATGGCTTTATCCCTGTCATCTGGAGTGCAGAAAAAGAACTTCACAACTTCTGCAAACAGCCTGGCATGGTTTCGATCCTCCCTCTTTCCCTCTGACCCTTCATGTCTGTAGATGTGTGAGGGCTGTGAGTACAAGTGAGGCAGGGAACCTTCTGGAGCTAAAGTTATGGACAGTTATGAACCTCATGTTAGGAACTGAACTCTGGAAGAGCAGCAAGTGCTTAACCGTTGAGCCACCTTTCCATCATGAAAGTCCAGATTTGTGACAGAGGGAAGGGAATGAGAAATCTCATTTCGTTGTCAACAGCATCCTGAAAGGAAACCGGACAGCTGTGGTGGGTGGCATTTCTGTGATGCTAAGAACATTCTGGGTCGGTTTCAGCAATGCTTCAAGCCCGAGTGGTAACCAGGTGCTTGTCCCTATTAGCAGCATTAAACAATCTTAAAGCTTCCGAACAGCAGCTGCTCTGCTCCGTCCCAGGCTGGAAATTTACTCAACTCCTCCAAAACTGATGCTCTTGTCTTGAGTTGTAAAACACTTCTGGGAGTTTCACTACTGAGACAGATGTCAGTTCTTCTGTGTGGATGGTCACCTCAGGATCTGAAAGCCAGGGCCCGTTCTTCACTTCTGACCTATAGCAAATGAAGCTATCGACGTAAGAGAGAAGCCCAAGGAGTCTGGATCCTGGTAAAATTAAAAAATTTCTCATCTAGGGGGCTGGAGAAATGGCTCAGTGGTTAAGAGCACTGACTGCTCTTCCAGAGGTCCTGAGTTCAATTCCCAGCAACCACATGGTGGCTCGCAGCCATCTATAATGAGACCTGGCGCCCCCTTCTGGCCTGCAGGCACACATGGAAGGAATGCTGTACACATAATAAATAAATAAATCTTTAAAAAAAAAAATTCTCATCTGGCATGTCCAGATGAGAATAACACTCATGCTAACTCATTTCTCAATTCAAAATCTTTAAAGTTCATTAGTTTCTCTCTCAGTCTCTGTGTGTGTGTGCGCACACGTGCACACAGTGTGAAGATGTGTGTGTGTTTGTGTGTGTGTGTGTATGTGTACACATGTGGAGGGGAGAGACTGCAATCTAGAATCTTCCTTGATGGCCCTCCATTTTATTCCTTGAGGCAGCGTCTCTCAGTTGAACCCCTGTCTGCCTTCTGAGCATTGGGATTGTGAACCACATTCACATAGCACCTTCTTAGGTCTGGAGATCTGAACTCTGCTTCTCATACTTGGCAGCAAGCACATATATGCACAGAACCATCTATCCACCCAACCCTACCCCATTATTTTTTTTT
>NW_004949096.1:29726670-29739333 GCF_000317375.1 Microtus ochrogaster
TTTTTTTTTTATTTTTTAAGTTAAGATACAGGCAAGGCACCCAGGGTTACGCCAACCCCAAGAAACCCTACAAATTTCTACCATAGTTCTATCCTTAGGTGGCTATTCTGAACAGAAGAACAATAGTTCTCTACGATGGCCATGAGACAGACACTGTTATAACAGAAACCAGTGCCTTGATTATTTGATCTTAGTGTAGCATGACCTTACGGCTGTATAGAACAGGAGAAGCAATAAAAGGGTTATGCAAGGTTAGTTCTCAAAGTCAACAGAAGTGGGTTTCAGGTTGCTGGATTGAAGGAGTCTGGGCTTTTCAAGGGCAGGGTCGATGCTGCCTGTATCGCTAGTCTGACCAGTAGCACATTCCAGAGGTGCTTCTCCTCAAGTGCCTGCTTGACTCCTCCAGCCTGTGAAATGTAGCAGCCGCTGCCCTTATAGAAAGACCTAGTGTGTTTGGGCTGGATCCACAGCTTAGAAGCTGTTGAGGAATACACTTTAACCATGTAGAGGTGTGTTCCATTTGTTTATGTTGCATTTAACGATGTAAAGATGTTGCTTTGTCTGCCTGAGGCACCTGACCTAATTAAAAAAAAAACCTGAATGGTCAATAGCCAGGTGGAGGAGGAATATGAAGGGCTGGTGGACAGAGAATAAGTAGGAGGAGGGATCTAGGGCAGAGAGAGAGAGAGAAAGAGTGAAAGAGAGGGAGATGCCTGGAGCCAGGCAGGCAGGCAACAGCCAGACCGATACGGAGGAAGCAGAAAAAACAGCGCAAACAGAATGAAGGACAGGTAAAAAGCCCCGAAGCAAAACATAGATGAAGAGAAACAAGTTAAATTAGTTGTAAAGGGCTGGAGAGATGGCTCATAGATTAAAAGCACTGGCTGTTCTTCCAGAGGTCCCTGAGTTCAATTCCCAGCAACCACATGAGGCTCACAGCCATCTGTAATGAGATCTGGTGCCCTCTTCTGGCCTGCAGCATACATTTAGACAGAACACTGTGTACATAATTAATGAATCTTTTTTAAAAATTAAGTTATAAGAGCTAGTGGGAGCCTGGCGGTGGTGGCACACGCCTGTAATCCCAGCACTCAGAAGGCAGAGGCAGGCGGATCTCTGGGAGTTCGAGGCCAGCCTGGTCTACAAGAGCTAGTTCCGGGACTGGCACCAAAGCTACAGAGAAACCCTGTCTCGAAAAACCAAAAAAAAAGAAAAGAAAAAAAAAAGAGCTAGTGGGACAAGCATAAGATAAGGCTGAGCATTCATAATTGATAATAGGTCTCCGTGTCATGACTTGGAAGTTGGTTGATGGCCCAAAGAAAGCCTGTTCCACAGGGCTGTCTTGCTATTGGATGATGGCAGCATTCTCAATCCTGAATTCGAATCCTGTCTTTGTAATTGACCTGTGTTCACAAATGACCTTCTGTGTAAACCTTAGCACCTGCTCCTGCTGTTTGTTCAGACAGGATTTCTCTGTGTAACAGCTCTGGATGTCCTGGAACTCACTTCATAGACCAGGTTGGCCTTGAGCTCAGAGATCCACTTACCTCTACCTCCCAGTGCTGGGATTAAAAGCGTGTGCAACCACCACCTGGCACTTTCCTCTTTTTTAAAGAGGATATGGTCACAGTGTCCCTTTAAAGTGTTGTGAGTTTTACAGGAAATGCCACACAAAAACACTCGGACAACTTCTAGGTCCAGAGACAATAAACACAAGTGATTATGACTAAAAATCATGCGTTGGACTAGAGAAATGGCTGCTCAGAGATTCAGAGTGCTTCCTGCTCTTGCAGAGGACCCAAGTTCAGTGCCCAGCACCCATATCAGGGGGTTCACAGCTGCCAGTGATACCCAGCTCCAGAGGATCTGATACCTTCTTCTAGTCTCTGGGAACCTGCACACATGCATGCACACAGAGACACACATGCACATAAATAAGAAATAAAACTTTTAATTCATTTACGTTTTCTTCTCTCATATATTACATACTGATTAAAGTTTCCCCTCCCTCCTCTCCTTCCAGCCTCCCCCACCCCTACCCCTACTCCCTTTTCCCCCAGATTCATTTCTCTGCTTCCCTTCAGAAAAGAGCAATCCTCCTAGGGACATCAACCCAACGTGGCATAACAAGTTACAACTAGACAAGGCACATACTCATGTCAAGGCTGGATGACTCAACTCCGTGGAAGAAATAAATCTTTTTTAGACTCACACTGGCCTGGCTTTGCTCTCCCCTCCTTATTTTTGCAGAAGGAGCCCCTGGCGAGGCCTCCAGAGGCTGCTCCTTGGGCCTGTATCTCCCTACCATTTTGTTGCCCGGGGGTCCACCTTCTGTCCTGAGACAGTTCCTACCAGGGACCCTCTCAGCAAACACCTCGTTTACTTTGTGGCCGTGAAGAGACAGAGCTGCGCAGTGACGACCCTATATTTGACATGAGGAATAAGAGCGGAGGTGTCTGCTGAGCAACCACAGGCCTCAGTTCTAGCTTCTAGAAAGAGAGGAGCCTCACAAGGAGCCCCTTCACCCGGAAGCTGACAGCGTATGCTCTGCTTTAGATTCCTGAATCCCCTGGTCATCTGGTAGATCACTGACATCATAGAGAGAAAGTGTGCTATGATTTTTTTATGACACAATAGAGAACTTGAGCTAACAAAAATAATGTGTCTTTCAAAAAAAATAAAGATTAATTTTACTGTCTCCTGGCATTGACTTCCAAAGCTCCCATGTCCCATTAAGGTCTATCCCAGCTCTTGGAAATTATATATGCTATATTGATGTATTCAGAATATCCCAAGCTAAATTCACTTCTACAAGGTCATTTTTTTTCTCTTATACTGTCTCTCTTTTCTAACTTTCCATCAGCAGCAATCTCTGTTTCTCATGTGTGTGAGGGGATGGTGAGGGGTGCTAAAAGAACAATCTCGGTGTCAACCACATTTTTGTTTTCTGAGGCAAGGTTTCTCACCGGCCTGGAACTTGCCAAGTAGGCCAGACTGTCTGGCCAGTGGACCCCAAAGACCTGCCCCTCCCCAGTGCTAGAATAACAAGGGCACACCTCCATACCCAGTACCAGGATGACAATGGCACACTTCTATACCAGCTTCTTAGATGTGACTTCTAGAGCTCGAACTAAGACCTCAGTGCACTTTTTCCACTGAGCCATCTGCCCAGTGCCAGTATTACCATTTCCTAATCGCACATGTTTGATATGCTCTCTGAGCCTTCCAGCCTCCTTCCCAGTGGTGAGGAGTCACCCTCTCCTGTTGATACACCGTGGTCAAGGAGCCTGGTTAAAACCCTGGACTCCATTATCAGACATACTGAGTTGATGTGTTATTCCTCCCCTTGCAGTCATGTGGTCATGCTTAACCTCCACGCCAGTGCATTTCCTCATGCAGAACAGGGAAAATACCAGAGTTAAGATTGCAAACCAAGGGCTGGAGAGATGGCACAGAGGTTAAGAGCACTGGCTGCTGTTCCAGAGGCCCTGAGTTCAATTCCCAGCAACCATATGGTGGCTCACAACCATCTGAAATTTGATCTGGCTCCCTCTTCTGACCTGCAGACTGAACACTGTGTAATAATAAATAAATATTTAAAAAAAAAAAAGATTACAAACCAAAAGAACCCTGGCCGAGATAATCAAGTGAGATGGTGTCTAGCACAGGGCTAGCACGGACTTAGTCCTGGGCGCAGTCTTGATGGTTTTCTTATTACAAAGGCCTGGAATATGTTCCTTCCTTTGTTCTTCATTGCCACGGCTTGACTTTCAGCTCTTACTTTTAGCCTGGGTTACGTACACTGCTACTTAACATTTTGTTCTGTTTTTTGACTCTCCTCATCCTGTCCTGCACTGTCCTTCCTAACACATCACAGATGTCTCCAGATCAGAGTCCACAATGGTTCTCTCCTTACAGCTATGGCTTCTAACCTGCATTTTCCAAGCTCTTGAGAATTCACCTTGCCCAGCATCTGTCTGAGTGTGGTGTGGTGACGGAGGACACAAGCTCCAGGACTCTGTTTGCTAGCTATGTAAACGTTGTGTCTGTCACCGTATGCCTTTGGTTAGTTCACAAACTCTATCCAGGATACTTCTCTACTTTCAAGGCATTTCCACTCATTGCTGCCTTCCTAATATGGGTTTTGAGCATAGAGAGAGCTTACACAATCTCCCATGCATAGGAATATAGTTCTCTGGCTCCTATTTGGTCTTGGATATCACGTGTCTGGTTTGATCCTGCCATGTCCTGTGTTGGTTTCTGCTGAGGCTTGTTTTGTTCCCATTTTGTTCTGTGAACATTGTGACTGAATCCCTCGTTCTTCCACCAAAGCCTAGGATCCCCCTCTGTGTCTTCCCTTGGCCTGATTCCAGGCCTCTTCTGTTCCACATACCTGATATCTCAGTACTTTTGTGATGTTCTCCTTTATTAAGAAACTTCTGTTTCCTGCCATATACTGGCTGTGCAGAACTATGGTGCTAGTTCATATCTTTATGTCCTTAGCAGCTTCTATTAGACTCTATCTTGGGCAAGAAAGATGAATTCAGTAGGTAAAAGGGCTTGCTGCACAACCCTGATGACCTGAGTTCAATCCCCACAGCTAATACTGGAAAGCCAGAATCAAAGTTGTTTTCTGACTTCTACATACTTGTGGCACACGTGTGTGTGCGCGCACACACACAACACACACATCAAACACACACATACACACTTGCAAACACACATACACATCAAATACACACAATAATGATTTTTTTTGAACCCCTGATTTCTTCAGGTATGTGGAACAGAAGAGGCCTGGAATCAGGCCAAGGGATGACACAGAGGGGAATCCTAGGCTTTGGTGGAAGAACGAGGGATCCAGTCACAATGTTCACAGAACAAAATGGGAACAAAACAAGCCTCAGCAGAAACCAACACAGGACATGGCAGAAGACCATCTGTCCATACCAGCTGTTCCTGTTACCTCAGGGCATTGATCTTTGCTAGACTGTGAGCTTCGTGTGTTCTGTGGGCAGAGATCATACTTCCCCCACAGACCTAACACAATATTAGACAGTCACTGAGTACTGTATTGACTGGTTACACTTTGGGAACCAAGGGTTTGAGCGAGGTTGCAGACCAACCCCACATTGTGCTGAATACTGTATTCACACTCTCTTATACAGTTCTCTCATCCGTTTGTAATTTGTGCTATTATTGTGTCCCACTGGCAAAGTTAGGAACTGTGAACTAAAGAGATTAAGTAATTTCTCCAAGAATCAAGTAGGAATCCAAGCTAGGCCTATCTGACTCCAAGCCCCATGACTATAAACTACTCCTTTCGCAGCTACCATGATCTCAGCTCTCAGTGTGAGGTTTTCAGTTCTTTTCAGTGTGATCTTCAAGCTGCACAAACCAGCTTGGTTGAGGCTCATCCATGCTGCTCAAGTTTGTAATTCCCTTCCTTCTGCCCAGAGTAGCTGTATTTCATCCCTCGCCCATGAATAGGCACGGACACACAGTTCACAAGTGGAGGCCAACTTTCTGTAGGAGTGGGTTCTCAGCCTCTACCATGTGAATACCAGGGATCACACAGCCTAGTCCAAGCTGGGGCTGAACTCTCTATCCTCCTGCTTAGGTTCCTAAAGGAGCCTAAACAAACAAACGAAAACCTAACAACAACAAAAGAGAGAGCCATTTCTCCAAGAAAGAGGAGAATTACAATCTAAATGATCAGGGCCTCCAGGAAGACTCGGTTGAATAAATGTGCTTGCCTCCAAGGCATCTCCAGGACCCACACAATTAAAACAAAGAACTGACTCCCACAAGTGGTCCCCTCAGTTCTACAGATGTGTTGTGTCTTGTGTACAAACTTGTACACACACACATACACATGCACGCATGCACCACACAAACATATATACATACACATGCACACTCTCTTAAAATGAAATGTGGGAAAATTACCACCTGAAAATAAGAAATATAGCGACCAAATTCACTCTGTAGCAAAGCTTGACTTCTAAGTTCTGATCTGCCTCTACCTTCACTGCCTACATCGCCGGGATTACAGATGCGTACCACCACGCCTAGGTCTTACATGGTGCTGAAAATAGGATCCAGGCTTTGTACATGCTAGGCAAGCAATCTACCAACTGATCTACATGCCCAGCCCAAGAGTCTTTTTTGTTATTGTTTTGTTTTAAAATGAAGTCTGCACAGTTTCCCAGATTGATCTCAAATTTATAATTCTTCTGCCTCAGTTTAAGGTTATAGCATGTACAACCCTATATATCATGCCCAGATATAATCTCTGCTTTAAACATTACAATTTACTACTAATTCATTATTGATTTTAGCTTAACTAAACCACATAACCATTCATGTGATTAAAATTTAGCACAGAGCTGGAGAGATGGCTCAGTGATTAAGAGAGGTCATTTTTTTTTTGCTCTTTCAAAGGTCCTGAGTTCAATTCCCAGCAACCACGTGGTGGCTCACACCATCTGTAATGAGATCTGGCGCCCTCTTCTGGTGTGTGGGCATACATAGAGGCAGAATGTTGTATACATAATAAATAAACAAATCTTAAAAAATTTAGCACAATTATTGGGCTACGCTCTAGTAACAAAAAAGCTGTATTTGTAAATGTAAATTTTATAAATTGGGTTATAGACTCTATCTTTTTTTTTTTTTGGTTTTTCTGAGACAGGGTTTCTTTGTGTAGTCTTGGTTGTCCTGGAACTCTCCGTAAACCAAGCTGGCCTCAAACTCATAGAGATCCACCTGCCTCTGTCTCCTGAGTGCTGTGGTACAAAGGTGAAGCACCACCATTGCCTTTACTTGTACTTTGACTTATCATTGGAACCTTAGGAGGAGGGTGAAAACATTGTTTACATCTCCCCCAGGGAAGCAGTTGTGTAAACGCTAAGGTTTATACTTGTTGTTTGTCTGTTTTGAGACTGGGGTTTCAGTGTGTAACTGCCTTGTCTAGAACTTGTCACAATCCACCCTTCTCAGTCTCCCAACTGCCTGGATTACAGGCATGTACCATCACACCCACCAAGCTTGCTGTAGCCTTGATGTCAAACTGGACATTACTAGATAATGCCTGGGATTAGGAATCCACCCTAGAAACTAGTTCTCAGATCCATCAAATCTCCACAAATATGCAAGGAGAAAATATACAAGGAAAGATTGGTTACAATTGGGGTTTCCTCACGGAATGAGCTTGAGAGTAAGCTCTGGAGGTGCTGGGGGTTGGGTTTGTGACCACAAAATGCACAGATAACAAATGAGGACTTCGGGGTCTGAAAAAAGATCACCAAAGAAATACCCAGGCACTGTAGCAGATGCCCTGCTCTGCAGTCATGGAGCAAATGCTCTGGCTAAATTACCAAGTGCGCTAATTACAAAGAGTTTAGGAGATAAATAATTTAGCTAAACATGTTGGAAAAAAAAATAGGGTTGACATTGGAAGGCATGCCAAATCTTATAATTACTTCCAGAAAACACAGGTTGGTTCCCTTGAGGGAACGAGCCCAAGCCCAATTACTCATAATGAGTTGCCTGGCAGTGTTCAGGCTCCGCTGCACTGCTTCGGTTCTGGCACACACCAGCATCCTCTTGATCTCCCCGTACCTGTTTATACCCCCAGTAATGAGATTATAGTGATTGATGATGACACACCAGCCGAATGAAGTGGGTTTATAGCCGGGGCTCTGGTACAATCTCCTACACAGCTGAGGACACTAATTTCATAACATTCTCCTTTGACTTGCTCCCGAAAGCTGGAGGTAGGCCGTGGTAAACTTGGCGCACCAATCACGCTGCTGTCAATCATCTAGCACTTGGCCCTCTGAGAGCCTTGCCAGATGCAGCCCTGTATTCCAAGGCTCATGCCTGGCCATAACCAAAGACTTTTCCAGAGAGGTCCATTAGAAAGTCTCATGTTAGTTTAGCATAAAGTTTATGTTAAATTACAACTGTGCTCAGTTTTACAATAACTACCCTTCACATCCCTTTTATGTGCAAAGTCAACCAAACACATTTGGAGAAAAGCGACTCCATGTCCCAGAGTTCACTAAGAAGTTAAGACTAAGTTGGACACTTACAGACTCTCAAGACACTACCATATCCAGGATGGCACTAGTCTAACAGTTCTAGAAAGACACTACCTCATGTTACATACATGACAGATTAAGTCTAAAACTTTAAGAAATGTCATTAGTTTCTCTAATAGAAATAACTGAAGGGAGTTTAAAGACTGCAGATCATAAGGTATACTACAGTCCCAATAGTTAATGGTTTTAGATTGTCACAAGTTGCTAATTGCTACTTGTGGTGGTCTGAATAACAACAGACTAATGAATTTGAACACTTGGTCCCCAGATGGTGGCGCTACTTGGGGTGTTTATGAGGTGCGTCTTTGCTAAAGGAAATACGGCGTGGGGTGGGATAGGTGAGGTGGCAGCGGGGACTGTCTGAGACCTTAGGGCTGCCCCTATTTGTAGGTTGTGCTCTGTGCTGATGAAGGATGTGCTTTCTCAGCATCCCTGCATCCAGACACCACACCGGGATGGACGCTTATCTCCGGATGCAGCATCAGTGTCTGCCCTCCTGTGCAGGTGACATGATGGCAGCTATGACCGCCACAGAAAGCCCCACCACGTCAACGAGCAGGCTGGCAGAGGAAGAGCTGCAAATACTGGGGCTCACTTCCTGCTCCCCCTCAACCAGAAACTAGAAAAGAGCTGGCTAATGCCAGCTGTCAATCTAAGCTGCTTGCAGGCTCAGATCAGTGATGGCCGGCAGTGAGAGGCGGAGGAAGATCTGGGACATTCATTATACCGGGTACAAAACTGACTAAGGAATTAAATGTCCGGTTTATTAGCACTTGCAAAATATTAGCAAAATAAAGTGATGAAAAGAACGATTTTAAAGTTGTACTTTTCAATGTTAAAGCCAGTCTTGTGTTCAAACTAAGTCTTTAAACTACAGTGCTCGAAAAACCAAAAAA
The DNA here is from genome assembly GCF_000317375.1 of Microtus ochrogaster. Classification (NCBI taxonomy): domain Eukaryota; kingdom Metazoa; phylum Chordata; class Mammalia; order Rodentia; family Cricetidae; genus Microtus; species Microtus ochrogaster. The sequence goes on from NW_004949096.1 coordinate 29,735,672, forward strand.
AAAAACCAAAAAACAAAAAACAAATAAACTACAGTGCCCGTCTTCGATTTTACACACAAAGCAGCAGGTCAATACTGTATTCAAGATCCATATTCAATCTTGTATTCTTACCAAGGATCTGTGTGAAACTTTCTCCAAAATATAATCTAGGCCCCAGACCTGGTTTGGGAAACTTCTTACTTAGGCTAAGGGTTGTTGTTGTTGTAAGTGGCTAAGATTTGAAAATCGGTAGAAACCCAATAAACTGGGCACATGAGGCTGAGACCCCTAGGATGCATGGACACTCCTTTTAAGTGTTTGATTTCCATACCATCTTATTGTTGGTATTTAACGCTTGTTTTCACATTCAATAGTGTGGTAAGAAAGGTGTGTGTTGGGGTGTGTGGCAATATTTACAATCATATTCATTCTTGGGTCCTGAACCTATCAAGAGTCGGTCTTTATTGGCCTGTACTTAAGGAAGAAAGATCTAATGCCACTGGATGGGGATTGAAATAAGTGCCGAAGGAAAAGCAGTTCCCTCCCCCTCCCGTCAGCAGGATCTGCTGCTCTTCGGGGAGGAGGACACTGTTGTGGCTGTGCAGCATGACCGGCCAGGGCACAGATGTCGTGTCGAGCTGATACTCAGAGCTCGACCCTGAAGTCAAGTCGATAACAGTCACTCCAGGAACGGAGGAGGAATGAATCCAGACCCCTCCAACCAGAAGCAGCTTCCCATGAAATACATGAGCCGTGTGAGAGTATCTTGGGGTAATGGGGGGCTGGATATCTACTGATTCCCAGAGGAATCCAGAGGACTTTGGTCTAAGAAACAGTACAGAGTTCAAAGGTTCTTCAGAAGCCCCAAGACCTCCGGCGATAAGCGCTCCTCCTTGCCAACCGCAGGCACTATGGGAATGCCGACCCTCAGGGACTGCCCCTTCTACTGGGATTGGGACCCAAGCCATTGTCTCTACATGTAGGAAACGACAGTCACTTAGTACAGGTTCCTCCACACTTCGGCCACCATACACAAATAAGTATCTTTGATTCTGGTAGTATATTTCCGTTGTTGAATGCCGCCAACAAGACAACACGGGACCTTCTTCCATGGCAGCCTCTGTTACTGTTACAGTCTGACTCTCGGGGCAATCAGCCTCGCTTCTGTATAATTCAAGTTGGAGAGCCCCGGAAGCTGGAGTAACTGGGGACAGTCTCCCTCCAAGAACCAGAACCTGAGTATCTGAAAGCCTTGTCATGGTGTGATAAAGGCGTCCATCCCACTGGCCTCCAGTCCCCAAAGTACTTATTCGGCTGCTTTTCCATTCCGAGTCACGGGATCTCCAGAGCAAGTGAAACGTGCTCACTCGGCAGTGTCGCCCCTCTTCTTCTCCAAAGCCTCCTGCACTGAAAATAATGCCAGGGCTCAAGAGGACAGAGGCGTGGCCATATCTCTTCAGGCTGGAGTGCTGGTCACTTGTGACTGCTCTGGCAGAAAGAAAACCTGAAGGCAAAGCAGGATCTACCCAAAAAGATGTCTCTGGGGGTGGCAACACCGGAGTTCCCGATAGCGTGTCTCCCCTTGATGCTGCCAGGATGAAATAGTGGGCACACTTCAGATGCCACTCCTCAAACTCATCAAAGGGTTCGAGCGTCTCGACCCGCCGACGCTCGTCTGCGGGGAGAAGGCGGCGGTAGAACTCGTTCAGGTCCAGGGCGCTGCAGGCAGTCCAGCCAGCTTGAAGGAAGCGCTGTACCTGGGCCTCCACGTCGGGAAAGAGCTCCAGGCCGTGCAGGGGAGAGTGCAGTCGCCGAAAGTGCTGCAGCATGATTTGCCCAAAGGCGTCTCGCGGCTTCATCTGCTCATAGATTACGAAAAGGGCGTCGGGGAAACGCTGGGCGGCCCAGGCGATGAGGGCCGCGGCATCGGCGGGCTCCAGGTAGGTGAGCACCGCCTCGGCCAGGAGCAGCGTGGGTGCGGTGGCGTCTAGGCCGGCGCAGTCCAGGGCCTCGCCTAACTTCGGGAGCTCACGCAGGTCCGCGCCCAGGATGCGGTAGTCCGAGCTCTCGAAGCACAGAGCGGAGGACGAGTCCCCGAGCTGGAAAGGGCCGGTCAGAGAGCACAGCTCCGGGATCTCCCTGATCCTCTCCGCCTTGCTCCGAGACACGTCCGGGAAGTCCACCTCCCAAACGGCAGCCCGGGCCAGGAGGCCCGCAGCCTTCAGGCGAAAGTACAGCGAGTCGGAGCCAGCACCCAAAGACAGAACCTGCGCCCGGGTCGGGGCCGGGAGCGCGCCAGTGCGCTGGAGGAAGGCGCGCACGCAGTGACGCACGGCGCGCGCGCGCACGTAATAGCCGCGGTGGACCAGCGGCGTGCGCCGCACAGGTCCCGGGACCAGCAGCGCCGCGAAGGCGTCGCGCACGTATCCGTGTGCGGCCAGCGACCGCTTACTGAGGGCGCTGCTGTCGTTGGTGCTCTGCACGGTTCCCGCCCGGCGCCCGCGGCTTTGCGGACCCATGACCCGAAGACGCTCCGCAGTTCTCCACGCGAAACACTCACCGCACTGATGTTCTCTTCCGGGTGCGTTGTGCGTCACTTCCGAGAAGAGCGCGCTTTGCCAAAAACCGCGAGAGACCATTTCATTTTTTTTTTCCGAATTACGTTTTCCCGCGAAAGCGCCCTCTGCTCAGATGACAGCTAGAGTGGGGGGAGCTCGTCACCACTTTTCTACAGACATTTCGGCGTGAAGGGAAAAAGTCCTGTAGGTCTTCGTATTTGAGAACATTTTTAATCGAATCGGGGACTGACGACCCGACTTCCTGCAAAGGACCGGCACCGCGGATCTTTAGCAGGCAAGAATAGATTGTTCCTTGCGCGAAAGTCATAATTTCTTTCCGGGAGGTGGTGGCGCACGTCTGTAATAATCCCAGCACTCAGGAGGCAGAGGCAGGCGGATCTGAGTTCAAGGTCAGCCTGGTCTACAGAGCTAGTTCTAGGACAGCTGGGGCTATGCAGAGAAACCCTGTTTTGAGCCCTCCCACCTAAAGAAGTAACAGTTTCTCCTTTATTGAATGTTTTCGTTGCAAGGGAGAAGTCATTTAAATCTTAAATTAGGCCAGATGGAAAGTGAAGAGACCTTTACAGATAATTACCGTCTGATGGAAGCTGATTTGAAAAACAAACAAACAAACAAATAATTACCCGGTAACTTAGTCCCCTGCACACATACATTCTATTGGCTGTCATGTATTCAGAGCTCTATGCCAGGCCTATAGCGAATAAAGTATTCACCCTCTCTTCAGCTATAAAATGGCACTCTCCTCCACTTCTAGAATTCTGTGATTCTTCTGTAGTGTTGAGGATGTCTGCTGAAAATAGCTGTGAAAGATGTAATTATTCCTGGTGGCATATTGAGTCCTCCATCCCCCTTTTTAAAGAGAGCAACTCAGGGGGGCTGGACAGATGACTCAGAGGTTAAGAGCTCTGGATGTTTTTCCAGAGGTCCTGGGTTCAATTCCCAGCAACCACAGGGTGATTCACAAGCATCTATAGTGGGATCTGGTGCCCTCTTCTGGTGTGCAGGCATACAAGCAGACAGAACACATACATAATGAATAAATAAATCTTTGAGAGAGAGAGAGAGAGAGAGAGAGAGAGAGAGAGAGAGAGAGAGAGAGAGAGA
>NW_004949096.1:29739433-29753519 GCF_000317375.1 Microtus ochrogaster
AACAACTCAGGTTGGGATTTAAAATGAAGTTCCTGCATTGGATGCTTAGGAGTTACCAGTAAGAACGCATTCCCAGAGGTGTAGAAACGTTATCATTTGTTGATTTTGTGCCTGGCTGGATTAGGAAAGGAGATGAGGATGATCTTAGAATGGTTGATTCAGAGCAGTGGTGTGTAGCAGCTATGAGGAGGACTGTTTGAGTCCAGCTGATGAAAAATTGTCGAGTTCTGGTTCTCAGGAGCTCATTAGGGTCTCAGGGGAGCAGTTTCTGTGACAGAATGACTCAGGGAGTGCAAGATCTATTACTGAAGGCCTCTAGTCCACCCAGAGGACAGGAGACAGTGAGTTCAAGCCTCCATCTAGAGCCAAATACAGTCTGGGGTCAAATACAGCCAGGTCAGTCCCAGCCCATTTAAGGAAAGTGTTGGTGCAACATGATTGTGAAATAGTGTTTCCTTATGGAAGCAAATACGTAAGTGCTACATGTGTGTGTTAACCTGACATTGTGTTAACCTAAACACGAAGTTAAAGGCATGTACAAACAAACAGGTGACACCCTGACCTTTGACTAACCTGGAGTTTTAATACTTTTTCTTATGGTTTGTTCATAGCTTTACTAGTCATTTCCCCACTGTAGAAACACCTAAGATTAGCCGTGTGTGTGTGTGTGTGTGTGTGTGTGTGTGTGTGTGTGTGTGTGTGTGTGTGTGTAGTGGGGCAGGGGAGGGGCGGTCTGTGAAAGGAAATAGCAGTGGTGTTTCTTTCTGTGTTCACATCTAAAATTATTTGCATTTGTGAATACAGGTGAAATTCAACTCAGAGCTACACACAAGCAAGTCTTACTGAAGTACGTGTAATAAGTAAAGCCATCGAAGAAAGGCCAGGACCTCCGAAGTGCTGACTTGATTATGTTGTATCGTCCAAGCCAGAGTCAGAGTGCATGAAATCTTTGCCTCTGCCTAGAAGGATGGAGGCAGAAGGGCAGCAGTGTCCACGGAAGACAGATTTTTACGTGGAATTGCCAAAAGTGGTAAGAATTAACAGCAGATTCTGTTGCACAACGACTCTTACGTTGTTTTACACAAAAGAAAAGTAAGTTTTGTGGGTAGAATTTGTAGAAAGGGTATAGCTAAATCAAGTAGTTTGTCTGGTGCAAACTGCAAACAACCAGCACGTGGTGTGGGACCAGGAACCTAGTGGATCCTTGGTACATTTTTACTGATTGCATTCTCTTATTTTAGGAGCTTCATGCCCACTTGAATGGCTCCATTAGTTCCAGTACCATGAAGAAACTGATAGCCAAGAAGCCACATCTTAAAGTTCATGATCACATGACCATGATTGACAAGGGAAAGAAAAGAACTTTAGAAGAGTAAGTTTGGGGAGATTGTAGGAATTTCTTTGTCTGTCAGTATTTTGAGATTGAAATAGATAAGAATCAGATTTTAATACTTAAATAAATAGATATCTGGCTGGGCAGTGATGGCGCATGCCTTTAATCCCAGCATTCAGGGGGCAGAGGCAGGTGGACCTCTGTGAGTTCAAGGTCAGCCTATTTGTCTACAGAGCAAGTTCCAGAACAGCCAGAGCTGTTACATAGAGAAACCCTGTCTTGAAAAACCTAAAATAAAAAAGTAAAAAGACATCTGGCATGGAAAATATAACCTAACATACAACATTTTTCCCAACTGTCAGACTACTGATAGTATTTGTTTTTTTTTTTTAATAGTGTTCTGCCTGCACATAAGCCTGCAAGCCAGAAGAGGGCACCAAATCTCATTATAGATGGTTGTGAGCCACCATATGGTTGCTGGGAATTGAACTCAGGACCTTTGGAAGAATAGGCAGTGCTCTTAACTGCTGAGCCATCTCTCCAGCCCCTACTGATAGTATTGGTAATAATTTGTTTGTGAAATTATACTATATTGATACCAGGTGATGGTGGTGCATTACTTTAATCCCAGCACTCTGGAAGCAAAGGCAGGTGGATTTCTGTGAGTTCAAGTTCAGAGCAAGTTCCAGGATAAGTTCCAAAGCTACAGAGAATCCCTGTCTTGAAAACAAAATACAAACAAAAAATTATACTATATTGAGTTGCTTCTTAGATTTGAAAATAATGGAATGTGGATTTTTCTCTATTTGTTTTTGCTAGAGGATTAGAGAATGGAATTATTTTATACTTTAAAATAGAAATAAATCATATATTTATATTAAAATATAAATAAATCATATCTTATTTTTAGCCATTAAGATTATTGCAGCTTTTGAAAAGATTATCCTGTGGTTCTTTGTAAATCTAAATATTTACTTACTATTAACCTAAAATTTACTAATTAATTCCACTTAGGGAGTTTTTCTTGAGTAACAAGTTTTTGTTGACTAAAGTGTATTAAAACATTTTGTTCATTTGTAGATGCTTCCAGATGTTCCAAGTTATCCACCAGCTTACTACTAGTGCTGAGGATATTCTGATGGTGAGACACGGAAGGAGTTTAGAATGTTGAATTTTGAAGCAATGAATGTCTCTCATTTCATGTGACCTTTTGCTTTCATTAGGGCCCAATGAAAATGTTTTCTTTTTTTCCTTCTCAGTTTCTTTTTTCATTGATTTTTAATTTTTTTGTAATACCAACTCTTTTAAAAATCGTTGTAAGACATTGGCATAAGCTAGCCTGAAGTTTGTTATTGTTAAAGAAATGAGGAAGAGGAAAAGACGTGGGAAAGAACCAAGATCTGCATCTTCTATTGGGTAGGGAATAATAATGACAGGAAAGCCTGATCCTGCTTCCAAGTATGGCACGTCATTAGAAACATGGTAGCTGGAGAGACAGCTCAGTGATTAAGAGCACTGGCTGCTCTTCCAGAGGACCCAGGTTTGATTCCCAGCACCTACGCTGTGCCTCACAACCCTCTATAACTTCACTGACATCTTTTTCTGGCCCCTGTGGCACTGCATACACATGGTGCACAGACATACAAGCAGGAAAAACATTTGTACACATAAAATAAAAATAAACCTTCAAAAATAGAAATATTCTACCTTAGATGGGATTACGCTATTATTCATTCCTCTCTCTTTGCTTTTGCTTTTTTTCCCACATAGCCCGGGCTGGCCTCACACATTCTCTGTAGTTGAGGCTGCCCTGACACTCCTAACTCCTAGTCTTCCTGTCTCCATTTTCAAGTGCTGTAGGTGTTCACCACCATGCCCAGGTCATTAAGGAAAATGTGACACATGCTTATACTTCAGCTCTCAAGCGGCTCACAGATTCGAGGCCAGCCTGGACTACATAGCAAGACTGACACCTCCTTCCTACTTCTGTCTCACACACAAAATAAAAGGGAAGAAATGACTAGATTAGTAGTCCAGTAGGAAAGGACTTGCCTGGTGTGAAAGAGACCCTGGGCTTGACATCTCCACCATACCTGCATGACAGCACAAAAAAGAAAGGAAGGAAGGAAAGGAAGAAAGAAAAGGCAAATAAAAAAAATGCAGTCTGGGTTCTAGAGAATTAAAACTTTGAACTAGTCAGTTTCTTTTTGTAATAAGTGTGCTAATTGTATTGATTCCCTTTTAGAGAAGAATTAGCTTTAATAATTTGGTTCAGGAAGCGTTGACTGTGTACCCCCAGTATTCTAAGCACTATACCAAATAGGAAGAGACAACAGATAGAATCCCTGCTTCTGGGGGTTTATGGGAGGTTGGAGAAGGAGTCCTGCCAGTAGATAGATTTATATAATAGAGTAAACCGTCTGTTGGAGACATGCACAGGAATTTTAGGCATCTAAAAGGATGTCATCTCATTAGCTGCTCAGCAGATAACAGAACATTGCTAGCAGTGTCTACCACGAGGACTCAGATCGTACTTTATTGTGGATATTGCAGGGCAAATGATGAGCTTTATTGCACCATTGGTCGAGTAATGCTATCTTCACCATCATCTTGTTTCAGAATGAAAGTTCGCAGAAAGCTCTCAGATGAGACATAAAGATTCTGTGCATTTGGTTTAGTGCCGCTGGCATGAGCACCAAGTGATGACAGTGACCCATATAGATATGCCTGGAAAGGGGATCTTGTTTGTTCCTTACTTGCTTGTTTTTTTTTTTTTTTTTTTTTTTTTTTTTTTTGGTTTTTTGAGACAGGGCTTCTCTGTGGCTTTGGAGCCTGTCCTGGAACTAGCTCTGTAGACCAGGCTGGTCTCGAATTCACAGAGATCCATCTGCCTCTGCCTCCCGAGTGCTGGGATTAAAGGCGTGCGCCACCACCGCCCGGCCTTGCTTGTTTTTCAAGACAGGATTTCTCTGTGTAACAGACCTGACAGTCCAGGAACTCACTTTGTAGACCAGGCTGGCATTGACCTCACAGAGATCAGCCTGCTTCTGCTTTCTGAGTTCTGGGAGTAAAGATGTGCTCCACCACACCTGACCAAAAGAGGGACTCTTAGTTGATAATGATTGGTCTGTAGGAAGTCGATTGGGCATTTTCTGATTAATGATTCACGTGGCAGGGCTCAGCACTCTGGACAATGTACCCCTGCTGAGCAAGCCTTGAGAAATAAGCCAGTGAGTGGGCAGCACCCCTCCATGGCTTCTACTTCAGTTTCTGCCCACGTCCAGGCCCCTGCCCTGACTTCTGTCAGTGATGGAGTGACTTGAGAGTTGGAAGCTGCCCGGTTGCTTTTGGTCATAGTGTTTTATCCTAGCAAGAGAAACCCTAACTAATGCCCGGCGGTGGTGGCGCAAGCCTTTAATCCCAGCACTCGGGAGGCAGAGGCAGGCAGATCTCTGTGAGTTCGAGACCAGCCTGGTCTACAAGAGCTAGTTCCAGGACAGGCTCCAAAACTACAGAGAAACCCTGTCTCGAAAAACCAAAAAAAAAGAAACCCTAACTAAGACATGGGGCTCCCTTAAACTCTAGTCTAGATGACCTATGTGTAATGTGAAAGAGTCAGGTTCTACAAAGACCAGACCTTGTGACCCACGCCTTTAGTCCTAGCATTTGAGTGGCAGAGGCAGAAGGATCTCTGTGAGTTCAAGGCCAGCCTGGTCTACAGAGCAAGTTCCAGGACAGATTCCAAAGCTACACTGAGAAACCTTATCTCAAAACAAAACAGAACAAACAAACAAAAAAAGTGGCCTGGGCTTGCAGCTCACTGGAACCCTGCTTGCTTAGTGCCTGTGCATACTTCCCAGCATCCTTCACCAAAAAAAGCAAGAAGAGAGAAATGAAATGTAGGTTACCTAAAGTCACACACAGGAAATGAGAGTAGTGTCTCTTCCAGAGCCCGTATACTTTCCTGTTGAGGATTTAACTGATTGGACTGTGTTCTGTCTGGAATAAGAATGGGAACAGATGAGAGAGCCAGCCCCTAACACAGCGGCTCTCAACATCTGGTTTCTCTTTTGGTCTCAGTGGAATAGGGTTAGTTGGCCCTTCCTGGTTGTAGTTCTGAGATCCAGGTTTCTCAGCCTGTATCAATGAGGCCATACTTTGTTATAGCAGTGGCAGCAAGTTGGTGTTCTTGGGAGTAGTCCCCAAAGGGTCCAGTGCCAACAGCGCTGGAAGCTCCAGGTTCCTACTCTGGTGAGGCAACAATGTATCTTGTGTTCTCTATGAGTGACATGATTTTGAAGGCTATAGTGTTGCCTTGAGCAGGACAGTCCCTGTCTGATTTTCTAGCCTGTACTGTGAACTTGAACTATCCATTCTATTATTTAAAATTCCTTTTCTGGCCGGGTGGTGGTGGCACCTGCTTTAACCTAGCACTTGGGAGGTAGAGGCAGAACAAGTTCCATGATAGCCAGGGCTATACAGAGAAACCCTGTCTTAAAAAACAAAAAATAAACAACAACAAAAAATTCTTCTTGACTCTTGTGAGGGCAAAAAAGTGGGTGCAGACATTGTATTGCTATGAATTCCCAAAGTGCCATCCTGTTAGGTGTCTGCAGAGCCAGTCAACACTTGTTCTTTTGTTAAGACGTTGTCCTTGCAGGTTTGTGTGCACACAAAGAAGATTAAGATTAGTTTAACAACTGAAGGGCCAACTAGGGCAGATTTGTGGGATCTCCAATCTGGTCCCTTTCCCCATCTAAGTTTGGTGTTTCTTAGGATTGATGGCAGAAAGGAAGAATGTCCCTTCACCAATTTTTAGATTGTTAGACTTGTACTGTATTAGATAGTTTGACTTTATTTATCACACACTTTCTTTGCCTAAGGGGAATTTTCCCAAGTACCTCAGAGAAAAAGTTGGCCCTGCTAGAATTTGGTGAAAAATACAAGGCATTCCTCTATAACTTGCTAAGAACCCTAAGCCATGACCTTAGCTAACACGCAAGTAATGTCTAATTGTCGTCAGTAGAGCCGTTTACTTCTTTGTGCATTTCCCAACACCATGCAAACACTGAGGGACTACAGTGACTTTGACTCATTTCTCTGTTTTCTCTGCCATTATAAACACTAGAAAGTCAAGGAGAAAAAAAGCCAGGTTTGCCACTAGGCAGACAGAGGCAGGAGAAACAAATGAGTTGAAACAAATGAGACTACCTGTCTCAAAAATTAAAAAAAGAAAAGAAAGGAAGAAGCATGGCTAATCTTCAGACTTAGTTTTCCCATGGGAACAGGGTCATGTGAACTGCTGCTGAATTGACATGTCTGCCTTAGGGATCGACAGAGCAGGCCATCCCTACTACCTGGGAGAGAGATTCCCTGCTTCCTTTGCCAGTCAAATTTAATAAATGAAATGAAACGGAAGCACTTGGCCCTTGCATTGGGCACCGTCCTCCGGCACGGCCAACACTGTGTGCACTGCTTTTATTACCAGGTCACAAAGGATGTCATTAAGGAATTTGCAGACGATGGTGTCAAGTACCTGGAGCTGAGGAGCACACCCAGAGGAGACGGTGCCACTGGTAGGGTTGAACTCCTTCTCAGTGGATGTGCTGTTCTGTGGCCATGGGTTCTGATCACACAAGGTTCCTGTTTGCTTCCATCGCTCAACAGTGTACACTAGTGATGCTTAAAATGACATTTGAAAAATATACGTGGTGGTGTTTCAGGTCCAGTGCCTCACATTGCAGGCGAGTGACCTACTCCTGAGCCACAGTGATGTTTGTGGTTCATAAGTTGTTCTTAAACGAAAAGTAGAAAACCCACTTGGTCACTCTTGGATAAAGAAGGGGAAATCACATTTAGGGTTTTGTTTTCTTCAAGAAAAGGACACAGCATGTGAGGAGACAGCTCAGTCAGAAAGTTCTTGTTCTGCAAGCATGAGGGTCTGAGTTCAAGATCCAGAACCCATGTAAAAGGCTGGGCACAGTGCTCTTCTAACACAGCCCTAGGCAGGTGGAGCCAGTCAGCAGGTAAGCCCTGTGCTAGTGAGAGTCTGCCTCAGAAAACGGTGAATGACACCCGAGGAGGATATCTAGGGCTGTCCTCTGGCCTCCACACAGATTTGCACATCCACACAAACACACTCTTGAACATGCAGCCACACACACGTACACACAAAGAACATCACCTATGCACTGTCTCCAGTAGAGGCTGTTCTTGCTCCTGCACTTGGGAAGTAATGTCACTAAGTGGTTATAGAATGCCATCTTATGGCCGCCACTGAAGTGTCAGACATTCATTGACTCCTTAGAGAATGGTTAGGAGCAAGTTGTAAAGTGTTCAACCCTCTGAGGACAGAGTTGAGCTGGATGTGGTTTAGCAATTTCATAGAAACTTCCATAAGAGCTGTCTGGCCAGGCTTAGTGCCTCACACCTGTGTCACTCTGAAGGCAGAAGTGAGAGAAGAGTGACTCTGCCTGCCCTTGCCTACATGGCCAGACTCTCGGGGACAGAGGGAGGTTGTTTTGTTTTGTAATCAGGAGACATTATATATTATCGTTGAGTCCTTCTTGACCGGAAGAGACATAGGTTATCTTGCACCAAAGCATGTGCAGCCAGTGAAGAACTTTATTTGAAACTGTTAAAGTAAATGTCAAATGGGAAACAGAGACTCTTAATCTCAGTTTTAAATTGTAGAATCAGGGGGCTGGAGAGATGGCTCAGAGGATAAGAGCATTGCCTGCTCTTCCCAAAGATCCTGAGTTCAATTCCCAGCAACCACATGGTGGCTCACAACCATCTGTAATGAGGTCTGGTGCCCTCATCTGGCCTGCAGGCATACACACAGACAGAATATTGTATATATAATAAATAAATAAATAAAAATTGTAGAATCAGTTTCAAGTTATACAATGTGGTATGTGCATGCCCATGTGTGGGAATATACACCCAAAACATGAATAAATAAACTAAGAAAAATATATTTGCAGCCAGATGTGGTGGTACACACCTTTAATTCCAGCACTTGGGAGGTGAGGACAGGCAGATCTCTGTGAGTTTGAGGCCAGCCCATTCTATATAGGGAGTTACAGACCAGCCAGAGCAACATAGTGAAACCCTATCTCAGAAAAAAAAAAAGTTGTTGCAAAGACACTTCTAGGCTCCCAATTACTGAATCTGTAAAGCTAATGGTGTTTCATCTGCTAACATACACTTGTGTGCAAAGTTGTAAATAAGATGTAGTTATCTGTCGGTAGTGAGATTGTGGTTACTTTTTATTCTTTATAATTTTCTGTTATACTGAAAGTTTTCTGTCAAAAAAAAAAAAGCATTTATGACCAGTAAAAACAGGCTTTTCTGGAACAGTCTTATGAGGCACCCCAGAGAAGACGTGAGCACTCTAAACTTGGATTGACATCTCTGAGGCCGTGAATAAGAGGCACACCCTGAGGAGGGCTGAGGGAAAGGAACATGGGGTTTGCTTTTTTGTTTTGTTTTGTTTTTTGTTTTTTCCCCCTCCAATGGAAGAAAAGCATCCTGCTAAAGGAGAAAATTTATTTATTTATTTATTTGATTATTTTGAAACAGTGTCTTTGTAGACCAGGCTGCCCTAAAACTTCAGATCTTCCTACCTCAGAACCCCAGATGCCAAGATTAAGGTACTGCCACCATGACTGGCTCTTAATTACTTTTTTTTCTTTATTTATTATGTAGACAATATTCTGTCTGCATGTATGCCCGCAGGTCAGAAGAGGACGCCAAATCTCATTACAGATGTTTGTGAGCCACCATATGGTTGCTGGGAATTGAACTCAGGACCTCTGGAAGAATAGCCAGTGTTCTTAACCTCTGTGCCATCTCTCCAGCCCTAATTACTTTGTTTTTTAAGTTAAAAAGTTACTATTAGTTTTTGTATAAGAAACATGCCATAGCACATATGTGGAAAAAGAGGACAAAGATTAATTTTCAGTTAAGCTTGTATTGCTTGTCGTTTTCTATTTTCTGTCTTTTATTACTTATATGTTTGTTTATGAACATTTTTTTTTTTTTGGTTTTTCGAGACAGGGTTTCTCTGTGGCTTTGGAGCCTGTCCTGGAACTAGGTCTGTAGACCAGGCTGGTCTCGAACTCACAGAGATCCGCCTGCCTCTGCCTCCCGAGTGCTGGAATTAAAGGAGTGAGCCACCACCGCCCGGCGATGAACATTTTTATAAAGCACTTATTATTCCTAACATTGGTTTTGTTTTTTTCACTTTCTAAACATTGTCTTTTCAGTTTTGCTGAAGTCCAGTCATTAGCTGAAGTGACCTGTTATGATAGCACTTGTAATGGTGGGGAGTTCTGAAGAGCTGCATGAGGATTGTGAGTGAAGTCAGCCTGGGCCACATCGTTCAGGCATAAGAATGCCACTCAGTGGTAGAGCACTTGCCTTGCACACGTGATGTCTTAGGTTCAGACTCCAGGTCCATGGACAGACAAAGAATGCTATAGTTAAGTTTCCCCTTGGGGCCAGAGAGATGGCTCAGCATTTAAGAGCCCTTTTGCTCTTTCAGAGGACCAGTTTGGTACTCACACCCGTATCATGTGGGTTTACCACAATCTGTAATCCACCCCAGGAGATCTGATGCCCTCTTCTGGCCTCTTTGGGTACTCATACACATGTGTGTATATGCGCACACACAAGATAAAATATTTTTTAAAAAAGTTTCCCAAAAGCCTATGATTCACCTTTAGCCAGGCCCTGGCACAGCAGAGTGATGCTGTCTGAAGGATGAAGTAGGTGGTAAAGTCTTTACATATGTTGCTCTGCACTCTTTCCAGGAATGACAAAGAAGACTTACGTGGAATCCATACTTGAAGGCATAAAACAGTGCAAACAAGAAAACTTAGATATCGATGTTAGGTAAGAAGATGGTGCATTAATAATACCCTTTAAAAAAACAGAATATGATGTTCTACTGTCTCATAAAGGTGATGGATTTTTTAAAAAATCAACTATTATCTACTTTTACCTAAAATAGAAAAAATAGAATCAAGAACCCTGTCGCTAAGATGAGAATACAATTCTGAATTTCGTCATCTGGCAGATAAATTCTAGTATTTTTACTCAAGTCGAGTATGGCCTCTCATTGCTGCTGTGCTGAAGTGGGCTTCCTATAGCCACCCACACAGTCCCACACAATCTGGCTGTTTGGTCTCTCTCCAGTAGGTTCAGATTATCCTCAGTGCCTTGCACTCTCTGGCACTTCTGTCTTCCATCATGTCCTTACACATCCACCTTCTCGTTATTCAGCTCTCAATTTGGCTGTTATTCCTTAGAGCGGCCAGTCTGTCCAGCATGCTCCTGGCCCCCAAGTCCCTCCTCACCCATGTTCCTCTTTAGCATTAGTGTGTATTGTCATGGAGTATACAAGCCCTTTGACCGGAGTGTAAGTCCAGGGAAGCCCGAGTCCTTGTCGTTGATTTACTACTACATCCAGTACTTTGAACAAAGCCAGAAGACGGTGAGATAGGAGGTGAAGACAGGCAGATCCCTGGAAGTTCACAGGTCAGCTAGCTTTGGCCTACATGGGGATGTTCCAAACCAATGGGAGACTCTGTCTCAGACAAAAGGTAGGTGCTTGAGGACCCACACTGATTGCCCTCTGACCTCCACATGCCCAATATCCTGCCTGTACTTGCGTCCCTTACAAACGGTCACACTGCTGGGTTGTGGTGGCACATGCCTTTAATCCCAGCACTTGGGAGGCAGAGGCAAGCAAATCTCTGGGAGTTTTGAAGCCAGCCTGGTATACAAGAGCAAGTTCCAGACAGCTAGGACTGTTCCACAGAGAAACCCTGACTCAAAAAAACAAAAAAAAACAAATGATAATGCACACACCCATGCACACCATGCGAGATAAGAGATGGAGTGCCTGACAAAAACTGCAGGTTTAGATCCTGAGTAAAACTAAAAACCCCCAAAGATGTAAACAGAAAGGTGAGATTATTGGAAATTGGAATAGACTGGATACTGATACTACTTAGACATTCATGTTTCATTCTGTGTATACAGTGTCGTGTTTAGACTCACTGCCTTTCAGAGTAAGCTATATTCCAACTAGCCAGCCACTTTTTATGGCAATATTTAGAATTGTCATTTTTATATGTATCATAGTTTTTCTTTTTTTTGGTTTTTTTTTAAAGCTTTTCTTTTTTATTTATTTATTTATTATGTATACAGTATTCTTTCTGCGTTATGCCTGCAGGCCAGAAGAGGGCACCAGACCTCATTACAGATGGTTGTGAGCCACCATGTGGTTGCTGGGAATTGAACTCAGGACCTTTGGAAGAGCAGGCAGTGCTCTTAACCTCTGAGCCATCTCTCCAGCCCTGTATCATAGTTTTTCAAATGGTGATTTTTGGTTGTTTTTTTTTTTTTTTCATTTTGTTTGATACAAGGTCTAGACATGGTCTATTGTGGCCCAGGCTGGCCTCAAACTCCATCCATTCTCAGATATTTTGTGGTTATAAGTTGCTTTATACTAAGCACTGTCAATGAGGCAGCGAAGTTCATAGGAAAAGGCATATGACTATAGGTAGCCCTCTCCGGGCATAGTTGATTTTAGATTGGTGGAATATTTTTGTTTTAGTTTTTTGTTGTTGTTGTGTTTTGTTTGTTTGTTTGTGTTAGAGACGGGTCTCATGCATCCCAGACTGGCCTTAAACTGACTTTTTAGCCCACCATGACCTTCCTGCCTCCACCTTCCAGACACTTTGATCACAGCCACATATACACCCATGCCTGACTTCAACTGGGATTTTCTTGTCATAAGACCTTCCTGCCAGGTTAGTATCAATGTGTTATCTTATATTCCAGGTATTTGATGGCAATTGACAGAAGAGGTGGCCTAACGGTAGCCAAGGAGACTGTTGAACTTGCTAAAGAGTTCTTCCTATCTACTGAGGATACAGTTCTTGGCCTTGACCTCAGTGGAGACCCTACTGTAAGTTATTATATTTTATCTCTCAGTGCAGAATCAGTCAGTGGGGTGAGGCTTAGTTTGGAGCATCACCCATTAGGGGCCAGTATGTTGGAGCCCACAAGACCATACGGTAAATGTGCAGCTGACAGATTCATACACAAGTGGACAACTTATGGGGCACCCATTCTGCAGAGCTGCGGGAACACTTGTCTTTTTGAAAAGTCACTGTCATATCTGTGGGAACCTTGTGAAGCCACGATTCGTCCTTTCAAAATGGGATTCATTCTCATTTTGAAGAACCTCAAAATGTAACCTCAGCACAGACAATGGATTGACTTTGCTTCATTCCTCCACACCACAAGGCCTTAGAGCGATAACATTCACTCTTTGTTCTAACAGTCAAATTTACAGAGTCAGTGCCCCAGAATTACCTGCTAACAGGCCACATAGTAATTTCTATAGAAGACAGGACTGAGCAGGAAGGCAGCATGCCCCACCTTTGCTAACAAACCAAATCTGGGCATCCCCAAAGCTGGTTATCACCACAGAGATTAGATGAGGAGAATGAGTGAACCCAGGATGCAGAGACGTTTAGTGACTAGTGGTTTGGGGTGTCAGGTGCTTCCCCTTGAGTGCTGGCTCTTTCCTGGGTGGTGTCATCTGTTCCAGGGTACAGTTCTGTTAGGTTCTACCTGCCCTTTTTGTGATTTTGATATGCATATTATCAGTATCTTTGTCTTTGGAATTTTCCAACTATGTCTGTAAAAGCTAGAAACCTCGTGGAGATGTCCCTTATTCTTCTCCTTCTTTTCCTTATTCTTCCTCTTATTCTTCCTCTCCTCCTTCCGCCTTTCTCCCATCACATGAAAAATAAAGCAGATGCAGATATAACATGCTTGCGTTAATTTTTTTACCCTCAGATCCTCGCCTGCCATAGGCATCCAGTTTCTGAGCCCCGAGGCTGGTACTCAAGGCCCCCATACCAGCAGACACCTAATGGAGCCCTGTTCTGCCTAGATCGGCAGAACGTATAGCATAGCATTTCTTAAGGGTTCTTGAAAGAAATACTGTAAAATTACATTACAGATATATTATATGATATATCTATAAGTAAATATATAAATAAATTATAGATATTATTAGATATGACCACCCTGTCCATTCTTCTAAAGATAGTATACAACTAGTACAGGCTTTGTACCCAGAAGTTAATTCCATCATGTATGATGGATAGATAAGGGTGTTAAGAGTGTCACACGTGTGTGGTTGCACATTTGTGTACTTGTGTGTGTTGTTGTCGTTTTTAATCATGAAAGCTTCCTAAATCAAATGAGTTCCCCATAATACTAAATATCTGTGTGACATAAGAATTTTGGCCCATCATACCCAACTTGCTTATTGACCTGAGTTCACTGGTACTGGGCTCAAGAGTAGCCCTTCTATGGTGTATTCCCTAAAGGGTCTAGCACATTAAAGGCTCTCTATAAACAAGAGGTTCAAATGAACCAATCTGCCATCATTTTATCCCTTATTGGGGTAGAACACCAGATGCCCCAGTTTGCTTGGTATTCTCATGCACCCTTCTTTTATCTTCAAGATAGGACAAGCAAAAGACTTCTTGGAACCTCTTTTAGAAGCTAAAAGAGCAGGTCTGAAGTTGGCATTGCATCTTGCAGAGGTAAATAATATTGTCATAGAATGGAGAGGGCAGATTATAATTTAAAAAGTAAAGTTGTTTGTAAATAACTACAGAAATAGGCTTATTTTGGGGAAAACACTTTTGTTTTCTTTCT
>NW_004949096.1:29753865-29759356 GCF_000317375.1 Microtus ochrogaster
CACCTCTCAAGTGCTAGGGTTGTAGGCATATATCACTGTGCTGTTTAGAAGAACATTTAAAAAGGGGAATTAGAAGTATTTTTAAATGTTAATTAAAACATTAAGGCATGATTTGCTTTAATGTTACTGTTTTTAAGTTTTTGTGGTTCCCATTACATTGTGAGCAGTTAATTCTGGCCTGTGCTTTGGGTTAGAACTTGCTAGGTATCTTAATTTCTTATTTGCTGCATTGAATATGAGATAGTTTATTTAAAAATATTAGGGTCATCTAGGAGAAAGAGAGCATAACTGGACATTTTCCTAATTGTGGTCTGTTCACAGAGAGCCTTGTCAAAGGAAATGCGAGCACAGGGAGGGGAGTGTGTGGCCTTGCAGTCTAGTGGGTTAAATTTTCATCCTTATCCCACCACCTCAGATTGTGAACAGTGTCTTCAGAATATTTTGTTTTGACTGAAAGTTTTCTATACCTGAAGAAATTTCAAGTGTTAGGGATTATAGTATCAAAGGAAAAGGCTGTAAAGTCCTGCTAAGAGGTGGTATTAAATTAGGTGTATATATTTCTCTACTTTTTTCCTAATACATGTGAACACATATACACACACACATACAGAAGTAAGGGGGTTTGTTTTGTTTGTGGAAATTCATTTTTCTTAGGTTTTACTTTTTTTTTTAATTTTTCATGACAGATTTTCTCTAAATACTCCTGGCTATCCTGGAACTCACTCTGTAGACTAGGCTGGACTTGAACTCATAGAGCTCAGCCTGCCTTTGCCTTCTGAGTGCTGGGATTAAAGGGTTATGCCACCATAGTCTGGCTAGTTTACTTCTTTATGTTTATACTTCATGAGATTATTATTAGGCGGTAGAAGATTGGTAGAGCTGAGGAGGCTTGAGGAGGTTTAAAAAATTCTGATTTTTAAAAACATTGGCGTTCACTACTCAGAAGGCAGAATAAAATATCTCCGTTACTGTCAGAGGCCATTGATCCCCTCTTATCACTTTTCTGAAGATTCCAGATAAGAAAAAAGAAACACAAATGCTGCTGGATTTGCTTCCTGACAGAATCGGGCACGGAACATTCCTCAACTCCGCCGAGGGAGGCGCCGTGGGTCGTGTGGATTTTGTGAGGCAACACCGGATACCTCTGGGTAAAACAGTTTCATGGCACCCTGACAACCCTCTTGCCCTGCTTCCTCCAGGCCCCAGATTACAAGATTTATGTGGGAAAGTACTGTACTAAGGTGCAGATATTTGCAAATTAAGTGTGTACGTGCTTTCTGGGTCTTATTGACATGCTGAAAGTTTTAGCTTTTATTTGAAGTTTCCTGATGGCAGGGCTCTCTCTCTCTGTCTGTCTCTTACCCTGGCTGTGTTCATCTTTACTGACTGCTACAATCCCTAGTGCTGGGAACTAAGTCTTTTGCTGTTTTTGTTTTGTTTGTTTAAGAAATAAAGGTCCTAGACTGGACAGTGGTATATCGTATGCCTTTAATCCCTAGTATTCTGGAGGCAGAGGCAAGTGGATCTCTGTGAGTTTGAAGCCAGCCTGGTCTACAGAGCTAGTTCTAGGACAGGTTCCAAAGCTACACAGAGAAATCCTGTCTTGGAAAAAAACAAAAACAAAAAACAAAATAAGCAAGCAAACAAATAAAAGTAATAAAGATCATTTAGAATTTTATAATAAAATTAACACATGGGTCCAATGATGGAGATGTATACTGTCAACCATGATGACCTACCTGAGTTCTGTCTGGGTGACTCACAGGATCCTCTGATTCTCTCTCTCCCTCTCCCTCTCTCCCTCTGTTCCTCCCTCCCTCCGTCCCTCCCTCCCTTCCTCCCTCCCTCCCTCTCTAAATAGATGTTAAAAAAAATAAAATTAATGTTATGGAAATGTGTAACATTTACTTAAAAATTAAGTATTACAGGGCTGGAGAGATGGCTCAGAAGTTAAGAGCACTGGCTGCTCTTCCAGAGGTCCTGAGTTTAATTCCCAGCATTGCTGGCTCACAACCATCTGTAATGAGATCTGGTGCCCTCTTATTGTGTGCATGCAGAACACTGTATACATAACAAACAAATAAACAAATCATAAAAAGAAGAAAGAATTACAGCCAGGCTTGGTGGCACAGGCCTATATTCCTACCTTTTGGGAGGCGGAGGCAGTAGGATTACTAGTTTGAGACTGGCCTAGATTACTTAGGAAAACCTGTCTCAAAAATTAGGGAAGTGGGGTTAGAGAGATTGCTCAGCAGTTAGGAGCAATGGGTTTTCTTCCAGAGGACCTGGGTTCGATACCTAGAAACCATATGGGTGCTCACAACTGTGTCTCACTTCAGTTCCAGAGGATCTGACACTCTAATGGCTCAGGCTCTGGGCATACTGTAGTTCTTTTTGTTTGTTTGCTCTTTGGGGGCCCACTACCCAGCTCCCAAATAAATAAATGGAGACTTATTCTTACTTAGGAATGCCTGACTTCAGCTTGGCTTGTTTCTAACCATCTTTTCTAACTTAAACTATCCTGATTCTCTAACTACATTAAGGCTTTTTAACCTTCCTTTATTCTATATATCTTTCTTTCCTCTCACTCCTTGGCTGGGTTGTGGCTAGGTGACTGGCCCCCAGCATCCTCCTCTCCTATTTCTTCTCTCTGCCTGTCATCCCCACCTATTTCTCTCTTCTGCCTTGCTATTGGCTGTTCAGCTCTTTATTAGACCAATCAGGTATTTTAGGCAGGCAAAGTAACACAGCTTTTCAGAGTTAAACAAATGCAACATAAAAGAATACAACATATCTTTACATCATTAAACAAATATTCCACAGCATAAATGAATGTAAAATATCTTCAACTAATATTTCACAACAGTGTACTAGCAGCACATAGACATACACAGGTAAAACATCCATACACATAAAATAAAAATTTTAAGACATGTTAGAAATCAGGGAAACTGTAAACCTGTTTTTTATATCCTGACTGACCATTGCACACGTGATTGTGAATATGCTTAGTGACTGTTTTTATATCCTGACTGACCATTGCACACGCGATTATGAATGTGCTTGGTGATTGTTTTTATATCCTGACTGACCATTGCACACGCGATTGTGAATATGCTGTGACTACTTTGCTGTTGTTGTTACACCATTTGCTGAGAGTAGAGCCGTAAAGAAAGACATTTTCTTCCTGTAAAAACATCCCCAAAGCCGGGCGGTGGTGGCGCACGCCTTTAATCCCAGCACTTGGGAGGCAGAGGATGGTGGATCTCTGTGAGTTCAAGGCTAGCCTGGTCTACATAGTGAGTTCCAGGCCAAACATAGTGAGACCCTGTGTTCAAACAGCAGTGGATGTGACGCTCTGTGAGGGAGTGTGACAGGCTATGGTCTTCCTCCCATCACCGTGAAGAGAACAGTAACTCCCTGCCGGGTACAGCTGCTGTCACAGCAATAACAGGTATCTCTGTGTTTGTATGCAGTGGTGGAGGACAGGGCAGAGACTTGCCCATGAGACAGACACTCACTCCTCTGCTAAGCTACACCCCAAACGGGAACTACAGTTTCACATTACACGTAATGAGCAGTACATTTTGTGGAATAATGAAACTGATTAAATCAGCAGAGTTTGCAAAGTTTTTCTGAGAGTCTTCCTGGTGCTCACTGAATGAGTTCACTTACTTGCCTTTAATACAAGAATTTTCCCCTTTCGTCTAGAACTTTGTTTGACCTCAAACATCAAAAGCCAGACAGTTCCATCTTATGACCAGCATCACTTTGGATTCTGGTACAGCATTGCTCATCCTTCTGTGATCTGTGTAAGACGTATTCTGTTCTCACTCCTACTCGCTTGCTACATGAAGTCATATGTTTATTATCTTGCTGATTACCTTGAGTTCCTGAAGGAAATGCACAGCAATGGAGCTAGAGGGGGATGAGGAAGCTGCAAAGGGCTCAGGTGATAACGGGTTTGGTTCTCAGAAGCAGTAAAGCAGTATCTGGTGAAATTTTAAAAAGAAAAAAGAAGGCTAGCCTTGTCTACAAAGTGAGTTTCAGGATAGGATAGCCAATACTGTTACACAGAGAAACCTGTCTCGAAAGAAAGAAAGAAAGAAAGAAAGAAAGAAAGAAAGAAAGAAAGAAAGAAAGAAAGAAAGAAAGAAAGAAAGAAAGGAAAGAAAGAGAAAAGAGAGAAAAGAAAAAGTGCAGGTGCCTAGTACCTATCCAATAGGCCCTGCTTTGTTTGATCTGGGATGAGTCCTGGGCTTAGATAAGCTTTAAAAGCTCTTTCTTTAGGGCCGGGCGACGGTGGCGCACGCCTTTAATCCCAGCACTCGGGAGGCAGAGGCAGGCGGATCTCTGTGAGTTCGAGACCAGCCTGGTCTACAGAGCTAGTTCCCGGACAGGCTCCAAAAAACCACAGAGAAACCCTGTCTCGAAAAACCAAAAAAAAAAAAAAAGCTCTTTCTTTGTTTGTAATATGCAGCCAGGGTTAAAATACTCTGGTCTTTTTTTAAGTATAAACAAGTTTGTTACAGATGAGCACTTATAAGTTCCTTTTTAGACTATTGAAAGAAGCATGGGAAAATAGATTCTGAACAAAAAAAGGTTAGTTTTTACAAAGCACTTCTTTATGTTGAACTGTTCTTGTTTATTGGCAGACCGATGACAAGGGTGTCTTTTCGACAAACCTTTCTCAAGAATACCAACTGGTAGCAGAAACATTTAACTTGACCCCGTCTCAAGTGTGGGATCTGTCTTATGAATCCATCAGCTACATCTTCGCTTCTGACAACACCAGATCTGAACTGAGAAGTCGGTGGAATCACCTGAAGCCCAAGGTGTTCCACTTTTAAGCTGGGATGAGGTAAAATACTTCCAACAATATGTTGTAGCCAAGATCTGCCACATCCACTCAGTGAACTATCCACTACTTCCCTTGAAGCCAGGACCAAGTCTATGTGGGGTCTTGACACCAGTAAGTGCTCAGTAATATCTTAGACTAAGAGCCCTGAGGCTTTGCATGCTTCACCACGATGCTGCTTGCTGGAGGACTAGAGGGTCATTAAATCCACTAGTAACTTTCTTTTTCAATTAGCACTCTCTTCCCGTTACTGATCGTTCGTCTTCAGGAAGACCTCTGTGTTTTGTTAGCTTTAATCAGACCCTCGCCACCTCTTCTAACCCTTTCAGGTATTATTCCTCAAGACAGTTGATGCCAGGCCACATTGCACACCACAGCCATTCATGTGGGTGCCTTTTGTCAGGTGACCCTGTAGTGACAGAGCTAGAATCTGGATTTGCCCTTCTCAGAATATCTTTAGAAATATATAAAGGGGATTGAAGTAATTACTTCAGTTTAAGAAAAGGAAAGAATTGCTGGCTCAAAGTGAGAAAGACATAAGGCTGGAGCTTCACTTTTTTTTTTTTAAAGATTTATTATTTATTTATTATGTATACAACATTCCTTCCATGTATGTTTGTATGCCAGAAGAGG
>NW_004949096.1:29759602-29761296 GCF_000317375.1 Microtus ochrogaster
TGTAGACCAGGCTGGTCTCGAACTCACAGAGATTCGCCTGCCTCTGCCTCCCGAGTGCTGGGATTAAAGGCGTGCGCCACCATCGCCCGGCTGGAGCTTCACTTTTAAAATCAGCTTCTATTCAGCTTTCATTGTGGAAGCTGCCAGGACTTTCACAGTGCCAGGACTCACTGAAAAGATCTTTCTAGTAATAGTAGCATTGTGGCTTCTAGGGTTCTTAGGTCTCCTATAACCCCATGCCCACAGGCATAGTCTTACATAAATACATATATACCATGACCACTTTAGCCAAAGACTAGGAACAACTAAGATTGGCTCTGCATGGTAAGAAAAAACTTTAACAGATAACAGATGTCCTGGTTAGTTTTTTTGTTTGTTTGTTTTTTAACTTGACACAAGCTAGAATCATTTGGAAAGAAGAACCCTAAACTGAGAAAATGCTCCCACCAGATTGGCCTAATCAGTGCTTAATCAATTGGTTGGCCCATCCCACAGAGGGTGATGCCACCCCAGGCAGGTGGTTCTGGGTGGAATAATAAAGGAAATTGAGCAGGCGACAAGGAGCAGGCCAGTAGACAGCACTCTTCTGTTGCTCCAGCTCCAGTTTCTGCCTCCACTTTCTAGGACAATGGACTACAAATTATAAGAAATAACCCCTTCTTCCTCACGTTGCTTTTATTCATAGTGTTTCAACACAGCATTAAAAGCCCTGAAACAGTGCTTGACTTGCTCTCCTTCTTAGAATGCCTGTTTTCCCTGACCTCAGAGAAGCCTGATGGCACCCTTAATTCAGTTACTAAGGTTGAGACTTCAGTGTGTCTTTCTGTTAGGGTGCACAGTAGAAGGAGGTACTTAAACTTTCAAGTTCACAGATATGTGTTTTATAACCTTACATTTCTAACTATATCCATTTATACAGTTTTTTTTTTTGAGACAGGGTTTCCCTGTGTAACAGTCCTAGCTGTCCTGGAACTAGCTCTTGTAGACCAGGCTGGCCTCAGACTCACAGAGATCCGCCTGCCTCTGCCTCCTGAGTGCTGGAATTAAAGGTGTGTACCACCACCACCCGGTTTATACAGATTTTTAAAAAATCCATAAAATGTCACCCTTTTCCCACCAACATATTTTCACTGATTATTTGGGAGTTTCACATACTGTACCTTGATCCCATTAATCTCCCTGTCTTCCTAGGTCCACTCCACCTCCCTTTTGACCTCTCCCAAAGAAAAGGAAAAAAAATGCCAAGTTGAGTTTGTGTTGTCCATGTACTACTCACTGGAGCATGATCAAACTCCCAGTGGCCAGCCCCTTAAAGAAAACCGAGTCCTTTCCTACCCCACCTCTACCGGAAGCCGTCAGCTGTGAAGAGCGACACTTCAGAATCCCTATCACAAATTTTATAAAGAGTTCTCTTCAGGGGCTTCCTATCTAGACTGGTTCTTTTTTGGAGTGTGGGGGAAAGAGGTCTCTCTCATTCTCAGCTGTGAGTCTGCAGTCATCAATTCCATGCAAAAGCAGCTTCCTCGCCCTGTAGTCAGTGGCAGCACAGATCATGGACATCTACCGACTGCAGACACCACCGTGGTCCCTGGCAGCCGGACAGACTTGGGACATCAACATGGCCTTGGGCAGCACAGACCACAGCATTCTTTTCTTTACTGTGCTGGGGAATTGAATACAGGACCTTGCCCATG
>NW_004949096.1:29761396-29766495 GCF_000317375.1 Microtus ochrogaster
AGAAACCCTGCCTCGAAAAACCAAAAAAAAAAAAAATTGACACAAAATTAGTGTGTATAATATATTCAATGAGAGGGGCTGGAGAGATGGCTCAGCGGTTAAGAGCATTGTCTACTCTTCCAAAGGCCCTGAGTTCAATTCCCAGCAACCACATGGTGGCTCACAACCATCTGTAATGAGATCTGATGCCCTATTCTGGCCTGCGGGCACACAGACAGAATATTGTATACATAATAAATAAATATTAAAAAAATATATTCAATGAGAAAATATAGGAAAGTAGTTAACAGTGTTAAGGAAACATGGTGAAAGCAGGTCATGTCATTTCTACCAATACACATTTCTGTGCATGCCTCTTCCACAAAGACTGTAGACCTAAGGGTTAGAGGCCTAAACCTCTTGCTCCCCTTAGTGCTTTCTTAGGCTTACTTTTTCTTCTCTCCACCCTCAGCAATGGCAGACTGGGCAGTATTTGTGAGGTAGTTTGAGATGACCTGGATCTTCCTCTAGTGATGAGAGTTCACCCTGTTCGTTATATACAGCCTCCTCATTTGGAAGTTGAAGGGTCCTGTGTAATTTAAAACCTGATTCATTTTCCTACCCCAGGTATCTTGATGTGATTGTAATTTATTCCTTTGCCTTCAATGTAAAAATTCAGGCAGGTCACTAATAATAACAAGAAGGGGGAAAAACAGAGAATTTTTTCCTACCGTCCACAATTTAATCAAAAGAATTTATGATTAAGCTAATAATTCTATGTAATTTGCATATATAAAATGTACACTGAAACACCTGAGAAACACGGAGCACTTTATAGACATAACTTTTATTAACATGATATCCCTGAGAGGCAGATGTGCTGTAAACATTATTCTGCTTTACAGGAAGAGAAACAGAAGCAGTTAAACACAAGACATTTGGAACCATCTGTTTGCTAATACCTTTATGCCTTTTCCACAGTATTATACATAGATTTATACTAAAAATAATAATCCTATTTTCCTTGACATTGCAGCTCACTTCCAAAGCCGTCTCAGATCCTGCGGCCTTGCTCTAGACAGGGTTTTTTTGTACCTTCCTGCTTGCTTTGGTAGCATAATTGAGATACCATTTTTTCTTAGTTCTTTTTTGATATACACAATATTCTGCCTGCATGTATCCCTGTGGGCCAGAAGAGGGCACCAGATCTCATTACAGATGGTTGTGAGCCACCATGTGGGTGCTGGGAATTGAACTCAGGACCTCTGGAAGAACAGCAAGTGTGCTTATCCTCTGAGCCATCTCACCAACCCCTCTTTTTTTTTTTTTTGGTTTTCCGAGACAGGGTTTTATAGCTTTGTGCCTATCCTAGAACTAGCTCTTGTAGACCAGGCTGGCCTCAAACTCACAGAGATCCATCTGCCTCTGACTCCTGAGTGCTGGGATAAAAGGTATGTGCCACCACCACCCAGCTCCTTAATTGTTAATGTTAGTTCTCTGTTTAGAATTCCTTAATACCAGAACCCTAATTAATTACTCATCCTAATAAATTTTAGAACAGTCTTTTCTCCTCATTACTACCTCAGATCTTAATCTAGCCGTGGGTATCTAATAAGAGTGAAAATGTGAAAGTTGGTTATTCCAGGTCTTGACCATCTTTTCTGACCTGCTCATCAAATATCTTCAATAGATGGTAATTTCTGATATTTCTCTCAAAAGAGCTAATCTCCTAAAACTCATTTTTCCCTGAGTCAAGCTGCCATCCCATTGTCAGTAAGCTTAGAACAGTGCATCTGAGGGTCTCCCTCCACCACCCCTTCTCCGTTGATTCTCAGCCTACTGTACACCTATCATACATTCATTAGGGTTTTCCTGCTTCTTTAGTGAACTTTATACCTTTTATCCTGTGCTTCAGTGTTTTCTCACTTTTTGCCCACCTAGCACCAATTTTATAACTAGTTTTAAAAAGTCTATCTCACTATAACTTATCTAGTTACTTTTCTTCCTTTGAATGCTTACTGTTTCCTGAAAAAACACTTTCCAGATTTTTCTCAGAGCAAGCTAGCTATATTAAAACTTACGTCTAGTATAGTAACACTACTTAGCTTCCTAAAATTCTGTCGTGATGATGCATATCTTTAATCCTAGGACTTTGAAGACTGAGGCAGTGAGATCTTTGTGAGTTCCAGGTCAGCCACTGCTACCTAGTGACACCTGTCTTTAAAAAATAATATTACCACTATATGTTTAGGCTTTCTGTATGTATTATCTGTTTTCCAGTATAAAGACAAGGGTAAGGACTGTTTACTTATACAGGGATTATCATAAGTCTATGAATATGTGGGAATTAATTCAATACCACCTAATTTTGAACCCATAATTACTTTTGTGTTCAAGTAAATACTTTCATTTGTATAGCTGGGTGTGTACAGATTGGTAGCTCCACCATCCTCCCTGTCATTTAGGGTAAGTACATTTTACCTGTACATGGGGATATGGCAGTGGTTCTGCTCCTTGCAATTAGTACTGAGCACCCACAGGCTGCTCAATATAAATATATAATATATATGTGTATGTATATATATATATATATAATATGTATGTGGAGTGTAGGAAAAATAGATGACTCCTATTGATAGCTTTAACTGCTTTTTGTGTGACTATATCGATCTAGTTTGCTCTTTTTGCCTTTAGTCCACATGGGAAAGATGAAATTTAGATGAAGGTGAGGAGGAAAGGAGAGAAAAGGGAAAAAATCAAAGAAGATGATATATATATATGTATATATATACATATATATATATATAATTATATATATAATTATTTTACCCTTTGTAGAATCTAGAAGAAACTAAGAAATTCAGTGTTTATAGAAGGCTTACATTTTCCCCCTAACTTACCATCTCTCTGTCTCTCTGTGTGTTACTCAGGATTGGACCCAGGTCCCTGTGCATACTAAGTGCTCTACTACTGAGCTACATCCCCAGCCCAGATTCTTGGAAAAAAAAGAAAAAAGACTTTCCTTAAAGATAAATGAAGAGTATACACAGGTTTAAGTGAGCAAGATGGCCCAACTAATGAGTAGTCTCACAACTTCTTTGAAAAACTGCTGAGATGGGTTTTCCGTTTGAGGTGCACAGGGTGAGTGGAAGACACACGGGATCCACAGGATACACCACCATATCCTCTCGAGGGGACACCACAGGCACCGAGAGGGAAGACATTAGTACTGTATCATTTCACACCAAATCTACTTTTCATCCTAAAACCAGACATTTGACTGGGCTAGATTTGGGAAGCATAAGGAACAAACAATGGCAAAGATCCTGAGGAGTGCTTCCTAAGCCAGCTGGGCACACACAGGAGAGGACTTCCAAACAATACATTTGCTGAGGCCCTTCGTTGGGAGCTTACTTAGACATGGACTGTGACAGCAGCTGTTCTCGGGTATGGATCTCTCGGTGTTTATTAAGGGCAGAGGTCTTACTGAAGCACTTGCCACAGTCGTGGCACCCGTAAGGTTTCTCTCCTGTATGGGTCCTGCGATGTGCACGTAAGTCAGAACTCTTGCTAAAACTCTTACTGCAGTCAGGACACACGTGGGGCCTCTCTCCTGTGTGTATCCTCCTATGTGCACTGAAATGAGAACTGTTATTGAAGCTTTTCCCACATTCCCCACACTGGTACGGCTTTTCTCCTGTGTGGGTTCTCTGGTGAATTATAAGGCTTGAGCTCTGATTGAAGCATTTTCCACAATCCCCACACTGGTACGGCTTTTCTCCTGTGTGGATTCTCCGGTGGGTGATGAAATTGGAACTGTCACGGAAACCTTTCCCACAGTCCACACATTGATAAGGTTTCTCTCCAGTGTGGATCCTCTGATGTCTGATGAGGCGTGCGCTTCGACTGAAGCTTTTCCCACAGTCAGCACATTTATATGGATTCTCTACCTGATGGGAGACCCGATACATGAGATGGGAGTTTGGGTCAAATCTTTTGCCATATCTGAGATATTTGTAGGATCTGTCTCCCAAGCCTGGTCTCTGATAAGTCGGGACTGTACTGATACTCTTCTCTGGGAATGCCAGTTTTCTTTTCTTCTCTCTCTGAGTCTTTTCCCACTGGCTTTCTGATGAACACTCATTCTTAATAGCTTTACCTTGATTCATGTGACAGGGAATTTTCCTTTCAGCCCTTGCAAGTAATGTCCTATGCAGCTGTACTTCCTCAGAAATATCTCGTTTAAGATTCTGTTCGTTATCAAATCCAGCCTCAAAACCTAATACAAGAACACAATTCGAAAAGTCATTCATTTCCTTAATGTACCACAACAAAGCAAACCTGGGAGAAACAAGTATTACATTAGATGATTACAAATAAGTGGTCACTAAGTTTCACATTTTGAATTTATGAAAGGTGTGTGGTGGGAGCACATTGCTTAGCAGGTAAAGATACTGGTTGCTCAACCTGATGAACTGAGTTCAATTCCTAGAACCCACGTAGGGGAACGAGAACCAACTCCATGAATTGTCCTCTGATCTCCAAACATGTACCATGGTGTATGTGCCCCTAAGTAAATAAAGAAAAGTAAACACATGGAGTACTAGAGACGGTTCTGAAGTCAAGGGCAGGCACTCCTTTTGTAGAGGACCTGAGTGTAGTTCCCCGCACCAGTACCAGGTGGGCTCACAATCACCTGTAACCCCAGCTCTAAGGGGAGCTGATGTCTCTGGTCGCCTTGGACACCTGCACTCAGTCAGATGTGCATAGCCAACACATGGACAGACATAATTATTTGAAGTATTTTAAAATATTTTTAAATTTGGGTATGGTAGTGTACACCTTTAACTAGTACTTGGGGAGGATGAGACAGACAGATCTCTATGAGCTTAAAGCCAGCCTGGCCTATAAAGCAAGTTTCAGGCCAGCCAGGGCTACATAGTGAGACCTTGTCTCAAACAATAATAATAGCCGGGCGGTGGTGGCGCACGCCTTTAATCCCAGCACTCGGGAGGCAGAGACAGGCGGATCTTTGTGAGTTCGAGACCAGCCTGGTCTACAAGAGCTAGTTCCAGGACAGGCTCCAAAACCACAGAGAAACCCTGTCTCGAAAAACCAAA
>NW_004949096.1:29767015-29778319 GCF_000317375.1 Microtus ochrogaster
AAAAAAAAGAAATAGTTTTGATGAGTCCCCTCCCCCTCACATTCCAATCTCTGTTAGAAAAAGTAAAGCAAAAAAACAACAGGGAAGAAAAAAAAAACATGTAGCAGTGTTCAAAAAATAAAGGCTCTCAACAGAGAAAAGCTTCACTAGAAATTCTCTCCAAAACCTAAATGTTGCAAAAACATTGTAATTGAGCCCAAGTGGGAAACTTTTTAACATCCTAAAAAGAAAATGCTGGCCTTTAAGCCTAGGCTATGAGAATTTGCACTTATTTACACTTTCGTGTTAACTCTGGATCCTGAATTCCCTGGAATACTGAGTGTAAGTCTGTATGTATTCTATGTATTCCCTAGAAGCTTTTACTTGGAAACTGATCCATAAAATAAGAGATTTGCTAGATTGACTGAGATCTTAGTCTTTAAAATGTGTATTGTGCATCTCCAAGAGGGCTATTTAGTATTTTCCAAACTCAGAAGTCAACTTCTTTTTGTAAAATATTGATGTTCAATGCAACATCAGAATGCTGATCTAAAAGTCTTACAAAGTGAAAACTATTGTTTATTGAATATCTACTATGTGCCTAGCACTGTGGTGGGTGCTTCATATAGTATCTCAGTTACGTCAACCTTCATTTCATTTTCAATGAGTGATTAACCCAGAGCTTGGGGCATGTTCAAGCAAGCACTCTATCATTAAACTACACACCCGGCCCAAGATCTTTATGCATATGCAAATTTAGGGGGTAAGTAACTTGCACTAAATCACTTGGCTAACATTGGAGATTGTCATACATACGACTAAATATGTATGACTCCAAAATTAGAATTCTTGTTCCTACAATGAGGTAAACCATATTGAAATAATTTTTTTTCCTTATACAGCAGCTAAGATTTCAGTTAGTTCCCACAGAAATCTGAAGATAAAAATTTCTCTGAAGGGGTTGGAGACAGACACGTCTGAGTGGAGCTCTTACAGAGAACCTGGGTTTGGTGCCTACACTGGGCAGATCACAATTGCCTGTAACTCCAGTTCCAATAGACACAACACACTCCTCTGGCCTTGAAGGGCACTGCACACACGCTACCTGTGCGTCCACTCAGGTCCACTTACATAAACATAAGATAAAATGTATCTGAGCCAGGAAGTGGCGCACGCCTTTAATCCCAGTATCTGGGAGGCAGAGGCAGGTGGATCTCTGAGTTCGAGGCCAGCCTGGTCTACAAGAGCTAGTGCCAGGACAGGCTCCAAAGCTACAACAAAGCCCTGTCTCGAAAAACCAAAATAAATAAATAAATGTATCTGAAGAAAAGGCTTGTCAGGCTTCTACATAGCCCACCCTGACCTGCTAAAACTAGAAGAAAAACATAGTTTAATTTGTAAAAATAAATTTTATTCTGCAGAATATGTAACATGCTACTTGGGAAATGTCCCCATTCCGATTAGCTGCTGTGCAAACTGGAAGCCTAGCAGCATGTGAAAGTAATAGCAAATCTATAAAATTTGCAAGCAGGTGATGCTGTCGTGTGCTGAAGGAAGCCACATTAATAATTTGCAGCTTTTCACTGAGCTGTTTTAATAGATAAGAAACATGGGGA
Organism: Microtus ochrogaster; assembly: GCF_000317375.1. Lineage (NCBI taxonomy): Eukaryota > Metazoa > Chordata > Mammalia > Rodentia > Cricetidae > Microtus > Microtus ochrogaster. Next base: position 29,768,611 of record NW_004949096.1, read on the forward strand.
AGAAGGGACTGGAGAGATGGCCCAGTGGTTAAGAGCACTGACTGCTCTTCCAGAGGACCTGGGTTCAATTCCCAGCACCCACATGGCAGCTCACAACTGTCTGAAGATCCAATTGCAGGGGATCTGACACCCTCACACCAATGCACATAAAATAAAGCTAAATAAAACCATAAAAAATAAAGAAAAGAAACATGGGGAAGAAAGAGAAGAGCTCAGGAGAGCTCGATATAGAGCTCAGCTCTCCATCCCATGGTTTTTCTCCTAAATTCTATAGCCTCCCTTTTGCTATTTACACCATCAGAACTGAAAGAATCTTAGCCAGGCATGGAGGCACACACCTGTAATACCACCACTTAGGAAGTAGAGACAGGAGGATCAGGAGTTTAAGCTCTGCACTGAGCTCAAGGCCAATCTCGGCTACGTGAACCGTCTCAAAAAGTGAAAGTAAAGAACCTTACCACTGGGGCTCTGGAATAAGACTGGGGCACGGGTTGTAACAGCCCCTGGGGGTATCTCAGTATCATCTTCATCATCTGAATCTTCCTCCTCTGTGTCCTCCGCTTGCTTCTCAGCTTCAGCCTCACTGGTTCCCTGGAGGTAGCAAGAAGCTGTTTCTTTTTCCTGGTCATCACTAGGCAGGGCAGGAACTCGGGCACTCACCAAAGCATCCATTTCTTCAAAGAAGGGACAGGTTTCTGGTGCTTGGCCATTCTTGACTTTCTGATAGCTGGTTTTTAGGCTTTTAAACTTGGTCCGACATTGCTCTGGGGTCCTAAAGAAGCCATATTCCCATAATCTCTCAGCAACTGCGTCATATAACTGGCTGTTGCGGTGACAGTTCTGGAGGGCTTTGTAGAACTGAGTCTCACTAAGAATTGCAAGGTAAGTCTTGGTTTCTTCATAGCCCCAGTGTACACCTGCACCAGAAGAGAGTTTTCAGCATCACTTAACCCAGAGCTTAGAGCCTTAGCTCTTCAGTCTCACTGCCTGCTTCAAGGAAAACCACTTACGCTGGAGACATTAGCTCAGAGTGTACTAAGCATGCATGAGGCCTTGGGTTCAGTTTATAAGCAAAGGAGAGAGGGAGGGAGGCCACCTAAGCTCAGGTTCCTAGATTTAAAAGGTTCATGTTTCCCAAACCTATCCATGCATTGTTTCTATATCCTTGAGCAATTTCAGAGAACTTTATTAGGAACATTTAGCCTTTTAAAGTCTTCAGTGAGACTGAAGAGCTGAGGCTCTAAAGCTCAAGGTTAAGTGATGCTGAAATCTCTCCTCTGGTGCAGCTGTGCACTGGGGCTTTGAAGAAACCAAGCCTTTTCCAAATGAGTAAGGCAACACTCATATGCACTATGATGGTTAATCTTCATCTACTGGGCATGTCTGTGGGGGTGTTTCCAGAAAGGGCTAGCTAAGGAAAGCTATCTTGAATATGGGTGACACCATCCCATGGGCTGAGGTCCCATGCTGAATTAAAAGGTAGAAAAGAGAAAAGCAAACTGAGCACCAGCGTGCATCACTCTTTTGTTTCCTGATTACAGACAGAGCAAGCAGCACTAGCTACTTCCTGCTCTACTGCCACACTGGGAGCAGCTCTCCCCACCACATCCTCCCCAGCATGATGGACATACTCAAACTGAGCCAAAGCAGATCCTTCCTTCCTTAAGCTGCCATTGTCTGGTATCTTGTCAGTAACAAGAACAGTTAGCATAGACTAAAGTGTGTACAGAGTGCATTTCTCTTCCCATTTACTAATCTTCCTGAAATTTTAGTCCCAACTAGAAAAATCACTCCTCAGGAAAAAAAGACCCACAATTGCTGTCAATCACAATGCATCATCCCTAACCTCTCTAATAAATTTTCTCCATAACTATTTTCTTCCTAGAGAATGATTTAATATTTGATAGTCAAAGTTCCAGGACAGGCTCCAAAGCTACAGAGAAACCCTGTCTCAAAAAAACCAAAAAAAAAAAAAAATTTGATAGTCAAAGTGTAAAGTCCAATGTAAAGTTTCATAGCTTCAGAATCAATATTCAAAGTAGTCTGGTTAATTTTCACATTTTTTTAAATTAACAAGTTTTTCAAATAAAAATTTAAATAATAATAATAATAATAAAAGAATTACTTAAAACTCCAAGGAGCTGCCTCTTTCAGAATCATACTACTATCAAATTCCTATCTTGGCCTATCTTCATCTCTTACTATGTCCATTAAGCAACCCCAGCAAGAGCCTGAAGGGTCCTACAGTCTGTACTCTATCTTTGGGTGGAGTACTGCAGAGGGCAGAGCGAGGCAAGAAGCAAGAGCACATGCTACACTGCAGGTCTCAGTGCCCTCAGGCAAGAACAGTCTCCTGTCTGAGGTACCCATGGAGACAGGGGAGGTTCCACACACCACCTTCCACTATTTTCTACTTACTGGGAGTAAAGGAGAAAAGAAAAGATCCAAATATGGGGGAAAGTGGAGAGGCATGAAAAGATGAGAGGAACAAAGATTATGTAAAGCTTTTGCTTCAGTCATGTTTTAGCTACATTTTTTTAAAATCACTGTTTAAAAAGTAATAAAAATGGGGCTGGAGAGATGGCTCAGCAGTTAAGAGCACTGGCTGTTCTTTCAGAGGTCCTGAGTTCAATTCCCAGCAACCACATGGTGGCTCAAACCATCTGTGATAAGATCTGGTGCCCTCTTCTGGCCTGTAGGCAGAACACTGTAAACATAATAAATAAATAAACAAACCTTTTTTAAAAAAAGTAATAAAAACAACAAAGTATCATTTTTTTTCAGTGAATCTGCTTTATAAACAGGAAAAGTATTTTAATAAAAAAAACTAACCCCTTTGAAGACAGTTGGATTGTTTGGGTATATGTCTTTGAAAAATCTAAGTCTGAAGTTTGAGATGTAGCTCAGTGGTGTAGTGTTTGCCTAGTATGTGTTTAAGGCCCCAGGTTCAATTTTAGGCACTTAAAAAACATCTCTCCTTTACTATTATCTCATTATTTGCTCACAGAAGAGAAGTATCTCTGCTCCCTATTAAAGTGGCCAAGCTGGCAGGTAACAATGCCTGGCTCCACACCTGGTTTCACTGTTCCTTAAACCTAATCCCAAAAGCCCTAGAATAGCTTCTTACCACTCTGGCTTCGGAAGGGGACAGATGCAGGTGGGTTGTCATGGTCCTGGGGGACTGCCTCCAGGTCATCACTGTCAGAACCTTCAGCCACAGCCTCTTCTCCATCCTCAGGCTTCCAGGCCCTCTGTGCCGGCTCCTCGGTCTCAGTCTCTGTGCCTGCCTGGCCAGAATGGGAAGCGGCCTCTTCCAGGCCATTAATGGGCAGTGCAATGACCTGGGCACTCATCAGAGCTTCCATCTCTTCAAAGAAAGGGCAGGTATCAGGTGGATGACCACTCATGACCTTCCTGTATCTCTTCCGAAGACCTTTAAACTTGGTCCGGCACTGTTCCAGGGTTCGGAGGAAGCCATACTCACGCAGCTTCTCAGCTACAGCCCCATACACTTGGCTGTTCCTATGACAGTTTCGTAGAGCTTCATAAAATTCAGTCTGACTGAGAATTGCAAGGAGTGTTCTAGTCTCTCTGTAGCCCCAGTGCACACCCACCACCTTCTCATCATCAAAACCCCAGTGATCCTGTTCCACCCAGCTACTTCTCTCTCTCTGGGATAGGAATGGGTCAGTATAGACTTGTTTGTCTTCTGTGCTGTTGCCTTTTGGGACATCTTTCTCCTTGGAGCTGAGCTCTGGGGTCCATGGCTCTCCTTGATTCAACCTGGAGACCACATCAGGTTTAGGAACTGATCCTGTTTGCAGGGAAGAAACCAAAGTGTCATAGTTTGGACTGATCATAAAAACAACAATAAAACTTTCAAATCAGCCCTGCCTTTTTCATCGAAGGAATTCTATCTTTGTTTGAAATGGAGTCCCGTATAGCTCATGAACTTCTGCTCTTTCTGCCACTGCCTAAGTGCTGGGTTACAAGTGTGCACACCATGCTGAGTTTGATGGAGCGCTGGGGTCAAATAAGGTCTTGTGCACACTGCACTCTACCAACTGAGCCACATTCGTGGCCTCTAAAAATTATAAAGGAGATGCTTTCACAAAGTTCAATGAGTTGAAGAAACCTCAGAGGATGAAAAAGAATTTGATTTCTGTTCTAGAGCAGAACAAGAAGAGAAGAAACTATTCTACTGTGTGTTTAGAGCAGGTAGTTCCATTCCAAGCTGCTCCCTGGCCTCCACACTGCTTGTGTACAGGTGGTAGCAAATCTCCATTAGTCACTCCTGGCTCCTATTTTGTTCACGTGAGTCCTGAGAATTAGATTCAGTGATTTCAAGAGACTGGGGGTGACGGTGAACCTGTCTTCAACTTGACTCTGTTTCACACTCAGTCACCAAATTCTAAGTGTTTCTCTCAGCACCTCCTCCCCCCCTATCCAAGTGCAGACCCTTAATCCTCCCACAGCAGGCCACAGCGGTCACTGTCCTGCTGAACCTTAACTTTGGTGTCTAGAAAGTTCATCCATTCTTGTTCTCTTCAGAATGTGGTACTTTTATTCACCTGTGCCTCCCTTCCTCCTGTCCACGCTTACCCAGCATTTGGGAAGCACCTTGCCAATGCCCCCAGGAGGTGTTCCCTACAGCCCCACCTCAAGGCTACACTGCCAATCCCTCACAGAACAACTAAGCAAGTCCTTAACACTGTTTTCAGACAGTTAAGTGCATTGTTATGTTCTTATCTCTTTGATAACAGGTACTTTAAAAACTTTCATTGTGTGTGCATGATATATGTGGGGTGCGTGTGCTATAGTCGCTAGAGGTTAAGGACTATATGGACTTGCTTCTACCCAGGTCACCAGACTTGTGCAGCAAGGACCATTATCAGCTGAGTCAGCTTACTGGCCAACAGGTACCTTTCTTACTGCACTGCATGTACCCTGCAGCACATGGTAGGTGTTTAAACTAAAACCTGATTATTCTGCAGGTCCATATGTTGAGGCTGAGGTATCTGCAATGGATGGCTAAAGACCATTATCACACTAACCAAGAATGTTATTACTGTCATCTTGGATGATAAGATCAGAATTCAAAACAACTTCAACAAGTTTTAAATAATAAACACAAAATGTAGTTCAAAAGAGCACAAAGAAGAAAAACAAGTTCTAAAACATCAAGTAGAAGTGACTGGGTGCAAAGGCACTAGAGCCCAGGAATCCCTGGTTACATATGTGGGCTGTACTGGAAGAAGACATTGCAAATTTGGAAGTAACATTCTTACTGTTTTTACATAACAGACCTCCCAGGAATAATGCAGATGTAATTTCATTCTCCACAATTAAGGTATTTAGAGAACTTCCACACAGAGAATAAGAACTTAGGTCTAAAGAACGGAGACAGAGGAGAAGAGAAACAACTATAAGAAAGGTATCTTGAGTATAGGGAAGAATATATCTAGAAAATAAGCATCTATCACCAAGGCATAAGATTATTCTAATTATACTAAAAACTAGGCGGCTGTTCTCTGGAAGAAATCTAAGAATACTCTCTGTACTAGAGGGTTGAACTACCTGAATTCAGAAGGCCCCAACAACCAGAGTCGACAGTTTCCACTATTTCAGAACCCCTTTCCCACTCCCTGCTTCCCAGCGTAGAATGGCTCTGTCTTCTCACAAGTCACTCCTCACCGCTCCTTTGGCAAGCTCTGAGAGTCTCCAGGTTCATCTGCTTCTGTGGTCCTGGGGCTGGGCCTCTTGCCCGCTCTCTCCTGGATACACCCCTGGGCTGGGGTTCCACTGACTCCTGAAGAACACCTAAGAACTCCTGTGATGATTTCAGGGGTGTCCTCTTCTCCGAGGAGACTGTGACCTGAAAACAATCCCCATTCCCGGGGAGATTATTTAATATCCCCAAAGAGACCATGCTTCTGAGGCAAGAACAGAATGTTAGGTAGGGGTGGGGCGATTAAGACAGAGAAGTTTTTATTCCATTATCATTAGTTTACAGTGGCTTGAACTCCAGAAAGAAAATAGAAACCCAATTATCAGCTGGGGGAAACAAAAAATAAAGAAAAAAAAAACCTTTACATTTCTTCTCTATTAAGAAATTAAACTGAGCAGTGGTGGCACACGCCTTAAAAATCCCAGCACTTGGGAGGCAGAGGCAGGCGGATCTCTATAGTTAGAGGCCACCCTGGGCTACATGAGCTAGTACCAGGACAGGTTCCAAAGCTACAGAGAAACCCTATCTCGAAAAAAAGTGGAAAAAGAAATTAAGAAATCGAACTGAGCTGGGCGATGGTGACGTACACCTTTATTCCCAACACTCGGGAGGCAGAAGCAGGCAGATCTCTGTGAGTTCAAGGCCAGCCTAGTCTACGGAGTGAGTTCTAGGACAGCCAGGCTGTTACACAAAGAAATCCTGTCTAAAAATACAGAAGACAACAACAAAAATCGAAGTGAGATATGCACTGTAATAGAGTGGGCAGAAGTATACCCAGCTGGCATCTCCAGACAAGCCCTCCTGAAGAAGTAACCCTTCCCGACGAGAGTAGAAAAATCACCAAACCTCTTTCCGCCCGTCTGATCTTTTAACTGGCCCTCCCAGCCACAGACTTCTGAATTCCCCCTTCTTCTCACCGAATGCCCAGGTCGCCCAGACTCCAAGCCTTCCACCAGCGTCACGGCCTCCTCTCCGTTCTCCGGACATTGCTTTTGTACCCAGTTCTGGATTTCCCCAGGCAGCACCGTCAGGAACTGCTCCAGCACCAACAGTTCCACAATCTGCTCCTTGGTGCGCACCTCTGGCCTCAGCCACCGACAGCAAAGTTCCCAAAGTTGGCAGAAGGCCTCGCGGGGCCCAGCCACCTCCCGGTAATGGAATCTCCTGAAGCGCTGTCGTAAGCATTCAGAGTTAGTGCCGTTTCCTCGCAGAGTGGGTTTGGCCATTCTTAGCCGCAGAGAACAGTTTCCTCTTTGCTTCTGGGTTCCAGACTTAGTTCACGATCTCCCCATGTCCCCGCAGAAACAGCTGCAGCCGAGTCTCTCTAAAAAGGAGTTTCTTCCTATCAGAGGAATATCTCCACATGTTTAAAGTCTTGCCAGAGTCGGCCTGACTTTTCGTTTGCTCCAAGTGGTCATTGGAGGTAGTGCCATTTCAGGACAGCAAATCAAGAGCCAGGCGAAAATGATCTTTCAAAAGCTGTAGTTCTGGGTGCCGACTAGGGCATTCCTCGGAAGTGGCAGAGAACAGAAAAGCCCGTCTACTTTACTCTTAACCTCACCTAAGTCTGATCGCGTGTAGCGCACTTGACTTAGATCAGAGCTGTAGAGTCAACTCGAACCGCACGGGACCCCAGGCGGACGGTAGCAGCAGGGCGACACTTGGCTGACAACAAAAGCCTCTGTCCAGCGGGGGGGCGGCTAATCTTCCCCGAACCTCCGCGGTCCTCCCGGAAGTCCCAGGCGTCCGCCCGCTCCCTTGGACGCCAAACTACGAATTTCCAGCCCGAACCAAAGTCAAGTGCGGAACATTGGGTCTCTCGTTTACTCCTCCCTGCCGAAATAAGAACTCAGCAAGAGTAAGGGAGCGGCAGATGGGCAAGTTCACGCCTCGGGGAAGCTGACTTGGGCTTCTACACTCAGGTGGCCTTGGGAAAGGGTCACAGGAGTTGGTGGAGCGAGGCGGCCCGAGAGGAGGCAGTAGTGGGTCTCCCGAGAACGAAGCCGGGGCTGGCCAGTGCTGCGAGCCCGTGGGCTCCAAGCGCTGCCCCACAGCGGCGGCTGTCAGGTTCCGGCCTCTTTGTCTTCCGCCCTCTGGCCGGGTCAGTCGGTCAAAATGCCACAGACCCTGCCGAGGCGTCCCGAGCACTCCCTCCGGCCCAGCCCTGGCCGCCTCTCTCAGCCTGCCTGTCAGCTCACTAGCATCCCTCTCCCTGGGCCGACCTCAACCACTCCGGTCGGGCTAAGACAAGCCGTGCCCGCCAGCAGCCCCAGTACGGCTCTTAAGCCGGAAGTCCGAGCGAGCCACTCCGGGCTCCCCAGACGCATGCGCGACGGCACCTCCGGCGCCTCCACCGCGCTCCGTGGCGGGAGCGAGCGGGTGGGCGTCCCCGAGCCGCGCGCACTTCCGGGACGCGGCGCGCAGCCCGGTGACTGCTCGGCGGGCGCGCGGTGGTTTGCGGGGTGTCTGGGCGAGCGAGCGGCTCGGCTGGGTGTGAGTGGGCTCCCGCAGAGGCGCTGAGAGAGAAGGCGGTAAATCTCGGGACTCCGAGGCCGCCCCAGAAATGATTCACGAACTGCTATTGGCGCTGAGTGGGTACCCAGGGTCCATTTTCACCTGGAAGCGGAGTGGCCTGCAGGTACGGAGGGGGGGAGGGGAGGCTGGGACACTGCTGTGCAGCGGGTGCCACGGGGGCGGGACCCCGGGAACGCCGGCTGACCGTGCCCGCGAGTCATGAGAAACCGGAGCCATCCTGACACAGCTCCGCCTTTGGCGGGGAAGCCGGCCCTGCGGTCCCTGACTCCTGGCAAGGGAACCACTAGAGGTAGAACTGTCCTTTTTTCTGCATGTAAACTTACTGTTAAACCGAATCCCTGAATGTGTATCTGGAATTAGAAGATGGTTTATTATTAAAAAGGGAGTAGGGTGCCCCCGTATATTCAAGCTTGCATTGTTTCAAACTGAGTTTTGAGAATAGTGGAAACACACACAGAGCTCAAGGCGCTGTAAACACACAGTACGTTGTGTTGGGTGAAAAAAATGAATTTGTAAGGGTATGGCGTTTCCCTCCTTTCTTCGGAAGTTTCCGTACCAGGTGAAGAACTAGAAAGAGCTTTTCCTGTATTCAGAAAAGTGTAAGAGGAATGTGTTGATTAGTTTGCCCTGTCTCTCTTCTCTTTTCCTCTTCTGCTTGCTTGCTTGCTTGCTTGCTTCCTTCCTTCCTTCCTTCCTTCCTTCCTTCCTTCCTTCCTTCCTTCCATCCAGCTTGACACAAGCTAGAGTTATCTGAGAAGAGGAAAACTGCCTTGAGAAAATGCCCGTCGTGTTGGCCTATGGGCAAGCCTGCGCTGCATTTTCTTTATCCAAGGCACCTGTAGACGCCCAGTGCCCTGGGGGAGGTGGGAGTCCCTCAGCAAGTGGTCTCGGGGGCGGTTGAGAAAGCCCGCTGTGCTTGCCAAGTGGAGCCGGCTAGTAAGCAGCATTCCTCCCTGCTCTCTGCTTCAGTTTCTGCTCTGATTTCCCTTCCTGAAGGACTGTAAGCTGAACTATAAACACTTTCTTTTGTCACAGCAATAGACTCCTAACTAGGACCCGGAGACTGAATATAGGGCAGTGTGCATTGTCTCATGGCAGCGTACAGCTATCTAGTGCGGAACGCTAACTCCCAGGGTCACATTTGTTAGTCTAGCGGAGTCTTGAACAGAGGTTTGTCTGGCTCCACTCTTGGAACTGTTAGCATATTCTGCTTCCATTACTGATGCCTGGTGCTCTCAATAACCGAGTAACTTAAGTATTGCTTGTTCCAGCTTGTGAATGCATAAATCTGAAGCTTGGATAGCTATATGCTGACTAGTTGTGTCAGTTCTAGAAATTAAGATGTATACGGTGTTCTGTCTGCATGTATGCCTGCACACCAGAAGAGGGCTCCAGCTCTCATTACAGATGGTTGTGAGCCACCATGTGGTTGCTGGGAATTGAACT
>NW_004949096.1:29779254-29787138 GCF_000317375.1 Microtus ochrogaster
ATTGATCCGCCTTTCCAGCCCTTAGCATGGGAATTCTTTACTATATGATACCTATTTGAAGAACAAGCAGTCACATCTGGATAAGGAACTCTACCTTGTTTAACTGTTTTGTTAGCAGAATTACCAGTCTGGTGACAGGGAGCATTAAAGTAAAACCATGATACCTTAGGAAAGGAAATGGAAGAAAGAACGTGAAGCATTTTAAGCACCACAGAACCTGGTTGGCGACTAGCTGGCATCAGCTTTTCTTTATGACTGTCCCTCTTCTTGCAGGTTTCCCAGGACTTCCCATTTCTTCACCCCAGTGAAACTAGTGTCCTGAATCGACTCTGCCGGCTTGGCACAGACTACATTCGATTCACGGAGTTCATTGAACAGTATACAGGCCATGTGCAGCAACAGGTGGGATGCTGTTCTCTGGATATGTGCTTCTACAGGGCAAGGGTGTGAATTCACTCAAAGTAGGAATTAGGAATTTGTGGAATACATGTGAGTTTATCAATCACTGGAAATGCTCAAGAGAAGGCAAGATTTCTCATTGCTTTATTCCTGGATAAGAACAACAAAAATTCTGTCCTATTGATGTGTTGTACACAGATTTTATCTTACATGACATGAGAATTCCCACTTCTCCAGTTCTAAAGGAAGTCCTAATAGTGCTTTAAAAAAAAAAAAAAGTGAAATAACAGCCACACCAAAACCCTTTCTTTTCATTTTGTGATAGATGAAGACTCATTTCAGTTTTCTATACTACCATAAGATCAGAACAAAATGGACTGGTTGTAAACCGTCTGCTCATGTCCATGCTATAAACATTTATCTTTAGGAACGTCAGGATCTTTCAACTAACATCTTCTGGCTGGCGACTCTGTATTTTCTAACCCCTGACCCCAAGCTGCTTTAGCACATCTGATGCTGAATTCTGTACTCTTGCCTACCACTCTCAAACCTGGTTACCCAGATCTTTACCTAGAGGTAAAGAGGGGCTGAGCATCCTTCATAAACTCCAGCTAACTTTAACTGGATTCCTCATATAAAACTATATGAGAAGTTTTATATGAAACTGACCAAATTCCCTAGACCCCTCCCTCCAAAGAATAAGTGATAAAGACTACTGAGAGTCACTTGCAGACAAGCCCAGCTGCCTGGAAATCAGCAGGGACTGGCCACACAACTTGAAGAGTTCCTGAAAGACAAGTCATATTGTATATAATGCTTCAGTGAGAGTCTCACAACCCCCAGATTGGCTTTCAGACTCACAAGATACTGGGGCTTTTTGTTTTTGTATTTTGGTTTTTTTTTTGTTTGTTTGTTTTTCTTGTTTTTTGTTTTTGTTTTTGTTTTTTAAGATTTACTTTTAGTCAGCAGTGGTGGGAAATGCCTTAAATACTAGCACTTGGAAGCTAGAGGCAGGTGAATCTTCGTGAGTTAGAGGCCCACCTGGTCCAGAGTGAGTTCCAAGACAGCCAGAGGTACACCCAGAAACCCTGTCTCAAAAAACAAGACAAAAAAACCCTATTCCGTGTGTATGAGTTCTGCTTGCTGCACATATGTGTACCATGTGCATGCCTTAAGCCTGCCCATGCCGGGAGGTATTGGTACCCCAGGAATACAATTTAAACGTAGTTATGAGCTACCATGGGAGGAATCACCTTAAGACAGGAAGTCGGTAACTCAGAATAGCTTCAGGAAGTCCCTGAAGCCGGCCAGATTCACTAGGCCCCTTCCTCTGAAGCAGCCAGAAAGAAGCAGGAAACAGCTGAGCTGCCTAGAAGAGGTTCAGATCAACCGAGCTACGTGGACAAAACAGTCCAACCTGTTAAGCTGCCTAAAGGCTGCAGAGGATGCTCCAGGTTCTCAGCTTTTTGTCACCCATGGTAGTGTGGGGTTTGGTGATACAGCTATCTTTGACATTTCTGCTCCTGTAAGTAATATCTCACTCATATTTCTGTCAATAACCCCATGAAACTGATTGGTTAACCAAGTCAGATGTCGGTAGTATCTGTACTTTGTTCTGTCATAGACTCCCTATCCGGGGTGAGTAGGGGTGTGTGTGTGTGTGTGTGTGTGTGTGTGTGTGTGTGTGTGTGTGTGTGTTGCATCTCCTCAGGAAAAGTCTTGTCACACAACAGATGCTGGGAACCAAACCCTACAATAAAATCTTCTCCATACCATGGGGCCAGTCATGTTGGCGTTTCTTTACTGCACCCCTTAGCATATGCTTACCTTCAGTTGTTTTTCCATTTTCTCTTGCTAAAACACGGCTTTGATACAGGATTATTTGAGTAAACACAAGTACTGCTAATTAAAGAGTGTCTTCCTCAGGTTCAGGGTCTGAGCTGAAAAGTTGACTTCTCTTTGTTTATTGGCAGGATCACCATCCATCCCAGCAGGGCCTAGGCGGGCTCCATGGAATCTACCTGAGGGCCTTCTGCACGGGGCTGGATTCAGTTTTGCAGCCTTATCGCCAAGCCCTGCTTGACCTGGAACAAGAGGTGAGAAGGAGGTAATATAGGAAACAGTATCTTCGGGGGGTTGTAGAGAAGAGCATATTCCTGCTCTGAAGTGGCCTTTGATGAGGTCAGGTAGTTAAGAGTGAACAATTTCCTGTGTGACTGAAGGGTACAGTATTCAAAGTGGCTCCAGAGTGAATTTGTGAGAGCCTTAGTTTTGGATTATTATCTAAAAAGTAAATCTATAATCTATTAGTTCTTCAGAGCTCAAAATGAACATTGAGCTCATTGTCACATTGTCTTCTAATTTATATAGAGCAAATTAATTCAAGTTATTTTGTGTGGAATTCTGATGACTGTGCTTTTATTACAGTTCCTGGCTGACCCACATCTCTCCATATCACATGTCAATTACTCTTTAGATCAGGTATGCATCGGAATGCTAAAATGCTTTGGAGTCTGTTGCTCTTCCAATTTGTGGAACTATATTAAATGTTTTTTTTCCTGAAGGTATCAGAGCCAAAAAATATGTTTTGCATGTTTTATTGCTAGATGAGAACTGCTTTAAGAGTGTGGTGTACTTGGCATCTACCTGTCATCTCTGCTCAGGAAGAAAGGGCTAACCTGGTGTACAAGTTTCCTTCAGTGAACTCTGGGCCAGCTAAAAGAAAAACCCAAACAACAAAGAGTTTCACATTTAATTACTTCTTAATGTAATGTGAATATTCTCCCATTGACATGAATATTGGCAATGGCACCAGACTCAAAAGTAGAAAATTTCTTCTGTGCTCCATTTTCCTATCTGTAGCCAATCCTGATGTCAGATTGCCTTAGGGTACTGGATCTTGATACTGCCGTATTATCTCGGAAACAGAAGTGTTTCTTGAGTTGATATTTTTTTTAATCCTGTATTTGATTCATACCCTTAAATTTTTCTACTTTGCAGTTCCAGCTCCTTTTCCCCTCTGTGATGGTTGTAGTGGACCAAATTAAAAGCCAAAAGGTAAGAACTTTTCTTCTGTGATAAGCTCCAAAGGAAAACTAATAATCCTGTTTTACAGTCTTTCTTAGAAGACACTTGCTCTTAATATTTTTTTATTTATTTAGTCAGCATTATCCCTTTGCTTATCATATGAGATGTCAGAAACTCAAGAACTTAAGACATTATTCTTTCTTTAAACACCTTGTGATTAATAAAGCAGAATATCCAGGTGGTGGTGGCGGCACATGCCTGTAATCCCAGCCCTTGGGAGGCCAGCCTAGTCTACATAGTGAGTTCCAGGGCTACACAGAGAAACCCTGTCTCAAAAAGCCAACAACAGAAAAGCAGAGTATGTGGATCTACCTAAGAATGTTGCTGAGGTTAGAGAAAATACTCTGGTTTTGTGGAGGTGAGAGCTGGCTGCACTAACGGTTTGGAACCACTGGCTTTGGATTAGGATAGGAAATTTACTTCTTACAAAAGAAAGAAGGTGGTTTCCCGAGTGTAAATAGAGATGGCACTTCGTTTCCTGACACCCAGACTTAAATAATCACACAGAAGCCAGGCGGTGGTGGCGCATGCCTTTAATCCCAGCACTCGGGAGGCAGAGGCAGGTGGATCTCTGTGAGTTCGAGACCAGCCTGGTCTACAGAGCTAGTTCCAGGACAGGCTCCAAAACCACAGAGAAACCCTGTCTCGAAAAACCAAAAAAAAAAAATCACACAGAAACTATTATTAATTACAACACTGTTTGGGCAATGGCTCACGTGTATTTCTAGCTAGTTCTTACATCTTAGATTAACCCATTTCTATTATTTTATATTTTACCACTAGGCTTGTGGTTTACCACTAAGGTTCTGACGTCTTTCTCCTTTGGTACCTACATGGCGTCTCCTTGACTCTGCCTATTCTCTCTATATATCTCTGTTCAGATTTCCCACCTGGTTTTCCTCTGCTGAGCCATTGGCCAAAACAGCTTTAATCATCAATCAATAAAAGCAACACATATACAGAAGGACATCTGACATCATTTCCCTTTTCTGTCTAATTAAAAGGGAAGGCTTTAACTTTAGCGTGGTAAAATGACATATACAAAACAGTTATTAAGCAAGGATTATAGCTAGGATATTTAGTCTATTTACATATGGCAAATTAAGGAAAATATCTATCATCTTTGTGAGCCTAAAGTTTTATATCTAATTTATCTTTTATCATAACTAGCGAAAACTATAATTATAACTATCTAGTCTTTAATTCCATCAACGACCCCAGAAGGATATAATATTACCTAAGTAAGCAGGAAGTATATTGTAAACAACTTCCAGAACTCTAGAATTGGCAATCTCACTGCCTGGACAGTCACACAAAGTTTTTCTGTAACATGGGGGCATTCATCTTCAATAGTAACCAGCAGACTTTTCCCTGAAGCAGGAAATTTGAAAGACTATTTGCTTATATTGGCAGTTTGTGAGTCACTTTCTTCTGTATCCTGCAGAATGTCTGGCAGTTTCCTCTGTGAAGCAGGCATCCTGACGGACCATCACATCTTTTGGAAAGTTTAGCAGTTTTCTTTGGGTCCTGCATGTCCTGTTCATACAGCATACCATCAAGCAGTCCAGGCAAGAGCAGTTTCTTGTCCAAATGACTAGCCTTGTCACACTGAAGGAAAATTCTATAATGAGTTTATGTCCATCAATTGTTGCTGCCAGAAACAGACATGACTCACTGTCAAGAAAAGTCCAAGTTCTAAAAATCCTTTAAATGCCACATTCTGTAGGTCTTTGAAGTGTTGAAGGTTATCTGAAAAAAAAGGTATATCTAGAAAACCTAACTAACGTAACTAAAAGTTTGATTATTATAGATGACTGTCTATATAAATCTATATTTCTTAACTATACATTATATTTTAAATGAGCTGCACAAGCAATACCTTAAACAAGAGCAGAAATACAAGTGTAACAAAATTGACCTTAAATTTATATCAGTAGACCAAGATCCATACCAATGCAAAGTATTCATCTCTCTGAGAGTTTAGAACTACTGGGCAAAATCCAGCTTGTTGTTTTCATTCAGGAAATCGTCACAGTTTCATCACATATTGAACTCCCCCATGTCAGAAGATTGTCTTTTCTGGATGGAATTAGCATCTATGAAGAAAAAATGCTTTAGAGATTTTATACTGTAAGAATTATTTTCTTTTGTTTACCCATTATTGGACTAAGACAAATGAATTAAGCATTCTCAGCTCCATGGATTTTGGCCATTGTATCTGTGCCTTAGGTTATTATTTGGTGAGTATAGCTGGCCAGCTGGCTTACCCTGTAGTTGTCGTACTTTTTCAGTGAGTGCAGAAATTTAAAGCTCTGCTACGTTGATTCTCTGCTGCCAGAGTCAGTAGGAAAGTACTTCAGAGCTGACCATCCTTGTTAAAGTACATTATTTTTGCTTTGTCCCATACACTGTGTTAAGGGTTTTACATATGTGATTACATAGGCTCAGGGTCACAGACAGCAAAGTAAATAGCAAAGTTTGTGTAACTCAAAGACCATGCTCATAACCAATACATTAAATTCACAAAATAGGAGGGAACCTTCTACATGAATGGAGTTAATAGTGAGGGTACAGAATTCCATGCCTAGCTGTACTTCTCAGTTTACTTTCAGCCTCCTTTGACTCCAGGAAGAATGGGGGACAAATAGAAGGACTTAGAAACGGGAACTTTCCTTTCCAGCCAGGTAGTGATGGAGGACCTAGCTCCACAGTTAAAAACTAAGGTGGTCGAGAGCGTGGGCTGAGGGGGAGGATAGGGACGGATTGCAAATAGGCTCACCTAAGGGATTGGGGTTTTTGTTTTTGTTTATTGAGACAGGGTTTCTCTGTGTAGTCCTAGCCATCCTGGAACTCACTCTGTAGACCATACTGGTCTCGAACTCAAATCTCCCTGCCTCTGCCTCCTGAATGCTGGGATTAAAGGCATGTGCCAACACCACCCAGTTTGGGGAATGTTTTAAAATGGAATATTATAAAACTGTTATAGTGATGATTATATAATATTGTAAAATTATTATAAATGATTAAATAGTACACTTAAGCTACACATAAATTTAGAGCATACAAACCAGGTGGTGGTTGCGCATGCCTTTAATCCCAGCACTCAGGAGGCAGAGACAGGTGGATCTCTGTGAGCTCAAGGCCAACCTGGTCTGCTGAGTGAGTTCCAGGACAGGCTTCAAAGCTACAGAGAAACCCTGTCTCAAAAAAAGGGGGGGGGGTGAAAAATTCCATGAGATTACTTGTAGGTAATCTATAGTGTATTTTCTTGGTTATTGATTGATGTGTGAGGGCCCAGCTCACTGCAAGTAGTACAAACCTTGGCAAGTGGCCTTAGATGACAAAGCAGGCCAACCAAGCCATGGAGGTGGGTAGTAAGCAACATTCCTGCATGGTTTTTGCTTCAATTCCTGCCTTAAGTTCCTGCCCATACTTGCCTTCATGATGACCTATAAACTATAAGCTGAAATAAACCCTTTCCCCAACAAATTGATTTTAATCATTGTGTTTTATCATAGCTTTAGATCTAACTAAGGGTTTGGAGAGATGGCTCAGAAGTTAAGAGAACTGGCTGCTCTTCCAGAGGTCCTGAGTTCAGTTCCCAGCAACCACATGGTTGCTCACAACCATCTGTGATGAGATCTGATGCCTTCTGACTTTCAGGCACAAATGCAGGCAGAACATTGTATATATAATAAATAAATCTTTACAAAAATAACAAACTAAGAAACCTAACTAAGACAACCAGTAACACTGATGATGGGGAGGGGAGGAGAGCCTGTCTTTGTATAAGTATATAGAAATCTTATGAGAGACCATATCGGCCTTCTCTACTGGACTGTGCTTTCTTGGTTGGTATAGAGGGAGTCTATGGAACCTAGAGTGACAAGGCTCTATTTTTCACAGATTCATGGCTGTCAGATCCTGGAAACAGTTTACAAGCATAGCTGTGGGGGTTTGCCTCCAGTTAGAAGTGCATTGGAAAAGTAAGTCATGGCTTTCACCAGTATTGGGGTAGAGGAGGGGGTCGAGTGATTTGACTTGTCACGTTTTATTTCCAGGTCATTTCTGGTTTTCCTGTGGGAAATCTTTAACTAGGATAGAAAAACCCCAGGGTTGGGGAGATCAGTAAATAAGTAAACTTGCTATGCAAGTATGTAGACTTCAATGAATCCCTAGAACCCACTTAAAAAGCCAGGTGTGGTGACTTGGGTCTGTAGTTCCAGCACTGGGAAAGAGGGAACGGGATCCCTGGGGACTTGCTGGCTGCCAGACTATCTGAATTGCCAAGCTTCAAGTGCGGTGAAAGATGTTTCAAAAAAATAAGGTATAGAATTACTGAGGAAGATTCCCAGAATCAACCTTTGGTCTCCACATGCACATACACACACATACCCC
>NW_004949096.1:29789708-29803091 GCF_000317375.1 Microtus ochrogaster
TGTGTGTGTATTCACACACATATATTCTACTGTATTCTTATATAGAATATACACACATATATTCTAATGTATTCTACCTAATACAGCAGAAACTTCTTTATGGGGGGGGTGTTCTTCATATATTTTGGATGTTAGTTCTCTATCAGATGTATAGTTGGTAAAAATCTTTTCCCATTCCATAGTCTACTACTTTGTCCAAATAATGCTATCCTTTGCCATGTGGAAACTGTTAAGTTTCTTATTGATCTTAGTGCCTGTGCTAACAGTGTTCTGTTCAGAAAGTCTTCCTGTGCTACTGAATTCAAGGCTGTTCCCCACTTTACTGTCACGTTCACTGTATCTGGTTTTCTTTTGAGTCTGTGATCCACTTGGACTTGAGTTTTGTACAGGGTGAAGTATGGGAATTTGGATCCTGTTACAGTATGAAGCCATCCAGTTTGACCAGCAGTATTTGTTGAAGGTGCTGTCTTGTTTTTTGTGTTTGTTTGCTTGTTTGTTTTGTCAAAAGCCAGGTGTCCAACGGTACAGAGATTTATTTATGTCTGGGTCTTTAAGTCATACCATTGATCATTGTGTCTGTCTTTGTGCCAATACGAGACTGTTTTTATTACTATATACTATGTACTATGTACTACTCTGTAGTACAATTTAAAATTGGGATAGTGATAGCTCTATTCAGGATTGTTTTAGCTGTCTTGGGTTTTTTTTGTTTATTTGCTTGTTTTTGCATATGAAATCGAATGTTGTTCTTTCAAGGTCTGTGAAGAACTGTGCTGGAATTTTGATAGGAATTGCATTGAATATGATTGCTTTTGGTAGGAAAACCAGTTTTACTATATTAATATTACTTTAATTGGCATGAGATATCTTTCCATCTCCTGATATCTTCTTCAATTTCTTTCTTCAATGTCTTAAAGTTTTTATCATATAAATCTTTCACTTGCTTGGTTAGAATTACTGAAGTTATTTTATATTATTTGAGGATATTGTGAAAGGTGTTGTTTCCCTGGCTTCATTCTCAGTCCATTTGTCATTTGTATATAGGAGGGTTACGGATTGTTGTGAGTTAATTTTGTATCCAACTACTTTGCTTCAAGTGTTTATCAGCTCTAAGAGTTTCCCTGTAAAATTTTTAGGGTTATTTATGCATGCAGTCATATTATGTGAAAATAGGGATACTTCGACCTCTCTTTTTCCAGTTGATCTCCTTCGGTTGTCTTACTGCTCTAGTGCGGCTCTGCTTCTTCTTTGGATTGTTGGCTGCATTGGCCCATGAGGGTGAAGGAAACAGAGCAGGGAACAGGGTTCAAGATGGTTGTAGGTATGAATGGAAGCAGCCCTCCAGGAGATAGACTCTGATAAATCAGCTCAACTTTATTCCAAAGTATAAGGAATATAAAGGATTGAGAATCCTAGGCACAAACCCTAATTTGCACTAAGTGGCACACTCCTATCACGAGGCTTTTAGTACATGGCAGTAGGGTCCTATCAAAATGGCTTGAGCACTTGTCTAATTACCATGTGGGTCATCAGTGGGAAGAGCGTTTGCAGGGAGCTCTGTGTGGGGGGGTGAGGTGGGGGGTTGCTCCATGTTGCTGAACTTAGAGACAGCTGCCAGGCTATGGTAGACTGCAGCATCCCATCAGCAGGGCCTCCCAGCACTCTAGCTGAGATTTCGGGTACAATAATGAATATGTATGCAAAGTGGACAGCCTTGTCTTTTTTTGATTTTAGGGGAATTGCCTTGAATTTCTCTCCATTTAAGTTGATGTTGGCTATGGGTTTGCTGTAAATTGCCTTTATTATGTTGAGTATGTCCCTTATATTCCTTTTCTCTCCAGTTTTATCATGAAGGGGTGTTGGATTTTGTCAAAGGCCTTTTCTGCACCTAATGAGATGATCATGTGGTTTTTGTCTTTTAGTTTATTTATATAGTGGCTACATTTATCAATTTATGTATGTTAAACCATCTCTGGGATAAAGCCTACTTGATCATGGTGGATAATCTTTTTAATGTGATCTTGGATTCTTTTTTCAAGTATTTCATTGAGAATTTTAAAATCTATATAACGGAAAATGGTCTGTAATTCTCTTTCTTTGTTGAGTCTTTATGTGATTTGGATATCAGTTAAATATGGCTTGCTAAAACAATTTTGGCAGTATTCCTTCTATTTCTGTTTTGTGGAATAATTTGAGGATTGCTGACATGAACTCTTCTTTGAAAGTCTGGTAGAATTGTTCACTAAAATCATCTTTCTCTAGGCTATTTTTTATTTGGGAGAATTTTAATAATTGTTCTATTTCATTAGGGGTTATTAGTCTGTTTAAATTGCTTATCTGATCTTGATTTAACTTTAGTAAATGTTATGTGTTGAGAAAATTACCCATTTTTTTTTAGATTTCCTAATTCAGTGGATTACAGGTTTTTAAAATATGGCCTTATGGTTATCTGGATTTCCTCAGTGTCTGTTGTTATGTCCCCCTTTTCAGTTCTAATTTTGTTACTTTTTTTTTGGATATTTTCTTCCTGACTTTTAGTTAATTTGGATAAGGGTCTATAAATCTTAGATTATTTTTTTCAGATAACCAACTCTTTGTTTCATTGAGTCTTTATATTGTTTTTGTTTGTTTCTGTTTCATTGATTTCATCCTGGGTATGATTATTTCTTGCTGTCTACTTTTAAATGTAGTTTCTTATTTTTGTTTTAGAGCAGTAGTTTTCAACCTGACAGTCACAACCCCTTTGGGAGTTCAAATAACCCTTTTATAGGAGTCGCATGTCAGATGTCCTGCATATCAGATATTGCAGTGTAGATATACACTACAATTCATAACAGTAGCAAAATTAATTATGAAGTAGCAACAAAAATAATGGTTTGGAGTCACCACAACATGAGGAACTGTATTAAAGGGTCTCAGAATTAGGAAGGGTGAGAACCACTGCTCTAGAGCTTTCAGCTGTGCCGTTACTAGTATGTGATCTCTCCAGTTCTTTAGTGTTATGAACTTGCCTCTTAGAACCACCTTGTGTCCCATAAGTTTGGATGTGTTGTGTATTCATTTTCATTTCAATTCTAGAAAATCTCTAATTTCTTTCTTAATCCATTTTTCATTCACTAGTGAGTTGTTCAGTTTCTATGAGTTAATAAGCTTTCTATTGGGCTGGAGAGATGGCTCAGCGGTTAAGAGCATTGATTGCTCTTCCAAAGGTCCCAAGTTCAAGTCCCATCAACCACATGGTGGCTCACAACTATCTGTAATGAGGTCTGGTGCCCTCTTCAGGCATGCACGCAGACAGAATATTGTATACATCATAAATAAATTAAAAAAAAATAAGCTTTCTGTTGTTTGTGTTGTTGTTTATATTCAGTTTTAATCTGTAGCGGTCAGATAGGATATAGGGTTTTCTTACAATTATTGACTAGTGTGAGGTATTGAAGTTTTACTATATTGGGGTGTGAGGGGTCAATATGTGACTTAAGCCATAGTATTCTTTTATGAACTTGGGTGCCCTTGTGTTTGGTTCATAGATGTTAAGAATTGCAGTGTTTTCTTGGTAGAATTATCATTTGATGAGTACTTTGTGTCCTTTCCCTATCTCTTCTGATTAGTTTTGGTTTGAAGTCTATTTTGTCAGGTATTAAAATGGCCACACCAAGCCGGGCGATGGTGGCGCACGCCTTTAATCCCAGCACTCGGGAGGCAGAGGCAGGCGGATCTCTGTGAGTTCGAGACCAGCCTGGTCTAGTTCCAGGACAGGCTCCAAAGCCACAGAGAAACCCTGTCTCGAAAAGCCCAAAAAAAAAAAGTTCTAGAAATAAATATGGAGTAAAATGATTATTTCTTGCTGTCTACTTTTAAATGTAGTTTCTTATTTTTGTTTTAGAGCCACACCAGCTTGCTTCTTAGGTCTACTTGCTTGGAATAGATTTTCTCATCCTTTTACCCTTAGGTGATGTCTGTCCTTGATGTTAAGATGTGTTTCTTGGGTACAGTAGAAGGATTGATCCTGTTAGCACTTCTGTTCTGGTAATCTGTCTTTGAGGAATTGAGACCACTGATGTTGAGAGATTATCAATGAATAGAGTTTGTTGATTCATGGTGGTGGGTATGGGGAGGTGTTTTCCATCTTTCAATTTGTTGTCTGGAATTATTTATTCCTTGTGTCTTCTTGGATGTAGTTAACCTCTAGGTTGGAGTTTTTCCTCGTAGCTCCATCAATAAGAGAGGAATTGTAGGTAGATATTGTTTAAATTGGCAAGTTTTTTTTCCCTCTATCTATGGTGATTGAATGTTTTGCTTGGTACAGTAGTCTGGGCTGGCATCTGTGGTTTCTTTGGATCTATACAAGTCTTCCCAAGCCCTTCTGCCTTTTAGAGTCTCCTTTGAGAAGTCAGGTGAAATTCTAACAGGTCTGCCTTTATAAGTTACTTGTTCTGTTTCTCTTGTAGCTTTTAATATTTCTTTGTTCTGTATGTTTAGTGTTTTGATTATTGTGTGCTGAACTTTATTTTCTGCTTTAGTCTATTTGGTGTTCTGTATACTTCTTTTTTGTTGTTGTTGCTTATATTTTTTCTTGTTGTTGTTTTGAGACAGGGTTTTTCTGTGTCAACCTGGCTGTCCTGGAACTCACTCTGTAGACCAGACTGGCCACAAACTCAACAGAGATTCACCTGCTTCTACCTCATGGGTGCTGGGATTAATGGCATGAGCCTACTGTCTGTATAATTCTTGTACCTTGATGGGCACCTCCTTCTTTAGGTTAGGGAAATTTTCTTCTATATTTTTGTTGAAAATATATTTTCTGTGCCTTTGACCTGGATTACTTTCCCTTCCTCTGTTTTTGATCTCTTCATGGTTTCCCAGATTGCTGGATGTTTTATGCTAGGAGTTTTTAGATTTAACATTTTCTTTGACCAAGGTATTTATTTCTTCTCTCATGTCTTCAGTGCCTGAGATTCTGTCTTCCATCTCTTATATTCGGTTGCTGAGGCTTGTCTCTAAGGTTCCTGTTTGAGTTCATAAAATTTTCATTTCTAGATTTACCTCAGTTTATTGATTCTATCCACTTTCTTGTCTTGCATGGTTTTATTCGTTTCCTTCCACTGTATGCTCGTGTTTTCATAGATACCATACTCATAAAGGCTGTTTTAAGGTCTTGCTCTTGTGTGTCACATATGTTGCAGTGTCAGGGCCTGCTGTGGTGGGCTCTTCTGGAGATACACTGACTTGACTGTTACTGTGTTTTCATGCTGCTGCCCGTCAAACCTCTCAGTATCCGTTCTCCAACTGTCTTCCTGCATTTTATTGAGTTATAATACATTATTCAATCAACTTGGTACTCACATATTGAATCTTTTTCCTTATAATGTTCCAAGAAGAATATAAATTCAAGGCTGTTTTAAGCAAAATGTGACTCCATTACATCCACTTCTATAAGACTCATCAGTTTTGAAACTTTCACAAAAAATGAAATTTTTGTTCTAAAAGAACATTTCCTGATAATCAGTCTGTCTGTTAGCAATTAAATTAGCCCAGTTATTTTTACCTTGTTTCCCCCATGACTCACCACACTCTCAAGCTTTTGTCTGTCCTCTCAGAATTTCAAGCATAATCTCTGGCAGTGGTGAGTCTTGGTATTCTCTTAAGTGGACTGGTAACGGTAAGCTCTTGCTTCCTTCTCTCCTCAGAATCCTGGCTGTCTGCCATGGAGTCATGTATAAACAGCTCTCAGCCTGGATGCTACATGGACTTCTTTTAGACCAGCATGAAGAGTTCTTTATAAAACAGGGTCCGTCTTCTGGTAATATCAGTGCCCAGGCGGAAGAGGATGAAGAGGATCTGGGTATTGGAGGACTGACGGGAAAACAGTTGCGAGAACTGCAGGACCTGGTGAGGGCAGAGCAGGAAGCCCAGGGCAGGCACTGGTTGGAGACACCTGCTGACTGCCTTCCATGAATGGATCACTTAGAAACACTGGGTTTTCTCTTAGAGACTACAAAATAGAAAGTGATTTTGAAATCCTTTTTTTTTTCTTTTCTACATTACGTGCATTTGCAAGTATAGTGATAAGTTTATCTCTGCAAACATGAACTACCCTGTAGCTTTTTGTGTGGTGTGGAGTTACAGACTCCTCTGAGTCTTGTATGTCCATATTCATTTGTTCATCTGTTGGCTCATGTCCCTTGTTAGATTCACTGAATGTCTGTTATGTGCCCAACTACAGAGACAAATGCAGTTCTTATCCTTAAGAAGTGTATAATTGATGGGAAATAGAGAAAAGTGAGCAGTTACATTACAGTTACCACAAGCTCTGCCAAAGAGTGTAACTATTCTTCCAAGATCTTGAAGTAAGGTTTTAAAACTAGAGAAAACTTTTCAGTATTTCTAAATTGCAGTTTGGTAAAACGGGTCACAACATGTCCAGGGATTGTGTATAATGATAAAGGCTATTAAGAACAAGGCTCATTGGAAGAACCATGTGAATCTCAGGTAAAGCTCACGTATTTGGTGTGTATGGTAGAGGATTACGGGAGATGGCAGTAGATGAAGGTGCTGAGTGAATCAGTAACAAAATCCCAAGAGTCTTTTGCACAAAGAGTTCAGACTGAATGTGAAGAGTGCTAAGTATGAGCAATTGGATAACTCCAGGAAAAGAGTGACAGCCTTCATGATGTGTCATTTTAGGTGCGATGTGGGAACCGGTTCTTAAAGACTAAGATCAGAAGCTGAGCATGGAGGTGCATATCAGTTCCTTATAGGACAGGCTAGAGCAGAGAGAGCACCATTAGTTTAAGGCCAGCCTGACTGACAGAGTGAGTGAGACCCTCTCTCTCCCTGCTCCAAATAACAACAAAAAGATGGATGTGGTATTTTTTTTTTTGTTTTTGTTTTTGTTTTGTTTTTCGAGACAGGGTTTCTCTGTGGTTTTGGAGCCTGTCCTGGAACTAGCTCTGTATACCAGGCTGGTCTCGAACTCACAGAGATCCACCTGCCTCTGCCTCCCGAGTGCTGGGATTAAAGGCGTGCGCCACCACTGCCCGGCTGATGGATGTGGTATTGCATAGCAGTAATCTCAGCATCTAAGAATCAGGGGCAGAAGAATTACCCCAGTCTACATAGGGATTTCTAAATCAGTCTGAGTTACAGAGTGAGACCCTGTCTCAAAAACAAAAACAAAAACCAAGAGCAGAGGCAAATAGACTAGTTAATAGAGGCTTGGGATTCTTAGGTAAAAAAATAATCATTCCAAGCATGGACACAGTGAATGTGGAGGCAGACAGAAGCCTGAGAGGTGATTAGAAAATGGAATCCATAGCCCTTTAGAGACTGGCCGTGAGTCAAGAGAGAAGTTTAGCCTTTAGCAGTTAGGTGCTAAGTGAATAGTGATGACAGGCAATGTGTATTGCTGGTGTTTGTTTTTGTGTGGCTCAAACCTGAGGCCAGGCAAGTACTCTGCCTTCGAGCTATATTCCCAGCTCAAGGACTAATATGAGATGTATTGAGTTTAGGAAGCCTGTAGGAAATGTCCAGTGGGCTCAGCCTAGAAGAGTAGTATAGCTTGCTCTGAAGCTAAGCACGGAGTGATCAGCAGCAGCCCACGGGAAGCTGCAAGAGGTTCTCTGTACAATGTCTAGTAGAAGGTCCACAGCATTGATAGTTTCAGGCCTATTAAAACAACCTGCTAAGATGCACAGTGAAGCCACATAAGATGCTTCTCTGAAAAATGTAGATCAAGAGAGAAGAGTCTGAGATAGGTCTTGAGAGCGAACACACACACATGAGGCCTGGAGAATTACAACCAATTCATGGAATTGTGCAAATGAGGAAACTAAGCATCTGCCCACCTGACACCGTAGTAAAGCCTTATATTTAAAAACAGTGCTAAGCTGAGGATTGACTCCATAGGTCAGAGTGCTTCTGCAGGTGTGAGGACCTGGGTCCAACCCATGTTAAAGCCAGATGCTATGGTGTGAGCACCTGTAATCTGGAGAAGTCTGGAAGTCTGAAGGCTGGCTAGTTTGGCATCACAGCAGAACAAGGAGCTCTTGGTCTCAAGAAAGGAGGTGAGGACCAACACCTGCAGTTGTCCTCTGACCTCCACACATAGGCTCTGGCCCATGTGTGCACACACTGACACGCATTGTGTACACAACAGTAAATTAAAAACAAAATAAAAAGAACCAAAACTCAGTGCTATCCATCATGCCACTGTTCTCCATGAAAACGGAGTACGTTTCCAGCGCTGTGATTTAAGAATTGTACAACTTCTGATTTAAACCCTGCTTGCCAGTAACATAGATCATGGGTTAGAGGAGCTAAGACCTATCGTCATACTTCATGTGACAGGTTATTTCCTTGACTAGCGCCTAATTGAGGAAGAGAACATGCTGGCCCCGTCCCTGAAGCAGTTTTCCCTGCGGATGGAGATTTTACCATCCTACATTCCAGTGAGGGTTGCTGAAAAAATCCTCTTTGTTGGAGAATCTGTTCAGATGTTTGAGAATCAAAATGTGAACCTGACGAGGAAAGGTAAGAATCCCCTGTGGGGCTGGAGAGATAGCTCAGTGGTTCAGAGCACTGGTTGCTCTTTCAGGGGACCCAGGTTCAATTCCCAGCACCCACATGGCAGCTCACAACTGTCTGTAATTCTAGGATCCAACACCCTCACGCTTATGAGCTTATGATGTATGTATACATGCATACAAGCAAAACACTAATAAAAAAATGAAAGAACATCTTAAAAAAAGAATCCTCTTGTTCTGTTGGCACTGACCCAAAGCATGTTGGGTTAGAGCGACTGCCATGGCAGCTGTGGCCCGACCACCCTGTCTGACAGTAACGCCTTTGTACTCCACAGGCTCCATCTTGAAGAACCAGGAGGACACTTTTGCTGCAGAACTGCATCGGCTCAAGCAGCAGCCACTCTTCAGCCTTGTGGATTTTGAGCAGGTGGTGGATCGAATTCGCAGCACTGTGGCTGAGGTGTGTCTTCTAATATTGTTCCAGAAGAAATGAGTTTAGAGGGAAGTAAAGGGCAAGAAGTAGAAAAAAGAGAAAGAGCTCTCTGTGGGGCTGCAGAAGTGGCTCAGTGGTTAAGAGCACTGGATTCGACTCAGGTTTGATTCCCAGGACCCACATAGTAGCTCACAACCATCTGTAATTCCAGTTCCAGGGGATCCAGTGCTCTCTTCTGACCCCCACAGTCACTAGGCAGACATATTGTATACAGATACACTGTAGGCAAACACCCTTACACAGAAAATAAATAAAAACTCACTTTGTTTTTAAAATAGAAGTAGAATTCAACCTTCTGCAGATTTGTTTCAATTACTAATTTAATTGACTAACAGGGAAACTTTAGTTATAATTTCTAACATTCATGAGTTTGGGTGATGAAAAGTGTGTGTGTGTTGTGTTTTAGTATCAACCACGTATTTCATTTGTATACAGGAATTTTAGGATAGCCAGGCAGACACAGTGATGGTCCAGCCCTGAGACAAGTGGGAAGGGATGAATGAGTAGGTGCTAGTACCTCCTGAACTGAGGGCACTTACATTGGTGTGTGGATTA
Organism: Microtus ochrogaster; assembly: GCF_000317375.1. Taxonomy (NCBI): domain Eukaryota; kingdom Metazoa; phylum Chordata; class Mammalia; order Rodentia; family Cricetidae; genus Microtus; species Microtus ochrogaster. Next base: position 29,799,282 of record NW_004949096.1, read on the forward strand.
TGACTTCAAGATGAAAGCTTGTGATGTATGTACTTAACTATATATGTTATTATTTTCACAGTAAGGATTTTTAATTTGTGTGTAAGAGTTTTTGTTTTAGTTATATCTTCAGATTGTTGTTTATTTAGAGAAATAGCAGTGCTAATTTATTGATGGTAATCTTACAGATTCTCAACTTGGCTGTAGTTGGACTTTTCTTTGGGCTGCCAACCAGCTTCCAGATAAAGACATGGAAACTATTATTAATTATGAATGCTTGGTCTTAGCTTAGGCTTGTCCCATTCGCTCTTTTAACTTCATTTAACCTGTTTCTAGTCATCTATATTTTGCCTCAGGGCTTTTTACTTTTCTTTCATTCTGTATGTCTTACTTTCCTGCTTCTTCCATGTCTGGCTGACTGGCCCCTGGGGTCTCCCTGGTATCTCTTTTTTTTCTGGCCTCATCCTACATTTCTCCTCCTACTTAGTCTCTCTGCCCGGAAGTTCTGCCTGTACCTCTTCCCTCATTACTCGCCATTCAGCTTTTTATTATACTAGTCAGGTGCCTTAGACAGGCAAGGTAAAATAGCAACACATCTTTATGTAACTGAACAAATGCAAGCATCTTTACATAGTTAAACAAATATTCCGCAACATGAAGGGTGTTAATAGTTTGGTTTTTGTTTTGTTTGTTTGTTTGGTTGGTTGGTTGGTTGGTTTTTTGAGACAGGGTTTCTCTCTGTAGCCCTGGCTATACTTGAATTCACTCTATAGACCAAGCTGGCTTCAAACTCACAGCAAGCCACCTGTCTCTGCCTCCCAAGTGCTGGAATTAAAGGCATGTGCCAACACTGCCTGGCAGTCTACAACTTTTTTTTAAAAAAAGATTTATTTATTTATTTATTTATTTATTTATTTATTTATTATGTATACAGAGTTCTGTCTGCGTGTATGCCTACATGCCAGAAGGCAGCACCAGATCTCATTATAGATGATTGTGAGACACCATGTGGTTGATGAGAATTGAACTCATAACCTCTGGAAGAGCGGCCAGTACTCTTAACCTCTGAGCTATCTCTCCAGCCCAATATTTTTAAAATGTATTAAAGATGACATCATCTGAAAGTAATGTTTTATAATAATTCCTCCAGTGTTTAAACCTTTTCCCCCTACACTGTTGCTTCTTTTCATCTAGAATCTTTAATGATGCATTAGTCAGCTTGGCTTTGTTTGTATAAATCGTGTCAAACAATAGAGTGATAATGGATGTCTCTGATTACTTGACTCTAGAGATTATACAGCTAGTTACTGCATTGCTATGACATTTACTGTAGGCTTTTAGAACAGAAGTTTATTAAAGAATTCTCTTCCTACTTGACAGAGTTTTTATCTTAAGGGATGTTCAGTTTTATCAGCTGCAGACTATTATCTGTCTTGTTCCTTTGTTGTTGTTGTTAAAAAGTTAATATTAGGGCCGGGCGGTGGTGGCGCACGCCTTTAATCCCAGCACTCGGGAGGCAGAGGCAGGTGGATCTCTGTGAGTTCGAGACCAGCCTGGTCTACAGAGCTAGTTCCAGGACAGGCTCCAAAACCACAGAGAAACCTTGTCTTGAAAAAAAAAAAAAGTTAATATTAGGAATTGTTACTGAAAGTGTGAACCTCTCTAAAAAGTGATCTAAGCCAGGCTTTCTTCAGGAAGAAAAACTTTACCAGTTGAGTAGGTTTGAAACTAAATTTACCATAAAATTTCTTCTTTCAACTTTGGGGGCCCATATGAAGGCAGCACTGGGACTCTGAAACATGGCTGGGCTGGGTGGTTGGCAAAGCCATGTCTGAGTGAGCCTTGGAGACTCATGCTGCTGTTGAGCATAGCCTCTGTGGTCACCACATCCCTCAGAATCTATAGTTGTATGAAAGCTCTCACTGGGAAGTGTTCTGGTACTTACAGTGACGTGATGGATTTTTCCAAGCACTGCTGCTGAAGCAGATTAATGATTTAAGCACCACCCTTAGAAAGAATTGAGACACAGAACTGTTAGTAAAGTTAGGTTAAAGTGTTTTCGTTAGTGGCTTTGTGATGGAAAAATCTTGGGGAACAACTTAAAATTTAGAAAGGCACATAGTTGAGCGAGGGACTCGTTGAGGTCAAGAAACAAGAACAATGACAGCCTGGCTATTGCTGACAAACCTTTCCTGCTAGCATGGGTTGGTGATCAAGTGTTGATTAATTCCTTGTACCCATTTCTGCCCAGAGCTGCTTGATACAAAAACTGTTGATGAGTGGGTCTGCACCCTGAAAATTTAAAGTAGAGATGACTGATTACTTTTCATATATATTAAAGCTTGGATTTGTAGCCAGGCGGTGGAGGTGCACACCTTTAATCCAAGCACGTGGGAGGCAGAGGCAGGCTGATCTCTGTGAGTTCAAGGCAAGCCTGGTCTACAAGAGCTAGTTTAGTTCCAGGACAGACTCCCTGTCTCGAGAAAACCCCCCCCCCCAAAAAAAAGGTTTAGATTTGTAATTCTTTAAAGATTTCTTGGTTGATTCTTTTTTTAAAATGCAGCCTGCCAGCGAAAGAACTAGCTGAGAAAAATACCTTGCTTGCTTACATGTTAATCTGTAATAAGTTGGTTCAGTATGAATGTATGTGGGTTCTTAAAACAATTTGTAAAGTGTAAAATGTTCACTCATGTAAGAGATATAGAAAACATGGTTTTTCACTTGTATTTATTGTAATCATTCACTTGAAAATAGAATGTAACCACATTGTGATTTTTATATTGCTTGAAAGATTTTGCTGGGGAAGAGAAGCTGTAAGGGAGAAAATAAAGACATGAGAGAAGGAAAACACCAGGAAAGATGTAGAAGGAAGTAGCTAGAGACAGAAGGGAAATACCAGGGTAGAAGAACAGAACAGAAAGAGTAGAGTAGAACAAGCAACAAAAAGAATAATAAAATAAGAACTCGTCCTTGGCCGTCAGAAAAGTCCTCGTGTGTCTGTCTGTCTGTCCAGTAGTTCTGCTCTGCATCTTTTCAGTTTCTCAGACGTGCTGAAGGCTTGCCATTCCTCAGCACCCTGGGTGAGATCCGGTTGTGTTTGAGATATGCGTGTGTGTTTAGATTTTCCTCCCGCAGATAGAAAAGTCAGGTTGACTCCGTGGACTTCAGTCCCCGGGCCTCTGAAGGCTGGTGCTCACACAGCAGTGTGTAACAATGTTGATATTCTGCAGCACTTAACTATCTCAGGTAGATTTAATTTTAAAAATACTTACTTGTCTGAACTATGTTTTGTTTATTTAAATTTTGTCTTTTAAAAATTATTTTGTGTGTTTGTGGTATATGTATTTATGTTGCCTGTGCACACACATGCACCCCAGAGGTCAGCTTCCGATGTCTTCTGTTTTCACTCTCCACCTTACTTTTTAGGACAGCGCCTCCCACAAAACCAAGGGTTCTTCTCCATTTAGGCAGACTGGCTGCCAGTGAGTCCCCAGGCCCTACTGTGAGCTGTTTCCCAGCATCTGCTGTAGGCATGAGCACTCTACCCAGCTTTTGCTTGCGGACCTGAGACCTGAACTCTGGTCCCTGTGCTTGCTTAGCTTGCTTTCTTCACTGAGCCATCTCATTAGCCCCCATTTTCCTCATTATTGTTTCATCTTTTTAGGCTTTTATTAAGATTAATAAACTAAGCCGGGCGGTGGTGGCGCACGCCTTTAATCCCAGCACTTGGGAGGCAGAGGTGGGTGGATCTCTGTGATTTCGAGGCCAGCCTGGTCTACAAAGGGAGTTCCAGGACAGGCTCCAAAGCTACAGAGAAACCCTGTCTCGAAA